>NW_003852655.1:52006-57379 GCF_000181295.1 Otolemur garnettii | reverse complement strand
AAAAAAAAAAAAAGAAAGAAAGAAAGAAATTGGGACTGTCCCGCTTTTAGTTGGTTGCCTTAGTTGTTGAGAGTATGAGTTGATGATAATTTTCTATTATTTAGAATGGGGGAGGGTGGGGTGGCTCAAAGGAGTAGGGCACCAGCTCCATATGCCAGAGATGGTGGGTTCAAACCCAGCCCTGGCCCCAAACTGCAAAATTAAAAAAAAAAAAACAGGGGTCCTTAAACTTTGTAAACAGGGAGCCAGTTCACTGTTCCTCAGACTGTTGGAGGGCCAGACTGCAGGCCCTGGGACGAGTTGGCTGCTAAGCAGGACAGGCAGTGGCAGCAAAGATACTAGGCAGACCAGATAAATGTCCTAGACGGGCTGCATGTAGCTCGCAGGCCATAGTTTGAGGATGCCTGATTTAGAAAGACTGATCTCCCCTATGTTAGGGCATGCAGCTCCATGGGAAGTATGCCCAGAGCCCTACAAAGGATATTTGTGGCTCTGGCTTGAGTCTTCATGTAAAGCCCTGTTCTCTCAGCACATGGGTTTGATGTAGGTTATAAAGTGAGCCCAGGCTCAGAGCCTGTGGCTCCAGCAACTAAGGCGCCAGCCACATAAACCTGAGCTGGTGGGTTTGAATCCAGCCGGGGCCGCCAAACAATAATGGCTGCAACCATAAAATAGCCACGCGTTGTGGCAGGCACCTGTAGTCCTAGCTACTTGGGAGGTGGAGGCAAGAGAATCGCTTGAGCCCAGGGGTTGGAGGTTGCTGTAAGCTGTGATGCCAGGGCACTCTACCCAGGGTGACAGCTCTATCTTAAGAAAAAAAAAAAAGAAGAGATAAAGTGAGCCCAGTTCCCATTAACCTGAGCGTTTGTTCCCAAATACGTCTTGAGTTCTGATTGGTATGCTTTCCATTGTAGGCCAATACTTATGAGGAAACTGGTTATTTTGAGAGGAGTAGACAAGTGCATGGCGTTCTGGATGGGGGGTGGTGCGAAGGGACAGTGGGTGCTTGTTCTTGCTAGCATGAGACTATCAGTTGCACCTTTGCCACTCTGCTTTTTCTGTCAGAATTACAGGTGGAAGAAGGTCCGTATCTTTTTCTGTGGGTGCTTCAGGCGTCTTTGGAAGTGGAGGCAACAGCGTGAAGGGGAGGCTTTCCCTGCTGGACATAGCTGAGCTGATTCGGGCTGGAGCCTGCCAGAGGGTGATTGTCATGGTGGGCGCCGGCATCAGCACACCCAGTGGCATCCCAGACTTCAGGTGCTGCTTGTAGTCCCAGTTGTCTCCTGTACTGCTCCTGTGCTGCCCCACTTGATACCTCTCTTCTGAATGGCTCAGAGTGTCTTCCTTTTCTCTCTACAGATCTCCAGGGAGTGGCCTCTACAGCAACCTCCAGCAGTACAATATCCCTTACCCTGAAGCCATTTTTGAGCTCACATTTTTCTTTCACAACCCCAAGCCCTTTTTCACTTTGGCCAAGGAGCTGTACCCTGGGAACTTCAGGCCCAATGTCACTCACTACTTCCTCCGACTGCTGCATGACAAGGGGCTGCTTCTGCGTCTCTACACACAGAATATTGACGGGCTCGAGAGAGGTGAGTCCTCTGTCTGTCTCACTTGTTCTTTTCAGGGAGGGCTAAAGTCTCATGCTTGGACTTCATCCTTGGGACTTTTTTTGAGCTAATTGTTTATGCCTGTGTCTCCAAATATCCTCTGGATGCCTAAGGGCCACTGCCTGTTGCCCTGGCATACCTGCTGGGCAGTATATTTTGGGCAAAACTCAAGTTGGCATTGTTTCGCTAATCTGGTATGATTTTTATTTTACTTTTTTATTATGAAAACTTTTTCTTTTTCTTTCTTTCTTTTTTTTTTTTTAAGAGACAGAGTTTTACCCTCAGTAGAGTGCTTTGGCATCACAGCTCACAGCAACTTCCAGCTCTTGAGCTTAGGTGATTCTCTTGCCTCAGTCTTCCCCAGTAGCTGGAATTACCAGTGCCTGCCACAACGCCTGGCTATTTTTTGTTACAGTTTGGCTGAGGCCAGGTTCAAACCTGCCACCTTCCGTATATGGGGCCAGTGCCCTACTCACTGAGCCACAGGTGCCACTTGGTTTTATTTTTTGATACAGAGTCTCACTCTGTCACCCTGGGTAGAGTGTCCTGGTGTCATAGGTCATAGCAACCTCACCCTCTTCGGCTCAAGCAATCCTCTTGCCTCAAGTAGCTGGGACTATAGGTACCTGCTGCAATGCCTGGCTAGTTTTTCTAGTAGAGATGGTGTCTCGCTGTTGTTGAGGCTAGTCTTAAACTCCTGAGCTTAAGTGATCCACCTGCCTCAATCTCCCAGAGTGTTGGGATTAAAAGTGAGAGCCACTGTGCCTATCCTATTATGGAAGTTTTTAAGTCCACAGAAATAAAGAGAAAAATGTAAGGAATGTGACCTCATGTCCTCCTCACACAGTGTCCATTATGAAGACACAGCCCATCCTTGTTTCTTCCTCTGTGTCCTCCCAGACTCCCAAATTTTCTTTTTTTTGAGACAGAATCTTACTATGTAGCCCTTGGTAGAGTGCTGTGGCGTCACAGCTCAGAGCAACCTCAAACTGTTAGGCTTAAACAATTCTTTTGCCTCAGCCTCCCAAGTAGCTGGAACTACAGGTGCCTGCCACAATGCCCAGCTGTTTTTTGTTGCAGTTGCCATTGTCATTTAGCAGGCCTGGGTCAGGTTCAAACCTGCCACCTTTGGTGTATGTGGCTGGAGCTATAACCACTGTACTGTGGGTGCCAAGCCCTTCCAAATTGTTTTGATGCTAATCCTTCAACATCATACATTTAATCTAATAACATATAAACACATCAGTGACTATCTCTAGAAGATAAAGACTTAAAAACACAACTCTGATACCATTATCACAGTAAAGAATCACTATTCTATAATATTGTCAGATTCAGTCTGTGCTGATATGTTGACTGCATCCACATGGTGGCCTGAGCAAGTAACTCATAGGTTGTGAGGCTTAGAGAAGTACTCGGTGGGGGCTCTTCCTTACGTGCAGTGATATGAACAGGTACAGGAGCAGGCAGTTCTCAGTGGGGCAAGAACAACTCAGCCACTCTATAGATATGTCAACATTTAAAAAGAGGAGTCACCACAACTTCAGGAACATACTTCCTTGCTAGGAGAGTGGAAATGGTTGCTTCCCCCAGAGCTATGGCATGGCAGGCCAGGCCTTTGGGAAGGTAGGAGAGCCTGGCTGTGGTCTCAGCACTGCCTAGTTATGACAATGAAGGACCCAATCTGCCCACTGCAGTCTTCGGGAACCAGACAGTGGTTACAAACAACTTTGATAAAAAGTTGCTTTTTATCTTTTTCTGCCAAGCAGGTTTTTTGTGTTTTTTTTGCAGTTTTTGGCCAGGCCTGGGTTTGAACCCGCCACCTCCGGCATATGGGGCTGGCACCCTACTCCTTTGAGCCACAGGCGTTGCCCCCAAGCAGGTTTTTTATTCAATGTATAATATTGATATCTTCATTTTTACTTGTTGTTTAAAGAATATAAAATGTGTTCCTAGGTATCAGATATAATTTTATGTGAACTTGTATCAAATGTTTGTTTGCAGTGTGTTTTGTTTTAATTGTGATGTGGCTCCAGCTGGGAGTCCCTTAACCCCTGTGCCTTATTCTGGCTCATCTATAGGTGATAAAGTCCCTGGGCTTTAGGGACTTTATAAAGGTGGGGGTATCAGGCTATACCTCTCAAAGGCCTGTCAAGCCCAGAAGTTATGCTTTGGGGACTTGTGCACTCACCCCAGAGGCAGCAATACTTAGCTGTGGTCTGAATTTCAGTGTCTGGCATCCCTACCTCAAAGCTGGTTGAAGCTCATGGAACCTTTGCCACTGCCACCTGCACAGTCTGTCAAAGCCCCTTCCGAGGGGAGGACTTCTGGGTGAGTTACCCCACTGACTCTTCTACCATTCATGGTAGGGTGACCTGTGGTATCTTTAAGTGTCAAATTGGAAGGATAGTAGAACAGTAATGGTGTGAAAATACTTTTATTTTAAAATGATGTGATGGAATTTTTTCAGAAGTCAGAAGCCTGTAGTACGGTGGGGGCAATGTGGATAAGATGATTATGGCCTGGGCCAAGCAGCAGGAGTGAAGACAGGGTAAGATGGCTTTAATAGACTTAGCAGACAGGCCTGACTGGAGGTGGGGAGAGCAGAGGTCTAGAAAAGTGTTCTAGGGAAGAGACCTCTGGATATACTTGTCTGGAGGGGGAGCTTAGGAAAGATTGTGGGTGGAAAATGTAAATTTGAGAACCCTTAGACAACAGGTGATAAATGCCATGAATATGGATGAGGTCTTTTAAAAATTCAAATAAATCGGGTGATGTTTCTTTAACACAAAGTGAAAGAAGACATTGGTAAACTTTTGGCAACTGGCAGTAGCGCTGGAAACCCCTACGAGTTTCTTTCTAGAACCCGAAGATAAAAAAAGGATGAAGAGGCGGTGCCTGTGGCTCTGTGGGTAGGGCACCAGCTCCATATACCAAGGGTGGCGGGTTCGAACCCGGCCAAACTGCAACAGAAAAAATAGCCAGGCGTTGTGGTGGGTGCCTGTAGTCCCAGCTACTCAGGAGGCTGAGGCAAAAGAATCACCTAAGCCCAGGGGTTGGAGGTTGCTGTGAGCTGTGATGCCATAGCACTCTACTGAGGGTGATAAAGTGAAACTCTGTCTCTTAAAAAAAAAAAAAAAGATGAAGAAAGGCTAGAAAGGGTTCCTAATGGAGACCCCAGGAAGGTATCCTGAGAGGCTCAGCGTGGACTGGGCTGGTCAAGTGCAGGGTCCTACACCAGGCTGGGATGTAGTTCCCAGCCCTTGGGTCCCATCCCCTGCCCACTGGCCCTTCATCCTTCCTCTGGGATCTTGCTCTCTCTTTCTCTGAGTCCTGCCCTTTGAGATCTACCTTCATTTTCTGTCTGCTGGTATTACATGTGTTGTAATACATGCAAATTACTACATGCATAGTAATACTTGTAAATTTCCTTGGCTATCAACAGTATAAATTTACTTGGCTATCAACCTGACCTACTATTCTGCAGTACTAAACTCTCTTACTTTACAAAGCAATTCCCATAACCCCACTTTCCTATCCCAGCATTTTTTTTTTTTTTTTTTTTGAGACAGAGTCTCACTATGTCACCCTTGGTAGAGTGCCATGGCATCACAGCTCATAGTAACCTCAAACTCTTGGGCTTAAGTGAGTCTCTTGCCTCAGCCTCCCAAGTAACTGGGACTACAGGTGTCTGCCACAACGCCCGGCTGTTTTTTTTTTTGTTGTAGTTGTCATTATTGTTTGGTAGGCCTGGGCTGGGTTT
>NW_003852655.1:45008-46525 GCF_000181295.1 Otolemur garnettii | reverse complement strand
AGGCAGGAGACTCGCTTGAGCCCAGGAGTTGGAGGTTTCTGTGAGCTGTGATGCCACGGCACTCTACCCAGGGGGACAGCTTGAGGCTCTGTGTCAAAAAAATAATAAAATAAAATAAAATAAATTATTTTGTGGTAAAATATATGTAACATAAAATTTACCACTATAACCATTTTTAACTGTAGTTCATTGGCATTAAGTACATTCATAATGCTGTGAACCATAGCCACCATCTGTTTCCAGAACTTTCTCTATCATTCCCAACTGCACTTCCATATAACCATTAAACAGCAGCTCCTGTTCCCCACTCCCTGGACCTACCATTCCACTCTCTGTCTCTGTGAATTTGAGGAGTGATGTCTGTCATGTAGTGTTTGGCCTCTTAATTTAGCATAGTACCCACAAAGCTTATCGAAAATTATAGCGTGTGTCAGAATTTACTTCTTTTTTAAGATTGGATGATATTCCATTGTATGCATATATTACATTTTGTTTGTTCGTTTATCCACGAAGAGAAACTGGGTTGCTTCCATCTTTGGGTTATTGCGAATAGTGTTGTTGTGAATGCTGCTTTCACTTCTTGAGGGGGTAGACTCAGAAGTGGAATTGTTGTATCATATGGTAGTTCCATTTTTAATGTTGTTGAGGAACCACCATACTGCTTTCCACCGTGGCTATACCCATTTTACATTCTCACCAATTGTGCACAAGAGTTCTTCCACATCATAACGCTTTTTATTTTCTAATTTTTTTTCACTTTCAGTATAGAATTTAATTAATTGTATGAATTATTTAACAATTTATTATAAAATAGGCTTTGTGTTAGATAGATGATTTTGCTTGGCTGTAGGCTAATGAAGGTAGATTAAGCTATAATGTTTAGTAGATTAGGTGTATTAAATGCAGTTTTTACTTACATTGTTTCCAACTTAAGATGGTTTTATTAGGCTATAACCCCATTGTAAGTTGAGGGGCATTTGTGAGCTAAATTGAAAAACATTTTTTCTTACATTAAATGAATTAAGCCCATTTACGAGGCTGGACAACTAAGTTTATGTATTTCTTTTGTTGTTTTTTTTTTTAGAGACAGAGTCTCATTTTATTGCCCTGGGTAGAGTGCTATGGCATCATACAGCTCACAGCAACCTCCATCTCCTGGGCTTAGGCAATTCTCTTGCCTCAGCCTCCCGAGAAGCTGGGAGTATAGGCAACAATGCCTGGCTATTTTTTTGTTGTTGTTGTCATTGCAATTTGGCTGGGGCCGGGTTTGAACCCACCACCCTTGGTATATGAGGCCGGTGCCCTACCCACTGAGCCACAGGCACTGTCCAACAACTAACTTTATGAACTCATCCTAGAAAAAGTACTGCATAACCTCATTTCTGAATATTACTCCAGTCACCAGGTGGCCAAGGGGAGTAAACCTTTTCAGAATATTATGGGAGTACACATGTTTTGGTTAGATAGTTTGCTCTTTTTTTTTTTTTTTTTTTTTTTTTGAGACAGAGCCTCAAGCT
>NW_003852655.1:38230-43810 GCF_000181295.1 Otolemur garnettii | reverse complement strand
GCCGTCATTGTTGTTTGGCGGGTCCGGGCTGGGGATTCGAACCCGCCACCTTAGGTGTACGTGGCTGGCGCCTTAGCCGGTTGAGCTATAGGCGCCGGGCCTCCATTTAGGTTTTTGATCCATTTTAAGTTAATGTTTGTGTACAGCAGATGGTGAGGGCCTAGCTTCTTTGTTTTACATCTGCATTTCCAGTTTTCCACCACTCACTGAACAGTCTTGGTGTCCTTACCAGAATCATTGACCGTGCATGTGAGGGTCTATTTCTCGGCTCTGTTCTGTCTTTTTTTTTTTTTTTTTTTTTCTCTGTTTTGTCTTTATGCTAGTCCCACACTGTTTAAATTACTGTAGCTGTGTAGTAAGTTTTGAGATCAGGCAGTGTGAGTCCTCCAACTTTGTTTTTCTTGTTCAAGACTGTTTTGTGTGCCTGTGGTCCCCTGACACTCAGCCTGTCTCCCATCCCTGCTGCTGATGGCCCTTCTCTTTTCTCATTGTCCTCCTCCGCCTCCTCAGTGTGCTGCACTCTGTGTGGTTTCTTCTGATCTGTTTTTCAGTTTATGAACATCCTATTTTGTTGTAGAGGCTAAAATCCTTCCATCAAGTTTTAATTTTGGTTACTCTGCTTTTCATTTTTAGAGTTTTATGTGGTTGCTTTTCAAGTCTGCCACATTTAAAAAATAGTTTTCTATCTTTAATAAATACTCGAAGTTTTTTTTCTTTTGATACAAACATAATGTAGTTTTATTATGTGTATCTGATAATATCTGAAATCTTTGGTGGATATGTTTCTTTTTGTCCATTGTTTTTGCTGGTTCTTGCTGGATTCTGCCTGCTAAAACAAATCCCATTAGCTTTAAAGACTTATCTTAGAAACTCCTGTCTTTCTCCTTATGTTTCTTCCTTTTCCATGTGGCCCAAGGCATTAATCCAGGTCCAGCATGATATATTAATAATTTGCGTCTGTTTCGCCTTGGCCTGTAGGAAGTAGTCTTTGGCAAGATGTTGCTTCTCTAACCATCCTAGCCAGGGAGTTGAAGTAGACCTGAATGCCTCTTGGGGCTAAGACAATGCATGGTCATTTCAGCTCAAACCAGGAAAGGCTTTATATCACTTTTCTCACTGAATCATGTCTGTTGTTGGCCATATGCCTACAGAGCACTGAAGGAGGACAGGGGTCTGCTGGGCACATCTGTAGAGCCTTTGTGTCTCTGGCCCTGCCCCGGGTGCAGAACTTAGTGTGGCCCTAGATGTCTACTGAAGTATTTATGGGAGAACTCATTTGTTCCCAGGATTTGCCTCTAAAGACTGCAACACCCCCTCCCAGAATCTAAAGGGCCAGTGAGACAAGTGGCTTTGAAATTGCTTGTTGGTGGTTGCTGAAGCTGGTAACATGGGGAGGTTTTGTGAATGTTTAAAACTTTCTTAATAAGAAATTCTTGTTCCCTGGTGGTCTAGTAAAGAAAAAAAAAAAGGTTGTTATTGCCTTTTCCTTTTAAAATGTGTTGTACATCTATCTTGAGCCTATTTGCTGTGTTTCCCCAGGCCGATGTGATGGCGGACAGGGTTCCCCGCTGCCAAGCCTGTACCGGGGTTGTGAAGCCCGACATTGTGTTCTTTGGGGAGCCGCTGCCACAGAGGTTCTTGCTACATATGGTTGATTTCCCCATGGCAGATCTGCTGCTCATCCTTGGGACCTCCCTGGAGGTGTGTCAGTGGGCCTGGGGGGAGGAGGCTGGAGGACAGGGAGAGGAGGTGGGTGCATAGGAGTCACCACAGGGCTAGGTCATCAGTGCCGCTCCAGGCACAAGAGAAGCAATGGGGGCCGCTGGGCTTTGGAGGTGCTATATGTGTGGGTAGGGCACCATGTTTGAGGGGAAGGGACAGGGTGCTGGGACTCCCTGGCCAGTTCAGGAAAATGATGCTGTGTTATTTTGCTGTGCTGGAAGCTGTGACACAAGTGAAGGGATTGGCCAAGGGATGAAGCAGCACCCTTGAGGTCAGAGGGACCTTGGGGAGTGGGGATTGGAGTGAGCCAGGGCCAGGAAGCCAGTCCTAGAGGCAGAGCTATGGGCCATTGTAGGGACAGCAAGGAGGGAGCTGGACTAGCAGCCTGGAGACATCCTAGAGAGGGGAGAGAAAGAGGCATCTGGTTTGGGTTAGGGAGTCAGGACACTGGCTGATAAGAACCACCAGCTCCTGAGATGGGGAAGTCGAGAGGGCAGGTTTAGGGGTAGCTTGGTAACTTAGCCTCAGTCACACAGGTTTGAGAAATGATCAGCTTCTGCATGGAAGTATTGAGTGGAGTGGTTTAGGAGAGTGGGCTGAGTGTGGTTCTGCCCACATCTTAGGTGCCTGGGAGACACCCACTGGCCATATTTAAGAGGTTGTTCCACATCTGAGTCTGAAACTCAGGAAATTTATAAAAGATGTGATGAGAGGGCAGTGCCTGTGGCTCAGTGAGTAGGGCGCTGGCCCCATATACCGAGGGTGGAGGGTTCAAACCCGGCCCGGCCAAACTGCAACAAAAAAATAGCCGGGTGTTGTGGTGGGTGCCTGTGGTCCCAGCTACTTAGGAGGCTGAGGCAAGAGAATTGCCTAAGCCCAACAGCTGGAGATTTCTGTGAGCTGTGACATCGCGGCACTCCACCATGGGCAACAAAGTAAGACTCTGTCTCTTAAAAAAAAAAGTTGTGATGAGAGCTGGAAAAGAGGCCATGAGCTGAGCTGGCCTCTGAATGTTGGTACCTAGGGCCTGTGCTCAGAGGGGCCAAGGGTGGGGGGGCCCAGAGCAGTATATCTGTTTAGTTTATCACTGCTGCTGCCCAGGGTGTGCTGGGCCCTGTGCCAGTGTTCTGGACAGACAAAGGCAGATACACATGTCAGAAGCTGTATAGTTCATTATGAGCTGGTCTATATTCTGGGGAAAATTAACAAGTAGGATAGAGGCTGGGTGTGGTGGCTCTTGCCTATAATCTAGTACTCTGGGAGGCCGAGGTGGGTGGATTGCCCTGAGCTCAGGAGATCCAGACCAGACTGAGACAGAGTGAGACCTCGTCTCTAAAAAAAAATAAATAAATCTGGGTGTTGTGGCAGGTGCCTGTAGTCCCAGCTACTTGGGAGGCTCAGTGATTCACAAGAGAATCGCTTAAGCCCAAGACTGAGGTTGCTGTGAGCTCTGATGCCGTGGCATTCTACCAAGGTCGACAAAGTGAGACCCTGTCTCAAAACAAAACAATTAGTATAGAAAGGGGAGGGTGTTGGGAGGTGGCTGTAACATCAACTTTGTGGTTCTGCTTCCTTGTCAGGAAGCTGTCAGTGGAACTAAAGCTTGACAGAAGTGAGGGTGTGTCTTGCAGGAGACAAGGCACCAGCGAAGTGGTGATGGCACCAAGGACTGGGCATAGAAGTGGAGAAGGCTGGCTTCCTGTTGAGAGGGTTCCTCTGGGTCCTGGGTTGTGAAACCACCACGGGGACAAGAGTGGGAACTGCAGACCCATCAGGGCCTTGCGGGTGGTGAACAGTTGGCAGAGCAGGTGCAAGGTGAGGCCAGCAGAGCTGAGGACTGCCAGATGTTGTGAGTGAACATGGAGCTGATGTGGTATGTATGTGGGAGGCTGTGGAGCCTGCAAGAGGACTCCAGGGCTGTGGCCTGAGCAGTAGGGTGGACAGAGCCACCATATCCTAAGATCAGGAAGCTGAGAGGGCAGTTTTAGGAGCAGCTTAGGAACTTAGCCTCAGTCACACAGGTTTGAGAAATGATCAGCTTCTGCATGGAGGTGTTGAGTGGGCAGGTGGATGCACGAGTCTGGAGTCCAGGAGGGACCAGAGGTAGGAGCTGGGTCCCTGGAGTCAGCAGATGGAAGTGCACAGGGTGTAACATATATGGGATACATAGTCTGGGCCCAGAATAGAGAGGTGGACACAGGAGCAGTCATGGGGGTGGGAGGGTGTCAGTGCTGGGGCTATGTTTGTCAGCAGTGTGCAATGCTAAGCCCAAGTGACCATGTGGGCTTCTGATTTGGACACTGGCACCATCAGCCATCTTTATTTTTGGAGTGAAATGAAAATAGTATTTTTTTTTGTGATTATAATAGTGTATCATATGCTTGTTTTAAAAGATTCATACATCATAAGGAAAGTAAACAAAGAATGAACTGTAATCCCACCCAAAACTGGTAGCATTTTTTTCTGTGTCCACTCATGTTTCTTTTTTGTATAAATATACACGTACAGATGGTGATTTTTAACCACTAGTTTGGATACACCCATACATCCTATTCATTAACTTGCTGTTTTCATATAAACAGTGTGAGCACATGGAAATCTGTTGTTTGTTTGTTTTAGAAACTTGCATCTTGCTCTGTCATCCCGTCTGGAGTGCAGTGGCATCATCATAGCTCATTGTAGCCTTGAACTCCTGGGCTTGGTATCTTCCTGCCTTATCCCTCTAAGCAGCTGGGACTATAGGTATGTACCAGGAGACCCAGCTAAGTTTTTTATTTGTTATAGAGACAGGGTCTTGCTGTGTTGCTCAGGTTGGTCTCAAAACTCCTGGGCTAAAGCAATCCTACCACCTCGCCTTCCAGAGTGCTGGGATGACAGATGTGAGCTGCATACCTGGCTGGCTGCTGCCTTGCTAAGACCAGTAGCCTCCTTTGTATGGATACAAGGTCCTACCTGAGGGGTCCTTTTCTATAAGCACAGTATGAGAATGAATTAATGACCTAGTGTCATGCACAGAGTTACTCTTTGTGCTCTGTGGAAGAGACATGGTTGTGTTTGGTACGGAGAATTACTTTGTGTAACCTGTGGAAGAGACATTGATGTGTTCAGATATGGAGGTTTACTCTGTGGAAGGTACATTGATGTGTGCAGGTATGAAGGGTTACTCTGTGTGCTCTGTGGAAGAGAGATTGATGTGTTTGGGTATGGAGTGCTACTTCAGGTCTCAAAACTCCTGTGGTACAATCCTATACATGGTATATAAACCACATGACCTTTTCTAAATATGAAGAATTCTGAATTCTGAAACATGTCAGGCTGCAATAATGTTAAATTAAGGGTTTGTGGATTTGTAACAAAATTTATTTAAGCAGTTTCTTATTGGTGGGTGATAAAAATAAATAGTATACAATTTTTATATTAAAATGCTTTAGGATGAATATCCATTTGTGTATGTATGTGTGTTTGGGTATAGACAGTTACTCTGTGTGCTCTGTGGAGGAGACGTAGAGACATCTCTTCCATAGAGAGCACACACACACACAAATATATCTATATTTATATTAATTTTTTTAATTTTATTTTTAAATTTTTTTTGTAGAGGCAGTTTCACTTTATTGCCCTTGGTAGAGTGCTGTGGTGTCACACAGCTGATAGCAACCTCCATCTCCTGGGCTTGGGAGATTCTCTTGCCTCAGCCTCCCAAGTAGCTGGGACTACAGGTACCCACCCCAACGCCCGACTATTTTTTTGTTGCAGTTTGGCTGAGACCAGGTTTGAACCCATCACCCTTGGTATATGGGGCTGACACCCTACCACTTAGCCACAGGTGCCACCCAGTATATATATATATTTTTTTTT
>NW_003852655.1:34685-37083 GCF_000181295.1 Otolemur garnettii | reverse complement strand
CAAGTAGCTGGGACCACAGGCGCCTGCCACAACGCCTGGCCATTTTTTGGTTGCAGCCGTCATTGTTGTTTGGCGGGTCCAACCTGGATTCGAACCTGCCACCTTAGGTGTATGTGACTGACGCCTTAGCCACAGGCGCCGAGCCACATTTTCCATTCTTATTAGACTTCAGCTATCATGCCTAAAAAGTTCTTCCCTACTCTTAAGTTATAAACCGTAACTTCTCTAATAACTGTTTTATTCACATTTATTTATTTTTAAATTATTTTTTAAAGACAGGGTCTTGATCTTGCTCAGGCTGGTCTAAAACTCCTGAGCTCAAGCAATTCTCCCTCCTTGCCCTCCCAGAGTGCTGGGATTACAGGCATGAACCACTGCACCCAGCTGTTTTGTTTACATTTAAATCTTTAATCTATTTGAAATTTTTTCAATGAAAGGCAGGAATTGAGCTTTTTTCCCCCCAGAAAATGAGTCAGTCTCAATACCATCTACCTTCTTTTTACCTTGTTACTTTTAAAATAAACTTTCATTTAAGAGCTGGAAGAAGCCTAAAGGTACCAGGTGAGGGAGGCCTCTCCAGAGTCTGGTACCATACTCTCCAGAGTATGGTAAAGAGGGAAGGGTGAGACAATAGCTCAGCTGTGGGTGTTGGGACCCTTGGAGGCACTGGCTCCTCTGGGTGCCAGACAGAAGCAGTGGTGTCATCACCAACAGGGTAGCCAGAGGGATGACTGCTGTTTTCTACCTGTGGCCTGCTGGAGACAGCATGGCAGGGTGGACAGGCAGAGAAGAGGTAGGAAGGATGGAGCCCTGATGAGCCTTGGAATTGGAGGACAGGGAGAAGGCAGGATGTGTGGGAAGCAGCTCAAGTCTAGAAGAGAAGAAGGCTGAGGAGGAGGAAAGGGCCTGCAGGCCAAGTGGCAGGAACTGGATTGGAGAAATGAGATGGATGTTAGTTTTCCTTGGATCGTCAGTCTGCTGGCCCTCAAGGCCTCAATGGCTGTGGTGTGAATGTCCCAGGGGGCTGTTGGAGTCCACACTGTGTCTTTCACGTTTGGGCCATTTTACAGGTGGAGCCTTTTGCCAGCTTATCAGAGGCTGTGCGGAGCTCAGTGCCCCGACTGCTCATCAACCGGGATTTGGTGGGGCCCTTGGCTTGGCGTCCTCGCAGCAGGGATGTGGCCCAGCTAGGGGATGTGGTTCACAGCGTGGAAAGGCTGGTGGAGCTTCTAGGCTGGACAGAAGAGATGCAGAACCTTGTGGAGCAGGAAACCAGGAAGGTATAGATGCTGAACAGGGTGGTTGGGGGGGGAGGTTCCCTCCTCAGGGTTCTGGTCCACCTGCCGTGGACCCTACTGGTTAAAATAGTAACAGCTAATGATAGAGCTGTTAGTCTTGTACCAGGCACTGACCTAGACTTGACTCCAATGTTATTTTTAACACCTCATTTGGAGATGAAGAAGCTGACACTAGGTACGGCCCTTGTGGTCACACAGCTCTCAGGGGCCAAGCAGGGATGTGGTCAGGCCATCAGGGCTGTGAATCTGCACTTGTAATACAGTACAGCAGGGGTCCTCAAACTTTTTAAACGGGGCCAGTTCACTGTCCCTCAGACTGTTGGAGGGCTGGACTGCAGGCCCTGGGACGAGTTGGCTGCTCAGCAGGACAGGCAGTGGCGGCAAAAAACCTGGCTGTCCGGATAAATGTCCTAGGCGGGCTATAGTTTGAGGACACCTGCACTACAGGCTATTGCCTTTGGTCCTTAAAGGAAATCAGCCAGCAGCTCCTCCCTGGGGCCTGGTATGCGATTACCAGTTAAAAAGCTTTGCAAAGCTGAATTCCTTTGCATCTGTGTGGGATGGAGCCCACTCCAGAGAGCCTTTTATGAAGTAATCACTGTGAAAGCTGTTTATCTATTATAATCTGCTGAGAGAAAGCCAAGGAGCCTTGATGGTTTTGATTTCAAATCTGTAAACAAGTTACAGAAAATGCAGTGTCCTGTGAGAATTACATAGCACATGTAGCTACAATATTTGAGGTTATTTTCTATAGAAGCATTAAGCATATAAAGTCCAGTTTTATAATACAATTACAGGCAGGTGTAACATTGCCCAAAGGGGATTTCACCAGAATACACTCATACATTACACTTGATACTCCTATTGTCCCCCAAGACAGGTGTCTTAGAAAATCCTGATCCTGGCTCAGCGCCTGTGGCTCAGGTGGCTAAGGTGCCAGCCATATACACCTGGGCTGGTAGGTTTGAATCCAGCCTGGGCCACCTAAACAGTGACGGCTGCAACCAAAAAACAGCTGGGTATTGTGGCAGGCACCTGTAGTCCCAGCTACTTGGGAGGCTGAGGCAGGAGACTCGCTTGAGCCCAGGAGTTGGAGGTTG
>NW_003852655.1:9467-34005 GCF_000181295.1 Otolemur garnettii | reverse complement strand
ATTCAAACCCACCACCTTAGGTGTACGTGGCTGGTGCCTTAGCCACTTGAGCCATAGGCACCAAGCCAGCCTCATTTCTTACCAAGACTAAACTGGAGAGAGAATCCACAGATATTAACCATCATTACCACTAGTATTTTTGGCTTGTCATTTTAGAATTTGGTTCTTAGAACTATGATGTAGGATGGTACTATTTCTCATCTCACTAAAAAGAAAGACCATCAAGTGTCAAAACATTTATGTTAATGGGTTATGAGTTTAGTTTTTTTTAACAATTGCTATGCAGGAGAGTGACTTTTCCAAATCATGAATGTTTTAAGTGCTTAAACTCAGTCGGCAAATCTCCGTTGGGTACTTAACATCTCTTAGGGCAGGCGTGGTGGTTCACACCTGTGATCCCAGCACTCTAAGAGCCAACTTGGTGGATTGCTTGAGCTCAGGAGTTCAAGACCTTCCTGCCTGAGCAAAAGCAAGACCCTGTCTCTAAAAATTAGAAAAATTAGCCAGGTGTTGTGGCAGGTGCCTATGGTCCCAGCTATTTAGGAATATCACCTGAGCTGAGGAGTTTAAGGTTGCTGTGAGTTATGATGCACTGTATCCAGGGTGACAGAGTGAAACTCGTCTCAAAAAAAAAAAAAAAAAAATAGAGGAGAGGCTCTCCATTTAGCCCACCCTATTCTGTTCAGGCATGCTGGGATTAACTTGGACCTAAACCTTTTTATAAAACGTTTTGCTTGTCTCCAGTTACATGTTTGACCAGGCCATGCAATCTGTTGGCCTGGCTAGGTGTTTACAGAGAACTAAAACTCTTTCTCCTGTTTCAGCTCAATGGACAAGACAAATAGGAGGGTGATGACTGCCCCACGTGCAAGAAATAGTGACACAGGAGAGGTCCACACCTCATTTCAGATGTGACCTCATGCTTGAAGACAGCTTGGGCAGATTTACAAGTATTGGCTACTGAAGCAGGACATGCACTCTCAGGAATGGGTGTGAGGCCATCCATGCTGTGAGGAGGGTATACGCACACTTGGTGCCACCTGACACACAGGAACTGTTTGCTGTGTCCAACTCTTCATTCTGCTTTTCATGCAGGATGTTTTCTTGTGACAGTGATCCCTCTTGGACTAAAACAGAGTGGACTTTTTCATAGGTCAGATGTGCTTTTTCTGTGCTAGGGTCACCGTCCAAAGGGCAGGCTCAGCAGCCCCAGGGGGTAGAAGAGCCAGGCTGTAGATCTGGGTCCTAGGGTCTTTTAGTTAGATGATGTTTTTGGCATGAATATGGAAGGGGAACCTTGAGGTACATGGGTGTCTCATACTACTTGAAGAGTCTGAGGAAGGGGAGCATTTGTCTCTGAATTCACCCTGGATATGGCAGCACTTTCTTTTCCACACTAGCTCT
The DNA here is from genome assembly GCF_000181295.1 of Otolemur garnettii. Taxonomy (NCBI): domain Eukaryota; kingdom Metazoa; phylum Chordata; class Mammalia; order Primates; family Galagidae; genus Otolemur; species Otolemur garnettii. The sequence goes on along the minus strand of NW_003852655.1, from coordinate 32,601 downwards.
CCTCTCTGAAGGGCATCATATCCTGTTGTTCAACCTTTCCTTGGGAAACTATGTTCCAGAACATTCTACCACATCCTAGCCTGTCTCTTGTCCTCATGCTGTCACCTACCAGGGCCTCTTCCAGTGGTGCTGCTAGAGTTAATCTCTAGGAGATGGAAACACTACTCACCTAAGACCATGCTGGCTCCTGGCATCTTGTCAGACTGCTCTCACCCATGCTCAGGCCACTGGGATGTGTGAGCAGAGCTTGCTTTTTCTCCTAGGGTCGTAGCAAGGCCCAGCACCAGTAGCTGACCCCTCCAGCACTGACTACTTCCCCTTCACCACCTACCCATGTGTACATCCTCCTTCCTGGCATCCTGGTTGGCTTGGTGTTTCCTGGGGCAAATGCTTCTCCTGTCCCTGAACCTGGCCTTGCCTGGTGCTGACAGAATAGATTTAACTATTAAGACTCCATGGAAAGGGGTCCCATGACCTTGTCTTTCATTGAGTGGTGACCTAGGAAACAGACTACTACAAAGAATGAAATTAGTTCTGTTCTACTTAATGTTTCCCTACTTGTTATTTTACATGTATATTCACACTCATTCTTACCTTATACTCTTTATTCCACAATGATGTTTCTGTGGCTACTTGTGGTGCACAATAGAAACCTCAATGATGTTTGCACAAGGGGCATTTTCCTTCATTCGAAGTATTCATAGTCTAAGCCAGGAGGGATTGAGATTTAATTGCCACAACCAGCAAGAGCCCAGGCGCTGTGGATACAACAGTGGGTGGCTAAGCCAGGACCAGGGAGAATGTGGAAGAGGCACTAGCCCTGCGCTGGGGACAGAAACAACAGAGCACACCTTGGAATTATGTGTGAGACATTTGTCTATAAAATTCTAGCAGCTTCTTTTCCCTTTTAAAATGAAACACATGCCTCAACATGCTGGCTCTGGGCTAGCACTCCAATCTCAGCCTGAGTGTACACTAAGCCCCTGCCCTCTTAGATGCACTCTCCTGTGTCCAGGGAGGCCCTGCCCTCAGATAGCAGCCCCTGCACACATAAAAGTCTTCATCTGTGGAAATCAAGGCTGAGTGCTGAAAACAGTTATAGCAGAACCATTGTGGTCCCAAAGATAAGAAACTGGGCTAGAGGTAAATCATAAGCAGAACCTTAGAAATAAAGAGAAAAGGTCTCCAGGTTGAGGAAAGGGGCATGGAGCTCTGTGGCCAGCAGGATGTGACTTCCTGGGTTTGTAGCCCCAAAGAAATCTCTGGAAGCAGCACCAGTTCCAAAGGGGGAGCAGAAGAGCTGCTATCCTCAGTCGGGGTCTGAATCAGGGTCCGAGGAGAGCTGCCCTTCCATAGTCTCACACATGGCGTCCTGCAGGGATGTCAGGTGACCCCGGGGACTCATCCCCATGGGCTGGATGACTCTGTCCCTGCAGGGGAAAGATGCAATGGAGCTGGTGAACGGGCCCCATGTGCCAGGCTGGGGTCTTGTTCACCCCTGAATGTTACTTTCCTCTCTACCAAATGGGCTGCTCCATTTATTGGCAAAGCCTATGATACCTTGAAGATATTTTCTTAGTTTCTCTGGGCCTCAATTGTCATCTGTAAAATGGGCATGATATTGACCTCTCACCCTAACCCTTCAGGACACTTCCTCCAGAGCAAGTGATTTCTAACTTCAGTAGTACAGCTTTGCCAGATCCCAAGCCCTCCTCTGATCCCTTGTCTTAGGGCTCATAAGTCAGGATGTGGGTCTGCTCTCCCCTCTAGCTGTAGGCCCCTCCTCACCACACTACACACCTGGAGAGCTTGTCAAACATGTTCACCAGCTTCATGGCCTCGTGCTCCTTCTGCTCCTCCGTCATGCCCTCCATAGGGTTAGGCAGCTTTTCCTCCACCCTCCCGGTCACTGGGTTTATGCTGTTTCCCAGGGGAGGGAGTATGGGGAATGTGTTAGTGACTCTCTAGGACAGGAGGGGCTGCGTGGGGTTGGTAGAATCCCACACCTTCCTGCTCAGGCTTGGATTGGCAAGAAACCTCTTTTCCCAGTGGGGTGGGGTTGGGGTTAGGGGGCAAGTCAACCACAGGAAGAGACCTTCTTCCAGGAGCACCACAGACAACAAGCTCCTACCACCTGACAATACTCTGTACCTCACAGCCTCACCTGGCCACGCTCTGTACCCCACACCCCCCACCTGGCCACACTCTGTACCCCACACCCCCCACCTGGCCACACTCTATACCCCACACGCCCACCTGACCACAGTAGGTACCCCACAGCCCCACCTGACCACACTCTGTACCCTACAGCCCTGGCCTCATTGGTCTCTGTGTTCTCAAAATGACTCCTATTGATGTTAAGATAGACATCACTTAGGAATATGTGCCCGACTCTGGAAGGTCTTATCCATTTGTCATTCTGTCCCACCCACCCCACAAGAGTCCCGATGGGAGTAGGAGCAGGGACTAGGGCACTGTGGAGGAGCCCCAAGTGTTAGGGGCACACACCTGGCCTTGGCTTCTTTGTACTCATCTGTGTCCGTGTCCTCATCCTCTGAGTACTGGCCCTCGGGCCGGACCCCTGACATGAGGCCCCTGGCAGCCAGGAGGCCGGCAGCATTCCCATAACCCGTGTACTTGATGAACCGAGGCACTGAGGGCAGGACAGAGGTCAATATGCACATATGGCCAAGGCAGGGCAGGCTGGGGCCCAGGCCTCCCCCACTCACCACTCTCTGAGCAAAGCACAAACAGGAACTCAGCAGCCACCCTCTTCACATCTGTGTCCAGGTGCGTCATGAGGCGGACAAGCTTGTTTCGAAGTAACTCTCCCACCTCAGGCCGGGTCTTCACATCACGTAGCGGGGGCAGTACCTGGGGAGGCAGCTGTCCTTAAGCCTGGGCTTAGAGCAGCCAGGGTCTGTGACCAGGGCAAAGCCATGTCCCCCAGGAGCACAAACTCTTCTGCCCCATACCTGGGCCTTTAGGAACTTCCTGGCTGGGCGGTGCATGCGGGCACACTCTGTCAGCACGCTCAGCACGGGAGCCACGCTCTCCTTCAGCCTGTGTGTCTGCAAAGGAGCTTCCATCACAGAGTGCACTCCTACCAGACTCAAGGCTGGCAGGGGAGCAGGGCTATGCACATGCTCAAACACACCCTAGGGAGGCCCAGTGGCAGGGATTCGGGAAGAGGCCTCCTGCAGTAAGCCAACAGTCAAAGAGTAGGTGGGAGGTGTCTCTGTCAGCTTTGAAAGGGACGGGGACAGGACCCAACTCAGGAAGTTCTTTGCAAGCTTTGTAACTTGGGGCAAATAACTACTTCAACTTTCTCAACTATAAACCAGGGTTGTGAAAATACAAAGCACCTAAAGCTGTTAGGTCACACTGGCACACATACTGCCCTCAGAAAATGGTGGCAAAAAGTAACAATAGAATCTCTACTCTGTGTAGAGAGCAGGGAATTCCTGTCCCTCCTCACCCTCCCACTTCACTTTCCTGGATCCTAACAGCAGCAGCAGCAATAGGCACAGATGACCACAGTTCGTGTCCAGCACCTGCTCCCCATCCTAACCAGCTCACACACATGGTAAGCATCCCTTAAGCAGTATGGACTCCTGAGAGATCTACCCAATCTCAGTCTGTTGCACTACAGCCTGCCTAGTGTCCACAAGCTCCTGAAAGGTGGTTAGAGTCCCAGCTGTCTGGATGTCCCATGGTACCGTTCAGAGGCTTCTGTGGGTCTCAGGACGCCAAAGGACAGCTGATGCCTGTATCAGGGTCTGCCTGTACACAGTGACACTAAGAGTCCAAGGGTCAAAAGCAGGGATGGGGGCTTCTCAGGACCAAAGGAAAATCCACCAAAAAAGTCTAAAAATATAGCAAGCATGCTGCTAGATTTTGGAAAACTTCTTTCCTTGTAAGTAATCAGCAAAAGTGAACCCTTCAAGTATGTGTGGGCTGTTTACATGCTTCTCAAGGAGGAAGGACCTGGCCAGACCACCAGGTGCTGAAGGAACTGTCCACATCACCCACTTACCAGTGTGGATGGTGCAAAAGCAGTGATCACAGTTGTGCAGGAAAGCCAGGGCCAGAGCCACTAGGGGAGCCTGCACAGTAGCTCCCCAGCCTACCTGGTGCAAACGTTTCTCTAGGAAGTCAAGGAGGACATGAATCACATCCATGTTCACTCCCATGAACTCCAGGGAGCCTTCATGTGGCTCCAGGTTGAGGAGGATGTCCAGACACTTCAGGGGCAAGTTCCCCAAAAGGTTCACTGTGTGGCTGAGGACAGATGGGAGGGGTCTTAACAGGCCCTGCTGAGGCAACAGATTACATGAACCAGCATGTGGGGGTGCTCCAGGAGCAACCCTATGGACTAAAGCCAAGCATGGGGACTGAGTTCAAGGGCCCTGTGAGGAGAAGACAAACTCTGCAGATGCCCTGCCTGCCCTGCCCTTTCTGGGCTGAAGCACCAGATGATCTCTCAAAACCCAGACCAGCACAGGAGCAGGTCACCCATGATCAGGGGCAAGAGATCAAGGTGCCTTATAAATATCACACCACCTGTCGCCATTCCTGAAGGTCCAGGTAGCATATTCCTGCTACAAAATTCATGCCTCTTGTCCTAGCCTGTTAGAGGCACCAGGGACTCTTCTGGAAACACCCTATGTCCAGTCCCGCCCAAAGTCAGGCTCTCTAGGGCAGGGCCTGGGCTCCGAAGTGGTTCTGATCCACAGCCAGGGACTCAAACCACCATCTGGACATCTGGGCATACTTCCCTCCCAGAACACACCCTACTCTCACCCATGGAGCTCTTCTGTACGGTCTCCAGCAGCAACCATCATGCAGTGCCGAAGAAGGGTGCCCAGATACCGGTAAAGGGCAGCATCTTCCTAATCAAAGAAAAGGGTTCCTGTGAGGGTAAGCCCCACTGTCTCTGCACTCCGGGACTGTGTCGCATCAATAATGCATCTTTACTGCACACCTGGCCCCTTGGACTCTTCTAGGTGACTCTGGCCAGCACTAGAGCTAAAGATGACCACTGCTCTTTTCCTACAGACACTGCAAATGTTCTACCAGGAGCACTTCTCTGACCAAGAACATTAATGTATTTCCTTTGAATGAAGGCCCTACACCCACAGCCTAATAAGAAGAATCCTTACTCAGGCAGCATGAGCAGCCCTCCTGTCCAGCCACAGCCAGGCCAGCAAAAGTGAAACCTTCCAGGGTGGATGGTCCACCTCTGTCACAGACCTTCCTTGAGACCCCTTCCTGGAACAGGCGTCTCTTTGGCCTCCTCCCAACAGGCTGAGAGTTCCTTCCTATCCACTCCATGTCTGACACCCAGGAAAGTGAAGGAACCCAGTGGGAGGTGGGTCCAGGAAATACCTAAGCTGAGCTGAGCCCCACCCATGGACTCAGGTCAGCCCTCACCTCATCCACCTCCCTCTTGACAGAGTCGAAGGTGATGTTGAAGAGCACTTTGAGGATCTCCATAGCTTGCTCAGTCTCCTGGGGAGGAAGTAACTTGGGGGGACCCTCTTCAGGAGTCACTCCCAGGGTTAGCTCCAGTGTATCAGTCAGCAAGCGAACTCCATCCAGCTCCTGAAACAGCTGCTGCCGCACATCAGTGCGGAGTGCTGTCAGCAGGAAGAGGAGCCGCAAGTCAAAGAACTGGACGTCATGGGGGAAGCTCCGCTCACGGTACAGCCCCACACGCTCCGCCAGCTTCACCACGAGGCCGGCCTCTGCCGCCCGCAGTTGGGCCACGGGGCTGCTGAGCACGAGGTTACACAGGCACTTAAGGGACTCGAGTACAACATCCATGTCCGGGGGTTCTGGGACCGACTCTTTGGAGGCGCAGATGCAAGCACAGCAGGCCAGTGCCTGAATGCTCTGGTGGCTAGTGAAGGGATCCAGGCAGCTGCGGTCCCGGGACAGGATTCGGACACTCTGAAGCCAGGTGACACGGTGGGAGTGTGGTAAGCCCTGCTCCAGGACCGAGACCAGCAGCTCGGCCAGTCTCTGTGGACAGGGAAAAGAGCAGCTCCACCAGGTCCCTCCTCCCGAGGTCACCGGTCCCCGCCCCTTTCCCCCTTGGGCCAGCACCCACCTTCCGGTCCTCCCGTTGGGCATCGTCGAAAGTGAAGCTGTGGGAATGCTGCAGAAAGACCCAGTGGACGCCGAGTGCACATGGGGTAGGACGCGGATGGGGGCGCCTGTCAGCCTCTAACTCTGCAGCAGCTGCCGCCGCTCAGGACTGATGACCGGCTGTCATCGCCCTACGCACCTGCTGCCGATGGGCGCGCCCCCACTCTTTCCCCGCGACTCGCGCCACCCCGGCTCCCCATGACTACACAACGCCCTGCCGCCCACGCGCGCGTGCACCACTTGGTCCCTCCATGCCGGTCCCACGGCCTTGGGCTGCCGCTCACCTCCCGGTTGTACGTCTGTAAAGCTTCCATGATCACGGCCTCCTCCCCGGTCTCCACAGCTTCCGCGACCGCCCGGGGCTCCATGGCGTCCCCGGGATTGGCGCTTGGAAAGTCCGGCCACGAAGGCCGGAGGTTTCGCTCAGCTGCTTGCCGGCGCCGCCTAGGCCCGGGAAGCTCCGCATAGGCGCGCGGGGGAAGCCGGGAAGGGGCGTGCGGGACGCACAGAAGAGGCCGGAAGGGGCGTATTCACCTTAAGGTGGAGCGTCCCAAGGTGGCGTGGCACGGCGCGGCCACGGCAGCCCCACGTCCGAGACCCGACTCGGTGACTGACCGAGGCGCCCTGAACCGAACAGCGACCCCTCACTTCTCGGCGGAATTTCCAACCCAAGAAAGGCTCAGTCCCCACCTTTCCCCGCGGCACTCTGCAGTCCCTCTGGGATGCAGAGCAAGCCGAAGCCCTGAACCTCTAAGTTGGTTATACGTGCGTCCAGCGCCTACTCCACGCAAGACGCTGGGACGCGGGTCAGCAGCACTCACAAGTCCCTGCCTTCATGGAGCTCGTGTTCCAGAGGGGCAGACAAACGAGACGACTTGAGGCGGTCACAGTCCAAGGGCTGTGAGAAGTGCCGTTTTTATTGAGACAGCTACAGGAAGCAAGCCAGGAAACGATCTGGAGGAAGATCCCCTCCAGGCAGAGAAAGCAGCAAGTGCAAAGGTGGGAACGAACGTAGTGGGCCCAGGAAGGGGGTAAGAGATCAGGACGGAGGCGATGCCAGGTCCAGGTGCCCATCTCAGTGGAGACACGAGGATTAAAGGACACGTCGGAAACGCCCCTTGTGGTGGCCCACCCACCTACTCTTCTGCAAACTCCTGCCGAGCGCCCGCGTAGGGGCCCGGCCCTCCACGGGAGCCCTGGTATGAAGGCTCCCCCTGCTACCCCGTCCCTCCTCTTCCATTTTCCCACAGTTTTCCAGTTTTTCAAGCCGCGCTCACTCGCTACAGATATTGTCCGAGGCCCTGAGCGCCACTTTTCAGGATAATGGACCTTGCCCAGTCGCGCCAGGTCACGGCGCACCACACCCCGGCTGCTCCCCCGGCACAGCCCCACCGGAGAATCCTCCTAACTCCCTTACAGGGAGTCTTCCCAGTACCACAGGCCAAGCGCTAAGATACAGGCTATCCATTGGTCCCAAATCAAACGGCCCCGCCGCATCCTCGGTTTCCGGGTGCGTCACTTCCGCTCCCGCCTATCACCGGCACGGCCACCACGGCCGGAAGTTGAGGGAGCCTGAGGAGGAAGGGGCGTGGTCTGCGTGGGCGGGTCCGGAATCTTTTGCCAGGACCAAGCCGCGTAGGAGGCGTGGTCGTGAGTTAGGGTTGGCTCGAGACGTGATGGCGGACTGGACCCGGGGTGAGCGCGGGGCCTTTGGAGGTTGGGACGGGAACTGGGCGGGCACCGAGCCGCGCCGGGCTGGGGGTCACGAGGGTCCCACCCCACCGCTCCCTTTGAGGTCATTCTGCGTGGAGTCGGGGTGGGCTGGAGCATGGGCCGGGCCTAGGCTAGATGGTTCCCCCGGATCAATCCCTAGTAGAGGCCGCGCGTGGCCCAAGCAGGGCCTATGCTGACCGGGGCCCTGGGCGCCCCCTTTCTTCTCTCGGAGCCGCTATTCTGTGAGTGGGATGTTGATGCCTGTCGCGCAGGGCAGTTGTGGCGATTGAAGGGATTAACGAGCGGGAAGTAGTGACAGGACCGTAGTTCTCTTCTCTTTGAGTATTGTACACGTCAGTGATTCCTAGGACAGCGCCCCCTTCCCCCCATTTGATGGGCCGCATCGACGCTGGTTCTTTCATGCTTTGGGTCAGTGGCGACTTTGTACTCCACGTTGGTGGAGAGGCAGTTCTTACCCACCTGACGTGACAGGAACTCCTCGTCACCTGTCACAGGGTAGGTCTCTGCAAGCCTTGTTCTCTGGGTGTTGCAGGAAGCCCTATGTGAGATGCAGACTGAGGACTGTCTGTGTCGACCTCAGCTCCCGTTTTGGGGAGTTAGGGAGCTTTCATTAGTCATTTTCTCTGTGGCAAAGGGCCTTCCCAATGTCCTGTCCTGGTTACTTGTTGCCTTTACAATGCCTAGTTCAAAGGTCACCTCTGCAGCCCCTCTGGGGTGCTCTTCCTAAGTCTTTCCCAGGTCCTTGAAAGACTTTCCTTTCTCTGAGTTAAGTTCCATGTATGCAAATGTGACATCTGTGATGTCAAGTGTTGCATCTCACCAGCCTGCTAGGGTTTGGTCTAAGATCTGGTACCTTCAGCTTCAGAAAGTGCTGATTGAACTGAACCCAATGCCACTGCCTGTCTCTTCCCAACTAGACATGTATGTAGGACATGTGTTCAAAAACAGGTGCTTACATGTCAGCCTTTATGCAGCCTGTCTCACATGTGCACAGTCTACACGTGGAACTTGAGTTAGGGCTGGACCTACTCAGCAGGTACAAGTGGGCCTGGTCCTGATAGATGTCTGACTCTACCAGTGCCATTGGAATGACAGGGGTCATGCTTGGGTGCATACAGCCCCTTAGCTGCTTCCTCTTAATCACAGGTCAGAGTGCTGATGTGGTGGAAGAGATTCTGGACCAGGAAAACAAGAGGATGTCTGACAGCTTGGCCTCCAAGGTCACCAGGCTCAAATCGGTCAGTGGTGGTCTTCTCCTCTTATTTCTACCTGGTGCTCTTGGGGAGTGGGGAGGAAGGGAGGGTGGAGAGCCTGGGGGAGGTGTTTCAGGCAGTTTTCTGTCCTCCTTGTTCAATTTGTGGGACCTGGACCTTTCTGACCTCTGTTGGTGACACCATGTCTGGCAGAGCTATTAACAAGATCTGGTTAGTCTTGAGGGGAGGGGTGAGTGCTATATTATGTCTGTCGTAGCCCAACCCTGCTTTCTCTGTGTCCTGACCAGCTGGCCCTGGACATCGATAGGGATGCAGAGGACCAAAACCGGTACCTGGATGGGATGGTAAGGGTCTGCAGTGTGTGCAAGTCTGCTGGCTCTGCGCCCACACTACCTGCTATATCTCCTCTCCTTCAGCGTTGGTGCGGGTGGGTGGTCAAGGTCCCACTCCTGTGTGATCCTGCTGGGATTCCTCCTTCAGGATTCGGATTTCACCAGCATGACCAGCCTGCTTACAGGGAGCGTGAAGCGCTTCTCCACCATGGCAAGGTCTGGGCGAGACAACCGGAAGCTTCTGTGTGGTGTGGCTGTGGGCCTAATCGTGGCCTTCTTCATTCTCTCCTACCTTTTGTCAAGGGCAAGGACGTGAGCCAGTGGGAACTGACTTTTGTGGGTGCCAAGGGCAGCCTGGGTCTTCCCTGCCTGTTGTCCTGGGCTCCGGAGGACTTACAACGTATAAGATACTCTTTTGAAATTACAGTCTTGGGTTAGGAATCTTCTTCCTATGTGGCGGGAGGCTGTGGCTGCCTCTGATTGTTGAGCTCATGTTGGCTTGTCCCACATATAGAAGGGACCCTTTCCCTCGGGGAAACCAAGGCCCAGCCCCCATCCCATCCCCAGGTGCTAGAGATATCAGCAGAGTTGGAGCCACAGTATGCCAGGAGGAGCTAGGATTGAGCAGCTATTGAATCTTGAACGTGGTCACCTGTGGCCAGCAACTTTTCTCCCACTTCTTGGAGCACTGACATCTCAAGGTCCCTCTGGGACGTCCTTATCTGAGTGAGGCCGTGTCTGTGATCTGAGGTGTGTGGAGCTGACACAGGAAGGGGCTATGGCTGCAAACCCCAAGAGAATGCCATCTCTTCCAAGGACGTTGGTCCTGGAGATGGCAGTTACTTCTGGCTGAGCTTGCCAAGGACAGGTGTACCAATGTGAGCTAAGAGGTCCTGCTGTGAGTCCTCTGTGCTTGCCCTCCAGTTGTGCAGATGAAGCCAGAGCCCTGGGAAGGATGAAGCTTGTGGATGAAGGCATGGACATAGCCTTGGCTTTAACTATTGGTCCTGGATCCTTCTGGGTCATCTGGCTGTATATCCAGGAGCAGAAACTTAGTTTCTCAGGTTTCAGGATCCACCCAGTACTAACGATGGGTTTCCAGAAGAATAGACCTAGGAATGGGCCTGCATTTCAGAATCAGGCAGAACGTGTGTTGAGGGGCGGGGGGGCTTCTGTGGTTCCAGATAGCAGCTTCCTGGGGAGGACCCATAGGCTGCCTGCTAAGAATTATTGCCATATCAGTACCTCTTGCTCTTCTACCAGGCCTAGCCAGTCTCCCTGGCTGTGATGGAGCCCCATGTACCCTCTTTGTCTCTAGTGTCTACATACTGCCCTCCCCACCCACCTCTTCCTGTGTCTTCACTGCCCACTGGTCCCAGTCCATGTTCACACAAACCAAACCACTGGGCTTGCAGAGCAGCAACTTATTCCCACCTCAAGGAGAGGTTCTAGTGCCCTTGCCTTGGCATAAAAACACCTTTAAAGAAGAAGCTGAGTGGCCCTGTACCATTCTCTGTCCTTGTTCCCATCTTCTACCTCCTGATCACTCCCTTTCAGCTGTCTGCCCACCTGTGTAACTACATTATATGTCTTGACCATGCAGAACTGCCTCTGAGCTCTGGGCTGAGCACAGATGAGCCACATCCTGGCCTCTCTGCCTTGCAGTCCTACCTTGCTCTGACCTGCAGTTCTGGGCACCCTTGCCTCCCTCCACCCTTTCGCACAACAGGACCAGCCTTCCTGTACACGCTTAACATAGCCTCCTTCCTCATCACCTGGCTTTCTGCCATACTGGATGAGCCCCTCAGGCTCCTGGAGGAGGAGGATCCATATGCTTTCTCCTCTTCCCAGTGCGTGTGGGCATTGTACCCTCAAAGGTGGCTCTCCTGCCTCTAGATCTCGGGAACTAAACCCTCTTAGCCATGCTAGTCTGGCTTCTAAGTTGCCTTCTCCTTGGATGTCCCTTTACCTGTCATTCCTGGCATCCTAGTGTCTTTGTGTCATGGTTTGGCTTAGCCTTTGGCTTATAAGGCCTGGTCCCCTCAATACCAAGCTTAGTGGCAGCTGCCTCCATCTTGTCCTCATAGGGTCACTGTAGATGGCACCTCCATACCCCAGTACCATGTTCCCCTGCTGTCTTCTCCTGGGCCATGCATGGCTGACCTATACTTCCCAAAAAGCTGACCTGTGAGAACCAAAGGAGGGCCCCAGGCCCCTTTTGCTGCACCAGCACCCACTCACCTTGCTGATGCAGACTTAGCGTTTAGACTGCTGCTGGGGGCGCCTTTGCTGCAGAAGTGCTTTCCCATCTTGGAGATGTTACGTTGTCCCCTCTGTCTGCACAGTTGTTTACAGTTCTCCAAGGTACTTTGGGGTCTGAGTTATGGTTCCTTACTAGTTTGCTTTTCTATTCCTCCTTTCATTGTGTCAGATCTAACTCTATGGACAAGTGGGGTTTGCTGACTTGACCTCTGACACCAGTAAAGCACAAAGGGGCCTTGGGAGCCCAGTGGAAGGGCTGGGGTTGCCCACTCTGCTAGGTCAGGAGAGACTGCCAGGCTCTGTTTCATAATTCAAGAACAAGATATATTAACAGTAAAAAGTGGAATAAACACAGCTTCATGAAGAAGTAAATCGTGGTCTTTGTCTTCATTTCCTTGAGATTTGAGGGAGTTTTGTCTGGAGCTGCTGGCTATGAGTTCTGGTGCTATAAACCCTAACCCTTTCCCGTCTTCACCCTTGTGGGACTCCTGCATCCCTACTCATTCACCCTTCTAGGGCTGCCTTGGGAAGGGAACAACAGACCCACCACTTCTTCCTGGCCCTTCTCTGCCCAGGTGCCTGAAGCTCCGGTGGGGATGATGAGAGCATTACTGTGTAAGGATTAAATGAGTAAACACAAAGTGCTTAGAATATGCAGCCTGGCATAGTCACAGCCCAGTCAGAGTCAGCAGGTGATAGTCCTGCAGTATGTCTAACAGGGCCATCCGCCCTGAAGTGACCTCCCCTCGAGGCTGAGGTGCAGTCCACAGTCCACTCCTTGAGTCCTGGCCTTGGACTTCTGGGCAGCCTCTGGAAGGCCCAGTCTTTATACCACTTTTCCTGTCCACATTTTCCTGTACTGCCTCAGTCATCTGTTGGTGTGTAGCAGATCACCCTAAAACTTACTAACTTAAAAGAGCAATAATTGGCAGAATTTGAGGCAGGGCAGATCAGGGGTGGCTGTCTTTGCTCCATGATGCTGCAGCCACACTTGGAGATGGGGGTGGGGGGCGGTGGCTGCTGCTGCCACCACCTGAAGTCTCACTCAGGTCAGTGCTGGTGTGAGCAGAGGTCAAAGGGAATAGCTGGGCTGACTACCCTGGTGCTGCACATGGCCTCACCAGGCACAGCTTTCCCACAATTTAGTGGCTGGTGCCATTTGCAAACACAGATGTGGGGGTATTTAGGAAGAAGCTGTTTTCATTGTGTGCTGGGAGTCATGAGTCAGGTGGCACTGCTTCTGTCATACCCCTTTATTCAGCACAGTCACAGGCTCCAGTCCTGACCACAGGGAGGGTCACAGACCCCATCTCTCAGAGGGCAGTGGTGAGCACAAGTGTGGCTGTCTTTGAGGCTCAAGGCAGAAAGCATCAAGAGGACAGGTGAGGGGCAGGGTGTGGAAGGCTCCGGGGCCCTCCCATCTCTCCCTGCACAGAGTCCAGGCCCAAGAAGCTGGGATGGGAGCCTCTGTGGGCTCGTGCTGACAGCCTATGGAGGACATTTCTGGAAAAGACTTTCCCCCAAGATAAACCCTTGCTAAGAGAATCCATGATTTATTAAAAAATCTGGGCATAGCAGGAAACAAGATTAGCAATGGGAAAGTAGCATAGAAAAAATAACTTCACAATGTGCAGACAAGCATGCTCTGTCCCACAAAGGTAGGCTTGCTATAGCCCAGCTGGTGGAGACAGCCTCACCCTGGCAGCCAGTGAATTTCCTGGTGGGAACTTGATTCTCAGAGGCGGGGCTGGTGGTTGCAGTAGGGGCTGGGCTATTCCACATCAACAACCAACGGTGTCATATAGTCAGAATGTTTGATGCCAAAGGTGACGATGGGGGCGCAGGGCTTGGTCAGGGTCACCTGGAAGAGGAGAAGCTGTGAGTGGGACTGGCACCCTGTTCCCACCCTGCTCTTTGCCCTAGCTGGGGCCAGGCTGCTGCCATCCTGAGCTTGGGGCCATGGTGGACATGCACAAAGGCTGTGTTTCAGGACATGCACAGAGTGTGTAGGGCGGGGCCTCTGGCCCCATGTCCCTGAAGGGCTGCCATTGGGGCTAGTACTGGAGATGGACAGGGTCCGGAGGGTTCCGGCCCTTCCCCTCCCCCTCTCCCAGCTATGCACACTCTGGCTGTGTCCACACCTCACCCTCCCAGGGCTGTGGGGGCTGTACCCCCACCTAGGCAGTGTCCCCACTTCAGCCCTTCAGGGCTGTGTCCCCTTCCCTGCTGTGTCCCCACCTCATTCACCCAGGCTGTGTACCCTCCACCACAAGATTGTATCCCCAGTCTGCAAGCTAGGGCCCCGCCTCCTGACCCACTGCTTCTAGGCCATGCTCCCCACCATGCAATTCGCTGTACCCTACCAGGCTATGTCCCCCTCCCACCCCAGGCTGTGCTCTCCCTGTACCTTCTCAGGGCTATGGGCTCCAGGTCCTGGCTTGAGGGTCTTGTCCCCTGGGGGTGCCACCCGGGCAGCCATGGTGTACTGTGGAGCCTTGAACTTGGTCACCTGCACATCAGTCTGACGGTAGGCTGCGGGACCTGGGGTCTGGGAGGCAAAAGAGTTTCAGACAGGATCAGTCTGCTAGGGCCCATGGGCCCAGAGGGCAGGCGATCAGCCACGGACAGTGCCTATGCATCCGTGTCCCCTCTGTCTTCTGTCATGCCATAGGAACCACAACACACACGTCGTCTAACTGCCTTCAGCCTCTCTCTGGCAGTGCCATCCCTCCTGTGAGTGTGTGAGAGGCCCCTTTCCTATGGGATGCTGTCCTGTTGGACTTGAGGGCAGTGGCCTGGGGCTGGTGAGGACAACAGGTCTCAGGCCCATCAGTTTCCTCAGACACGTACCCAGGCCAGACCTTTGCACTGGCTGTTTCCACAGCTGAACCTTCCTCCCCCAAATGACTGAAGGCTTATGTTTCTCCTCTTTTACCTTCCTGCCATGCTGCCCTAAAACTACCTCTCATCCTCCAGACAGCACTTCATAAAACCCTTCTCTCTTTGTCCTTAGCACTGCCCCTGTCTCCTGGGCTGTGGCCTGGGCCTCTTCTTTCTGGTCTACTGCCACACCTCCCACCACTGCAGTGTCACTCAGCATGGGGCAGATCCCCAGATGCAGGTCTGAAGGGCTAAGGGGAGTCAGCAGAGCAGGGCCAAGTGGTGGTCCTGGGTTCTGGAGGCAAGGAGTCTGGTGAGGGGGGCAGTGCTCTGTCCTGGTGTGGCCCTTGCCTTGTGCAGGTCATCGCTGAAGCTGCCCAGCTTGCTGCGGCCCTTGATGGAGAAAGACGGCTGGGAGACCTTGCCGACAGTGTGGGGCCCCATCACGACAGGCAGCATGTATGCAGCGGGGCCTGTGGGGTGGATGAAGAACCTCAGGCCAGAGTGAGCCATCAGGTTCCTTCTCTGGGGTTCTCCATTATGCTGCCATGTCTCACCCACCCCATCTGGGATACCCAAGTCTAGTCAGCTAGAGACTGTCCAGGCTGCCACAAACCTGGGGTGCTGTCCACTCTGAAGGTCTTGGTCCGGGCAGAGATCGAGTGGCTGGGTGCTGAATCGAACACGTGCTTGGTAGATTTCTCAGGAAAGTAGTCACCTAGGGGCAGGAGTGGGGTGGGGGTGGTGCTGGGTCAATGAAGATACCTGGCTCTGTCTAGTGATTCAAGGAAGACTCCTCGATATTCCAGGCATGGAGCCTCTGGTCCCCAACACAGATGGCGACTGGCCTGTTTGGGGATGTCTAGGAGGAAACATTGACTGTGGGCAGGGGGAAAAGGTTTCTGAGTAGGGAGAGTAGGGTTTGATGTGGGTCTGGCCCCTGGACTCAGGAGGAGAAATGTCCAGGTTGGATCTCAGAGGCTTTTCTGCCCAGCTTGGTGGTGCTGCCTCAAGAGTAGATGGGGCAGGAGGCGTGAGGATGGCTAAGCTCTCACACCCGGCCTGCCTCACCTGCAGGAGATTAGGGAAGTACAGCTGCCACCCCACAGGGAGGGGCAGGGCTGAGGGAGGTTAGGGCCTCTGTTCTGAGTAAGGAGCCTGAGGCAGGGTCACTCACCTGGGCCAGGGGTCAGCATGGTCTTAGTGTGGTAGCGCCCCAGGATGGAGAAGGCAGGGCTGAGGTCCTTGCCCGTCCTTAGGACCTTGGGGTTCACACTGTAGCGGGGCCCTGGGGAGCAGTTCTCTGCCAGGAGCATGGGGGCCCCTCGGAAGCTGTAGGCAGGTGCTCGCAGCTTGGTGGGCGTGTGCTTTGTGAATCCTGTGGGCCCAGTGGACTCTGAACAACCTGGACCTAACCTGCCTCCTCCCTGTGGGCATTAGCAAATGTGCCCCAGGCCCCCCAGCTCCTGTAGGCTTCCCTGGGCCCATAATTCCCCAAGGCTCCCCATCCCTACTTCAGGCCTCCCCATCCCTACCTCAGGCCCAGCTCCTGACATCCCAGGCCCTTAGCTCTTACCCGTCGTTGGTGGAATCAGGTACTTGGGTCCAGGACTGCTGTAGAGGGCCATGATGGGCCCCCGGGGGCGATGGGGCCTCCAGGCGCCCACCCATGCCTCCTCTGCCATGGCTAGCTCTGTCCATGGATGATAAGGTGACCAGTTACTGGAAAGCCTCTGTCCTGTTTCATACTGGCTCCCCCATCCCCACCCTACTGCTGCCAACACTGACAGAGCAGACCCACAGCAGTATCCTTTGTGGGTGTCCAACTGGGAGCCAGGAGGTAGGGCAGACCCTGCCATGCACACCAAGAGGGGCTCTCCACTCTGGCCCCAGACTGATACCCCTTATGGCTCTAAGGATCCCCTACCCCGGCAAGGAGCAGGTAGGCCAAGGTGTGGAATTTCTTAATTGAGGCTGTGCTCTGGACCAGGGAGGGCCTTTACCTCTTTGGTGCAGGGGTGGTGCTCAGAGCAGCCTATGGACCCAGCCTCCTCTGGGACAGTCTGTCCCCTGGGCCTCTGTGCCAGGGAGTTGCCGCAAAAGAAACATGGAGAGAAAGGGCTCCCTCTCTCCCTGGGGGCTTCAAGAATTGGGGAGGGGTCCCCACCCCTGAGCTCTAGAATGTGGCTCTGTGGGATGACAGGTTCTAAGATTAGTCTGTGTGATGAAGACAATGGTCTCTGCCCAGGAATCCCCACTCGGTGCCCCTCACCAGGTCCCACCAAGCCCCCTTCACCAGGATCTCTTTACCAGGAACCCCTCACAGGGAGCACACTCACAGGGACCCCCCCACCACCAAGCTGGGGTGGGACAGAAGTGGGGAGGGGAGGAACAGGATAGTGAGGTCACAAGGCCTAGAGTGGGGAGTGGCCAAGGAGTGAAGGTGGTGATTCCACTCAGCTCTGCCCCGAGTAGGGACCATAAAGCTAGGGAAACTGAAGGAAGGTCCTAGTTGTGGGGCATCCTGGGATCTGGACTGGTTGTGGGCAGGAGGTAGCATGGGAGGTGCTACACCCACTCACCTTTCTTAGACTGCTCGCCTGCTGACCCAGCCCACCCTGGGACCCTGGGACCCTGGGTGTCCTGGATATGTGCACTTTCTTCTCCACCCTATCAGGGGTCCTCTTGGGGGTCAGGCTCTTCCAGGCATACTCTTTCTTTGAGTGACTTTGGGAAGAGAAGTTGTTCTCAAATCTGCCCTGGACTTGGTTGTTGGCAGCCTGCATGTCTGGGCATAGGTCTGGGCACAGCTACTGTCTTGGAACACCTGCTCCCAGATGCCAAGCTTCCCACCTGGCCCTGGGGAAGATGGGGCAGGGTGCCGTATGTCCTTGCTCAGCCCACACATTTCCTCTTTCCAGGGCTCTGTGCCCCTCCTGCCTCCCACACTGCCTCTGCAGACCCTCTCCCTCCGGATGCCTCCCATGTCCGTGTGGTGCCTGTGGTCTATGGCATCTACTAGATTTCCACTGTGAGTCTTGCCCACTGTTTGCTGGCTCCTATGTGGATCCCAGGTGTGCTCCCACCCTCATGGGTGGTGCTCACATGCATGCTTCATGAGTGGGACCTGGTGTGCAATACTGTACATGAGAGTGAATGTCTGGTCGTGTCCTTGAGTGTGTTCTTGATGTGAACTTTTCTTGTGTCAGTGGGCAAAAGACAGGAGCCAGACCCTGATCTGCAGAAGGCTTTATTGATTAGACAATTTGAGGGTAAATTTACACATGGGGAAGTAGTAGTGGGGCAGTGTGTTCATGGCTGCTGTGTGGATGGTCCTGTGGCTGCTTGGAGTCACATCTGGGGTCCACTTAGGCACCATCCTCATTGCCCAGAACTTGCACCTGGAAGGCAGACATGTGGGGCAGGAGAGCCATCAGGCAGACGGTCCTGGGCCAGCCTCTGGGGTCCACTGTGAGCATGCACGTGTCTTGTGTCTGTGAGTGTGTGTGTGCAGTGTGTGCTGCATGTCTGCATCTGTGTGTCTGTATCTGTGTGTGTTCACATGTGCAAGGGGGTATCCACAAGCTGGAGGGCAAGCAGGCCTGTGGAGTCTGGGGCTGCTCTGTGGGTGGGAGGTCTGGAGTGTCCACCTCAGTAGTTGAGGCAGATCAGGCATTTGTGAGTGGTAGTCTGGGGACCACACATAGGGTGGGTCTCAGTAGGGCCACAGGTCCTTGGGGAATGGGACCCCCCCGGCCCCCGTACCAGCAGCTTGACCAGCTCCTCCTTGTGCATGGATTGCAGGTTGTCGATGCAGGACTTGAGCTCTGCCAGTGCTGCTTTGGCATCCTCGTTGACATCATACTTGCCCAGGGGCCCCTCATAGAGGTCCTCTGGAGTCCCCACCAGCAGCGTTTGCAAGAATTCCATGAAAAACTCATCGTTGTCCCCCGCTGTCACCAGCCCTGTGTCACGAGTGAGATGATGCTAGGCCAGAGCTCCAGCCTCTGTGGTCTCCCTGTCAACACTCACCTTTCCTCTTCCAGATCTCCCCCCACACATCAGATTCCCACCTGAGACTCCCCTGCAATGACCTCCTGATCTCAACTGCCCCATCTCGAGTCAGGCTCCCTTGGATCCCTGGGTAAGGTGAGTCAAGCCCCTGATGTGAGGCTGGTCTGACCTGGGGCTTAAAGGGCTGGGGTTAGCTGGGCTGGGTGGGGACCTGGGGCTGGCTGGGCTTGCCTGGGGTGGGGGCCAGGGCCAGCAGGGTCCCTGCCCACTTCTGTGATGGGTGGACAGAGTACCCACTGCAGGAGCCTGATGCCAGCATTTTAGCTTCCCACATAACCCAAGCCCCTACTGCAGTATGCTTGAAGCATAGTGTCTGCCACCTGCCCAGTGGCACAGACTCACCACAGACACAGAGCACGGTGAGAGCCGCCAGCAGGAGGGTGCTGCACCCCTTCATGGCTGACAATCTCAGGAGCTGCCTCTGGCTGGGTTCCCAGGGTTTTATGCCTCTGCAGGTGGCACCTTGCTGGGTGGGCAGGCCGGACCTGCCCATCTGGACTTGGCAGCTAGGTCAGGTGAGGCGTGTCCTCAACCCCAGACCCACGCCCCACCCCCGTAGGTGCCAAGCAGCAGCAGCTTGGGAATGGCTGTGTAGGGCTATTGGCGAGTGGTTTTGAGGTGCCCAGGAGTGAAGACAATGTGGGATGAGTGGCTGCAGGAAGGGAGGCCACACAAACTGGCCAGTGAGGGGGTAGTAGGCTGGCCATCAAGGGCTTTGGCCATTCTTGGCCTTGAGGCTGAGGGTGGTGGGTTCTGAGGTCTGGGCCAGGCCTTTCTTTTGGGTTGGGACCCTTCCCTGCTTAATGTACTACATGGCCTTGGTCTGTGTCTGGGGTTCTCCTGTGGGGTGGGGGCTGGGGCCTCCTTACTGGGTAGATGGGAGTGGCAGACAGGAATGGTAATGAGCTGCCCTTGTGGATAGAGCAGGGAGTGTTTCCTGGGTGCTGTGTATCAGGGACTGAGAGGGAGACTCAGAGCCACAGGAATCCTGAGTTTGAGGCGGGGGTCCAGGGGAGAGAAGATGGCTTTAGAGGGCCTGAGGCGGGTGAAACTGGGCTGCCCCTGAGGCCTGGTCATTTCCTGTGAGGCAAGAAATGAGGAAGGGGCTCCAATCTCTATGGCCAGAGCAACCAGGGGAGGGAGAGATAGTCTGGGGTAGGTGGGGACTCTCGAGGCCGACAAACCAAAGCACCCAAGAGAACCTTTGTTGGGTATTGGAGTCAAGCCCGCCTTCTGTAGTCAGCCCCTCTGCCTGTCCCCTGCTGCCACCTGCTGGCTGAGGGTTCTGTGCTCATCTGCCTGTCTGACTTTTCTGTTCCAGCAGAGGGCCCACATTCAGTATTGACTTTTGCCCCTCATGATGCTGTCTGATCAAACCTGGTCCTGTCCAGGCTGGTGACCATGGGTCTGCTTGTCACCTGACCTGAGCATCATCTCCTGCCCTGAGGCAGACCCTTGCTCCACGCCACCCCTCAGGGTCACCAACGACAGTGATTCTTACACACTTGGTTCCCTCTTTATAATGAATCTTCTGTAGCCCCCTTCATTAATATGAAGTTAAATCCGCAGATGGTATTACCCAGTTATAAACATAACTTCAACAATACGGGAAATACATGTGATGAAGTAATCTGCAACAAAACCATCCTTGGAAGCTCAGGGAAATGCTTGACTCATGTGCTCATGCAGTCTCTATGACGTCCCCCTCCTTGAAAACTTTTTTGGGCTCGGCGCCTATAGCTCAACCGGCTAAGGCGCCAGCCACGTACACCTAAGGTGGCAGGTTCGGATCCCCAGCCCGGACCCGCCAAACAACAATGACGGCTGCAACCAAAAAAAAAATAGCCGGGCCTTGTGGCGGGCGCCTGTGGTCCCAGCTACTTGGGAGGCGGAGGCAGGAGACTCGCTTGAGCCCAGGAGTTGGAGGTTGCTGTGAGCTGTAATGCCACGGCACGCTACCCAGGGGGAGAGCTTGAGGCTCTGTCTCAAAAAAAAAAAAAAAAAAACTTTTTTGAGTACTGGCTGCTGGGCTTTGCCTTGTCCTAGACCAACTGAAGCAGGGTCCCTGGTGACAAGGCCTGGGCAGCTGCAGTTCAGAAACTTCCAGAGGGTTCCAATGTATGGAAGTGGCTCTGATGGAGACCAACTTGCCCAGCATTCAGCCCTCCCTCCATGTTTCCTCCACTGAGACTGAGGTCTTCTCACCCAGCCCCTTGGAAGCACTTACTACCTGTTGCCCCTGGAGCCCTTCCTGAGCACTGTCAGCTACAGAGTCTCCATCAATCTGTGGATTTGAGTATCTCAGTTCACTCCTGGTGGATTCACTTCTCACACAGCCCACCCACCTCATGCCCCACATCTTCACTTTCTGGCCCTCCTGCCTCTTGTGATCTTGCCTCCACTGCTTCAGCTAGCCACTTCAAGGTTGTTTTCTAGTTGTTGACAATACCAACAACTGCCCTCTTTTCTAAATTCCATTTCAGGGACCCCTCCCTCTGAGCATCTCAGTGTCCCAGTCCAGCAGTTATTCAGGGAGCATCAAGCCTGAGCAGCCTTCATTGTTTCTTACCCATTCATACCCATCCCAGCTTGCACTTATAGGCTTATTGTCATGAGCTCACACCCTAGTTTGTACTTTCAGCCTTAATCTCCTGCCCCCTCCTCCTACTTCCCCTGACAAAACCTCAACATCAGATAAATCCACCTTGGCCTACTGGGCAGAATGCATCTGGGAAACTGCATGGACAGACCTCACTTGAAGACCATTGCCTAGGTCCTTAGGTGCTTCTATGAGTTCTTCCAGAACTAGGATGTTCTCATACCTGTGGAGATGGCTACTTCTTACACTACCCCTTCCATCTTACTTTCTGTGCCTTTGCTCTTATGTCACTGAGAAACGGAAGTAACCAGAAGAAAAACTACATACCCATCACCAAGTCTGCCAGCTTTGCCTTTATTTTTGGGTTTGTGTTTCCTTATGTTATAAGGGATGAAATGCATGTCTCCATTCATATCCTCTTGTCACAATGAGTTCTTTGTTTCATCCTTCTGCAATACCAACATTTCCATCTCTACTGGATCACTGTTATCAGCATATACTTAATGCTATAACATCACCCAACTTCAAGCAAAACAGACAACCCTCCCTCAGTGCAGGTACTAACTCTCCCTTGGCTCTTCTATGCCCACCTTCTGTGTTGACTTGCCCCCAGAAACACTGGGGCTTTCTGTTTTCAGGTTGGATTTGGCAAATAGAAAGTACCAGAAGGAGGTCAGAGGGAGGGAAAAATGGATTCTGGACCCATTAAATTTCTATGCACAGATATTCTGCATGCATAGAAATGTAAATTGTCACAGTTGCATATGGTTCAGAGCATCATTGGCAATGAGGTAAAAAATATATTTCTTCTTTCACATCACCACCATTTCAAATTATATATATGCTGAAAGAATTGCCATGTTACTAACAACTATGCATTCATCAAGTTGCAATAAAAAATACTTTGCTACTTTTATTTGTTCTGTAAGTTGGTCTTCTATTTCATTAGCCAGTTCCTTGCTATACTGAACTGTATTGTCTTTGGAAAGTGGTGTCTAAACTTCTTTATTCCTTTATTTCTTTTTTTCTTTTTTTAGATAGGGTCTTACTCTTTCACTCAGGATAGACAGCATTAGCATACCACAAATTCTGGGGCTCAGGCAGTACTCCTGCCTTAGGCTCCCAAGTAGCTGGGACAATAAGTGCCTGCCAAGATATCTGACTAATTTTTATATTTTTAGCAGAGAGGGCGTCTGGCTCTTGCTCAGGCTGACCTTGAACTGCTGAGCTCAAGTAACCCTCCTTCAGCCTCCTAGAGTGCTGGGATTGCAGGTGTGAGCCTCCACTCTCGGTCCTGAGCTACTTACTAGATTTACCCAATAATTTCAACCAGTGACTTTGATGCTTCAAGGCGTTGATGCAGTTTTCTACAAATATCTCAGTGATTATATGCTGTTGTTTGGTCTTAGCAAGCCAAAACACTACTTTATAAAAAGCTTGCAAAACAGTAATGTGTATATGTGATATACTGTAAATCTGTATCTGTCAGCTTTTTAACTTGATACTCTTTCTTTCAAAGAACTCATTTCATGTATAGCCTGGCAGACACTAGAGGGATCAGAAAGAAGCTACATTCCCAAATGTCATTATTTGACCTGTCTGGTGGCTGGAAGACCCCACAAACAAGGCTGTTTGTATTTGGAATGACTCAGGACCAGTATGGAAAACTTCCTATCTGTGTGAGCAGAGGATGCATTCATTGAAAACAATTACAAGGCTCGGTGCCTGTGGCTCAAGTGGTTAAGGCACCAGCCACATACACCTAAGGTGGCAAGTTCGAATCCAGCCTGGGCCCACCAAACAACAATGATGGCTGCAACCAAAAAATGGCCGGGCATTGTGGCAGGCGCCTGTGGTCCCAGCTACTTGGGAGGCTGAGGCAGGAGACT
>NW_003852655.1:2500-9437 GCF_000181295.1 Otolemur garnettii | reverse complement strand
GCACTCTACTCAGGGGGATAGCTTGAGGCTCTGTCTCAAAAAAAAAAAAAAAAAGAAAAGAAAAGAAAACAATTACAGGTAAGTGCTTTAATTAGTGGCTGCCTGAAGTGGTAGATAACAGTTGGGAAAGATAATAGATTAAATAAAAAGTTTGGTGAGGTGTCCATAGAGGCTTTGAAAAGCTCCAACCTATTTCTGGTTATCTAGGAGGTCACACACATGCCCAGGAAAGACCTGAGAAGGCCCTAGGCTCTCACTTCTGGCTTAACCAGGAGGATTTAGAAAGGCAGTAAGTGAAGGCTAAGGCCAAGTGTTGAAGACATGTCCCCAAAACACAGAGTGCTTGAGGAAATATTGGGACATTTATTGGTTCCAAATATTTAAGGGAATATCTATATAATTGTTAGCTAACCAAGTAGAAAATTCAGTAGCCACACAGGACAGCATGGATTTCACAGAATCACTTCAGAAAAGTGATGAAACAATAAGCAACATCAATGACAACTAACAGCAGCAACAAAAAATCCAAGGATGGGGGACAATGCCCAGAGTTGCCACAACGTGCCCATTTTTCTTTCTTTCTTTCTTTCTTTTTTTTGCAGTTTTTGGCTGGGGCTGGGTTTGAACCCACCACCTCCAGTATATGGGCCGGTGCCCTGCTCCTTGAGCCACTTTTCAACAAAAAGATTATGATACATGGAAACAAATGATAAAGCATGGCTCATAAATAAAAGAAAAAGTTTCTCTAAGAATTCCAGATATTGGACTTATTAGACAAAGGCTTTGAATAAACTATTCAAAATATACTCAATGAATTAAAGGAAACAATGAGAATAATGTATGACCAAGAAGAAAATACCAATAATGAGACAGATGTTATAAAAGGGAACTAAATAGAAATTTTGAAATTGAAAATTATAATAACTGAAGTGAAAATCAACTAGAGAGGTCCAAGATAGAATTTGAGCAAGTGCCAGAAAGATTCAATGGACTACAAGTAAATTAACATTATCCAGTCTCATAAACAGAAAGAAAAAAATAATAAGTAATATGAACAGAACCTTAGAGACCTGTGGTGCACCATCAAGCATAAAAACACATTCAGTAGAGCCTCTGTAAGTTGACCACCCAAGGGGCTGTAACCAATTGGTCAACATACAGAGGCAGCCAACATAAGAAACTAGGGCTACTAAACATGGTGCATGTCTAGTCTGTACAAATTAAGTGAATTTAAGGAGGTGGTCAAGGTAGAGAGGTGGTCACTTATGGAGGTTCTACTATATATTCTGTGAATGCTAGAAAGACAGAAGGCCATTCATGGACTAAATTTTGTCCCAGCAATTCATATGTTAAAGCCATAATATCCAGTGTGACTATCTTTGTAGAAAGAGCCTTTAAGGATATACTTAAGGTTAAATGAGGTGTTAAGGGATGGGCCCTAATTCTGTAGCACTGGTGTCCTTACAAGAAGAGAAAGACACCACAGAACTCTCCTGTACACACACAGAGGAAGGGCCATGTGAGAACACAGAAGGGTAGTGCCCATTTGCAAAGAGGCAAGAGAGGCCTCATCAGAAACTTGTGTTGGTACTTTGATCCTCAACATCTGACCTCCACAATGGTGAGAAATAAGTTTCTGTGGCTAAAATTTCCAGAGTATGGTATTTGGCAATGGAAGCCTAGCTGATGGATACCTGGGATGGTGTCTGTAAAAAGAGAGGTCCCAGATTCTCCTTTCACTCAGGTGTGCACGGAAGTAAAGCCATGTTGGAGACAATAAAAGGTTAGAAATAGATTTAGGAAAAAGTGTCAGGAAATAAGGGTTAATTACCAGGACTTAGATTTACAGGTCAGGTTTTGTATTATGGTACAGGTTTGAAGTTTTGGAGAGACGTTCTGATTCATATTTCAGGTTAAGGTTTGAAAATGGAATAGGGTTAGGACTAGGGGTAGGGGGTAGGGTAAGGGCTAAGATTAGGGGGATAGGGTTAGAGTTTGGGGTTAGGGTTAAGGACCCTTTGATGAATATTTAATTAAGTCATGTATAATTCATCAGAGACAGAGGCCAGAGGACTTAATGAATCCAATAATTTATGAATTCATTGAACAGCTTATGAATATTCCTAGCAGGTATGCCCTGGGGCAAGCAGGCTGCTGCCCTGACTGTCCTGGCAGGCTGGGTTGAGCAGGATTCCCTGCCTGCATCATGCATAATTTATGAGAGGGTGAGGCCTGGGATCTCCAGCTTGCAAGCAGGGCAAAGCTTTGAGTGTCTGGGCTGGACTGGATGGGATTCTCTGTCTTCCTTCATGCATAATTCATGAAGGGCGGGTCCTGGGAGGCCTTGACCTGCTTGTAGGGTTAGGGTTAGGGGTCAGGGTCAGAATTAGGTAGGGCTAGGGGCTAGGGTTAGGGCTGTGAAAGGCTACGGGGTTGGCAAACCACACTGGAGAAATAATAGCCAGATCCTGTGTAACAGTCTGATTTAAGCTGAGCTTTTATGTCCCCCTACAGCTCCCTCTTCAGGGTAGTCTGAGCCCACAGGTACCCTGACACTGGTATTCCTAATTAATGTCTGTTTGGCTCCCCCAGGTGGTGGAGGCACATCATTCACTTTTAAATTTCTTCTAATTTCACTACTTGCCCCTATCCTGTCTTTGGAAAAGAGGATTTTCCTGCTCTGTTCCAGATCAGCTCTTGGTCCTGTCCCCAGAGAGGCTAGTAAGAAAGAGGCCACCTCCTGTGTTGGGGTTAAGTAGGGGCCTGATGTGAATCTTAGACACCCATTTCTTTGTTCCGTGGTGGAGTACATTGTGAATCCTGGAGTTTGCGCATGATTTTTTTTTTTTTTTTTTTTGCTTGTACGAAAGGTTTTTATTAGTGGGGGGAGGGAGGCTGAAGAGCAGCACCGAGGAGAGAAAAGAGGGGAGAGAGATAAAGAGAGAGTGGGGAAGAGGAGAAAGTAGAGCCAAGGGAAAGACGGGAGGTGGGGGAAGAGAGAAGGAAAGCAGAAGGAGGCAAGAGCTAGTTTGTGCATGATTAACCAAGTGAAAGTCCCCTTCCCAGCTATGGCAACTCTTGTCTCTGTGGCCCAGGTCTCTTATTTCATTTTGTCTTTTTGACTGTGAACTCAGTGCTAAAGAAATCTTCCACAGAATAATATGGATTATCAATGTAAAATGCCCTTTGTAAAGGTGACCAGAAGCCTGGTGTGGCCTGGCATCATCTCTCTTTACACTCAGCCTCACAGGTTCTCCTGGATCTTAATGAGCCCAACGTGTTCCCAGTGGTCATGAGTTATCAGATGCCCACAGTGTCCCTGCCCAGCTGTGGACCCATGCTCTGGCTGGCTTCTATGGCCTACCTGACACCACCCAGACTCTCCGAAAGTTATTCTGCCCATTTTGCAATTGCATATCAAATGTTTTGTTTCAACATGTGTCACCAAAGCGCTCAAATCACAGGTGGGGAGAAAAGACTTGTTACAGGAGTCCACTGAATGATAGAGGATATAACAGGAGAATGAGGGTCTCAAGAAAAATTTCTAAGAGCCAAGGCAAGATTAATTGGCCTTATATGGTCCTGCAAATGAAACATCCAAGTGATATAGATTAAGAACAAATTCTGTAAAGAAATTTAAAAATCCCAGTTGGCAATTTCAAAATGGTAACATCAAGGCAGCATTTCCCTTCTTCATCAACAGTCCACCTGTATAAAATGTGGAAATAACTGAAATATCAGATAAACAATTAGGTAGAAGGGGGCAAATGGACATGCGACAGGAAGCAAAGAAGGAGCCCACAGGTGCAAGGCAATGATCAGACAGCAGTATCATCCATGGAGTCGGTGGATCTGAGACATGAGAAAGCAAGGCTTTCAACCTTTTCATTTGCAAGGTTAAAGTCTAATTTGTAGATGTGTCTCACACCCAGGTAGTGTGTAAATACTTCTGCAAAGTACATATTGGGTGGGAATTTACTCAGCCCCTTCCCTTCACCCCTTCTTGAATTTCATAAGGTTAGGGTTAGGGGTTAGGGTTAGGGTTGGGGTTGGGCTAGGGTTAGGGGTTAGGGTCAGGGTTAGTGTTAGGGTAGGGTTAGAGTTAGGGGTTAGTCCCAGGAAGGACTCCTGGAGCCAGGAAATTTGTGCAGGGAAGATCCAGGTTTGAGGCAGGAGCGACAAGATGCTGCTCCATGGCAGCCGTACACCTGACTTCTCCATGTGGGAGTTATTAAGACTGAGTACTCACACACAGGCTGCTGTGTCTAGACCACACCCTTCCCTTGTTGTGTGAACTGCCTACGAATATCAGGTGTAGGAAAATCTCACTTTACACCAAGATGAGATTAGAAATGAGTGGGCACAGTATTTATATAAAAGACAATCAAGATGGGGAAAGAGGAAAAGAGGCAGGAAAAAATGTCTGGAAAAGAGTTGTGGTAAAACAGAAGAAAACTGATGTCAAGCATTTTCCTACAGAATATGAAAACTTAATGACATGTCAGCCAAAAGGCAGACAGTAGAGATGTAAAGAGAAAAACATGAAGTAAGACACTGGCTGAAGAAGGACACTTGTGAAAATGAAGAGGAGGAGAGTGGCACCAACTCTCTTCTGTTGCAGGTCTGCTGCAGGCAGAGTGCTCAGTTTGTTTTTTTTTTTTGAGACAGAGTCTCACTATGTTGCTTTCCGTAGAGTGCCGTAGTGTCACAGCTCACAGCAACCTCAAGCTCTTGGGCTTAAGTGGTTCTCTTGCCTCAGCCTCCCAAGTAGCTGGGACTACAGGCACCCACCACAATGCCTGGCTATTTTGTTGTTGTCATTGTTGTTTAGCAGGCCTGGGCTAGGCTTTGAACCTACCAGCTGTGGTGCATGTGGCGTGCACCCTAACAACTGAGCCACAGGCACCAAGCCAGAGTGCTTTTATTTTGTATAGACACAGCTCTGAAAGTTTTTATTATATTTTCTTTTTTAAAAATTTCAGATTAATGTGGCAGGACAAATAGTTAGATTTCATAGTTTGCATTTGCAAGGCTAAAGTCTAATTTATTGATGTGTCCCACACCCAGGTAGTGTGTAAATACTTCTGCAAAGTACCTATTGGGTGGGAATTTACTCAGCCTCTTCCCTTCACCCCTTCTTGAATTTCATAAGGCTAGGGTTAGGGTTGGGGTTAGGGTTAGAGATTAGGGTTGGGATTAGGGTTAGGGGTTAGGGTCAGGGTCAGGGTTGGGTTAGGGTTAGGGTTAGAGGTTAGGGTTCCTTCTGATGGGTAGGTGTCCACAGTGGAGGTGGGAGGCTGCTGTGTGAGGGGAGTGGCATGTGGGAAACTGCTCTACCTTCCTCTCAATTTTTCTGGGAGCCATAAAAGATTAAGTCTTTAAAAAACTAAACACACGGCTCGGTGCCTGTGGCTCAAGTGGCTGGGGCACCAGCCACATAAACTTAAGGTGCCAGGTTTGAATCCAGCCCGGGCCCACCAAACAACAATGATGGCTGCAACCAAAAAATGGCCAGGCGTTGTGGCAGGTGCCTGTGGTCCCAGCTACTTGGGAGGCTGAGGCAGGAGACTCGCTTGAGCCCAGGAGTTGTTGGTTGCTGTGAGCTGTGATGCCACGGCACTCTACCCAGGGGGACAGCTTGAGGCTCTGTCTCAAAAAACAAAAACAAAAAACAAAAAACAAAAACCAAAAAAACTAAACACACAAGCAAACAGAAAACCTGGCCTGCTGCTAGAATGTCAGGGTAATCTTTGGTGTCAGGTATCTCCCTTTAGGGTGTGGAGTTGGCAGCAGGTGCTTCAGATGCTTTATCTTCTTTCCTTGAGGACAGGGGTGTAGGCCAGCACCTGTCTCTTCCTTTTTGGCTGGGTACATTCAGGAGGCTGGAGGCTGCAAGGGCCTGACCAACCAGCGAAGTCCAGGGTATGGAGGTTAGCTCCTAGGCAGGCAGCTAGCTCACACCTCAGCTAGGCTGCTCAATTAACCATTATTGCTTTATCTATTGACTGCTCAATTAACTTGTCAAATGGGAATAAATATGTGTTTAGTAAACACAAAGTGGTTTGTATTTCTTTATTACCTGTTCTGATTGACTTCCTTAAACGAGGGAGCAAGTGCATGTAAGAACTGGCTTAAATACAGCAAAAACACTGCAGAACCTGAAGTGAGGTGAAAGCTGGGTCACCAATAGTAACCTCGAGTGAGCAGCTCTGGTGGAAGGGAGGGCATGGGCTCAAGGGGTGTAGAAGAGAGAAGTAGGCCATGTGCAGGTGTGTGGAGTCCAAGTGAGGCCTGTACAACCTGAGGGCCATAATGGTAGCCATGGGGCAAAACCAGCCTATTTTCCAGGGCTTTAGTTTTTTTTTTTTTTCTGAAAAGAAGTAAAAAAATTAGATGTTTAATGAGAAACATGTTGGTTATGAATCAGAACTTTTTTAGGCAGTGCAAGTCAAATCCTCTCAGGACCAGGAACTGACCCTGAGATATTACTTTCTCCTGGGACAAACTATCCCTGATGTCACAAAGTGTTGAGACTTTCACTTCCAGCAACTCCGAAGGTGACTGACCTCTTAGTATATCTCATCAGAAGATGGACAAGCTACAATCACCCAGGCTCCCCAGTACAGTCACAGGAGTATCCTTGTCTTCCTTGTAATGCTGAAAATTTTTATTAACACAAGCTTTGTTTATTTTGGCTTGTATAATTTGGATTTTTGTTTAACAAATTTTATCTGATCTTGTATATGCACATTAAAAAAAACTTTGCTGGAAGACCTTTATCTGCAACTATTAGAATAAATTGTATTAAATATTAAGAAGGGAGGTGCTAGAAATCTGGGCTGCGTCCTGCTGATAGAAGTCTCCAGGTATTGCTAATGACAAGGCCTAGGGCAGTGGTTCTCAACCTTCCTAATGCTGCAACCCTTTAATACAGTTC
>NW_003852654.1:1334139-1355953 GCF_000181295.1 Otolemur garnettii | reverse complement strand
AACCCTAACCCTAACCCTAACCCTACCCTAACCCTAACCCTAACCCTAACCCTAACCCAACCCTACCCCTAACCCAACCCTAACCCTAACCCTAACCCTAACCCCTACCCTAACCCTAACCCTAACCCCAACCCCAACCCCAACCCCAACCCCAACCCTAGCCCTAACCCTAACCCTAACCGCTAACCCTAACCCTATCCCCTAACCCTAACCCTAACACCTACCCTAACCGTAACCCTAACTCCTAACCCCAACCCTAACCCTAACCCTAACCCTACCCTAACTTTAACCCCTAACCCTAACCCTACCCTAACCCTAACCCTAACACCTAACCCTAACCCTACCGTAACCCTAACCCCTAACCCTGGCCCTAACCCTAACCCTAACCCCTAACCCTAACCCTAAACCCAACCCTAAACCCTAACCCTAACCCCTAACCCCTAACCCTAACCCTCACCCCAACCCTAACCCAACCCGGACCATGACCCTGACCCTGACCCCACCCTAACCCTAACCCGTATCCCTAACCCCAACCCCAACCCTAACCCCTAACCCTAACCCTATCCCCAACCTCAACAACATTTTTTAAAGGTCATTTACTTCTTCTCAAAAGAAGTTCAAAGCACAGTAAGCGTATTTTTTTACTCTTTTTTTTTTTTTTTGATCAACATAAGTGTGCTATGGAAGTTTTAACTATATATTTTTTTTTAATTAAATCATAGTTGTGTACATTAATACAATCGGGGGTACAATGTGCTGGTTTTATATACCATTTGAAATATTTTCATCAAATTGGTTAATGTAGCCTTCACCGCATTTTCTTAGTTATTGTGTTAATACATTTATTCTCTACACTTAGTAAATTTAACATGTACCCTTGTAAAATGTACCATAAGTGTGCTCCCACCAATTACCCTCCCTCCACCCATCCTCCCCTCCCCTCCCCCTCTACTTGGGATATAATTGGGAAAGCTATAAATTGGTTTCATAGTAGGGCTGAGTACATTGGATACTTTTTTCTTCCATTCTTAAACTTTCCTAAGAACAATATATTCCAGCTCCATCCATGTAAAAATGAAAGAGGTAAAGTCTCCATCTTTTTTTAAGGCTGTATAATACCCCTCCATATTCTTGATCAACTTACACTGTAATAATTTCTCAAAATATAGACATTCTACCTTTCCATCAAGATAAAAACATATAAACTTCTTTAATTCACACTAAATAAATATATTAAATTTTATTTAACAGTGGGCCCTACACTATTAGACATCTTACACCTTTCTTACAGCATATACAAAACATACAACACTCACTAGACACACCTAATAAATATACTCAAAAACTACATTTCCCCAACATATGCCATAGTGATAGACACCTATTGAGTCTTACCAAATCTGTCTATCAATTTTATAATGCCTAACATGACTATTTGTATTAATATGCAGATTAGCCACTTGACCTGTACTATAATAAAAGCCTTAAATACTACTTCTCAAGCTAGAAACACTATTACTAAAAAATTAAGACAAAGCACAAAACAAAAAAATTAAACTGCACTATGCAATGTCTCACTAAGATATAATCACAAATGCCAAAATTTCAAAGATATGTATTATTTTGTCAAATAATTCCCAATCAATTAAAAAATACAAACTATTAATAATATAATTCAAAACATACTTCAAAGGAACAAATCCTTTAACACTAAAATACAAACACTATGTTCCTAACACAATAGCCATGCTGGTGGGGGAGGTATGCCCCTGTTAGTTCAATTACCATCTATACTACTAAACACAAAACACACCTACCTTCCTATCTCTTTACTCACTGTATCAATTTTCAACTGAAACACCTATGATCCCAAAATTAATACTTTAAATCACAGCCATTATTACCATCTGAAAAATGAAAATAGATAAATATAAAGTCACAAACAAAAGTAAAAACTATAGCCACTGTTATCCTAAATAACCACTACATACTAGACACTACTAGACAAGTCCTGATTAAACCAAATATGCCTACATGCCAGTGTCTACAAATTATTTACTCACTTTCAAACCCTACTGTCATAGATAAGAGACTAGACTTCATAATACCAAACACTCAGAACACTCTATACACTCAATAAAATATTAACTTTAGAGGAATGGACACCATGCTTGCAAGGACAGCTACTGATTTTTGTCACATTAAAAGGAAACACTGACAACAGGACAGTCTCCTGGAAGCCTAGAGATGTTTTGAGACTTAGGGGCAATCCCCCAAGTAACTCAGTGTTCCAGAATGAGATAAGATTGGTCACTCGTTAGTAAGCAGGTGTTAAACATTGATGCTTGGTACTCCTTCACGGGGGGGGGGGGTTTGGGGAAATAACACGGAAGGAAAGAGCACGGGGCAATCCTTAAGCATGCAGCCCTCAACTCTCCACACCTGTTGCGTATGTACTTACCTTAACTTTCCATACCTGTTGTGTACAACCTTAATAGCTGCCGAAGGGGGCTCAGGGCTCTCCTGCACCTCTGGTTAGCCCACCTCTTGCAGGCTAGCACGTCAATCTGTGTTCAGCCTGGTTCTTTCATGAGGCAGTGGCGGCAATAATTAACTATAAATTTAGACCAAATAAAAATACTTTAAAAAAATAACCACTTTAGGATGGCACCTGTGGCTCAAAGGAGTAAGGCACTGGCCCCATATGCCGAGGTGGCAGGTTCAAACCCAGCCCTGGCCAAAAAAAATAAAAATAACCACTTTAAAAAGAAAAACATGTTACCTTTATAATTTATAGACAGGGAGATCTTTTTAACATTTACTATGCTAATTAATAACATTACTTACACTTTTACTATAAAAATATAAAAGTAACCTCCCAAAAAACAGAACAGCTCTTTAAAAAGATATCCTCACTCTTTGCAATTACTGACTTTTCTATAAATAAAAATGAAATTCTTAATCTCTCATCCACTTCTCTGTCAATTAACTTAAATGACAGACTCATTAGTCCAACAGCAGCCACACTCACTCAGAGGAAAAGCACAAAGGTGCAGGGCGAACTGCACTGACAAGCCTGAGCTGCAGGTGTCTGCAGATTGCTGGGACTTGCACCTTCTGGAGCAGACACACGTGGTGAAGTGAGATAGGAACTGGTGATTTACCAATTTGGGGTTCAATGATCGCCAGCCGTATCCCTGCTTTGGGTCAAATACCTGGGAGTACTTTGTGTGCAGTGGCAAATCTGATACAGCAATTAGTCATCACTGGGGAATCTGAGGGGAAAAAAGAGCACTATTTGTTGTGCTGCTGTTGCGAGTTCCCTAGAAGCATAAAATTATTGGAAGTAAATGACTTTTTTTAAGACAGTCTCACTCTGTCGCCCTAGGTAGAGTGCCTTAGAGTCACAGCTCACAGCAACCTCAAACTCCGGGGCTCAAGCGGTCCTCCTGCCACACCCTCCCTAGCACCTGGTACTCCAGGCGCCACCACCACACCCGCCAGAAGGAAAAGCTTCTATAAACAATCCTGTCAACACCCCGTCAGGAAAGCGGACACGACATCAAAGTCGGCTGCAAAGGCCGAGCCCGACCCAAATTCAGCTCACCATGGGTGTGGAACCAAACGCCCAGATAACTCCTGTCACTTTAGTGTGGAGAAGCCACTGAGTGGCCATTACACCAGCGGCCAAAGCCACTCGTGCGTGGAGGACCTCGACATGGTGGACACGGTGGGCTCTCCGTTTCCCACACGGAGCTTCCTCCCGGGTCTCTGAACACCAGCTTCCCCTCAGCAGGCGGAGCTGGGACGCAAAAGTCGCAGTCACGGTTGGAGTCCGGGAGGCTGGCGACCTGAGCTAGTTGCGCTCATGCGGTGGCGGCGCTTAATCCCCTCAGGCAGGGCGGCGCTGAGGAGTCGCGGGTTCCCTCAGCCCCACGCACCGCAGAGCCGCGCGTTCTCTCACGCCGGCCACGCTGAGCAGGCGGTGCCGCGTCGTCTGCCGCCGACACCCGGGCCCACGCCCAGGGCAGGACAGGCTGTTCGCCCGCTGCTGGCCACGGCGGGCACTGCAGCCTCGCGGCGCTCGGTGCCTCGAAGAATGGGGTGAGACCTCAGCTTCAGTTCCTGTCTCACCACACCCGGCTCCTGGAGCTGTCCCTATCCTAATCCCCAGACCCTGGGAATGTTCCCTGCACTCGTTGAGAGGAGTTAGGCTGTGTGATTAATTTAACGATTTTGAGATCGGAGATGATACAAGATTACCCTGGGAGAGCCCACTGTAATCGCAAGGCTCCTTGCAAGAGAGAAGCAGGAGGCCAGAGGGACAGGACACTCTGTTGTGGGCCTGGAGGTGGCGGCACAGGGCCACAAGCAGAAGCCTGCTTCAGAGAGGGAGAAAGAGAGGAGTGGGAGGAGAGAGAGGAGACAGAGAGAGAGAAAGAGACTGCCCCTGACAAGGCAGAAGTCGGGCAGTGCAGCCAGTGCCTCCACTTTAGACTCCTTGTGGGTTTTAAGCCACTGTTCATGGTAATTTGTTACGGTATTAGGAATCTAATATAACTGGAATTTGCTACTCCTTCCAAAAAACAATAAAGTCACTATCATCTTTAAAACAACAGGTAAAAGAATGAGGCTCTGCCCTATTTCATCTCTTCTTATTCTGCATGGTGCCTCCTAAGGTCTACATTCATTATCTCCACTTCTTCCCCTCAAATTCCTAAGGATTATTCCTCTACTCCAGTTTTCAACCAAAATCTTCACTGAAGCTCCTGTCCCAAATAACTTCAGTGATGATCCACCAATTACTGTATCCAAAGGAGCTACGGGCAGAGAGCCATGAATCTATTCTTGATGGTGAAGA
Organism: Otolemur garnettii; assembly: GCF_000181295.1. Taxonomy (NCBI): domain Eukaryota; kingdom Metazoa; phylum Chordata; class Mammalia; order Primates; family Galagidae; genus Otolemur; species Otolemur garnettii. Next base: position 1,351,092 of record NW_003852654.1, on the reverse strand, counting down.
TTTTCTGATTTCCTGACTTTCTCCATCACCAAGGGAAAAGTTATTACTCTTATTTCAGTATACCCATAGCATTTTGCACATTTCTTTATTACAATATGTGCCTTATATTTTAGTTATTGGTAAACATTTTGTATAAATAGGAAAATGAGTTCTCCTAACCCTAAACTGAACCTAACCATAACCCTAACCCTAACACTAACCCCTAAACCCTAATCCTAACCCTAACCCCAACCCTAATCCTAACCTCTAACCCTAACCCCTGACGCTGACCTTGACCCTAACCCCTGACACTGACCTTGACCCTCACCCTAAACTCTGACACTGACCATGAACCTGACCCTCAACTTTCACCCTTACCCTCAAACCCTAAACCCTAACTCTAAAGCTTCACCCACAAAAGTTTGCACCCTTTTTTCTATGCAGAGGACTGTCCCTCTCAACCTCTTGTCCCTCCAATTTAGTTGACACCCTCAGGCCTGGGTCAGGAAGATCTCAATGAGGGCCTCAGCCCTCCCTACCATGGTAACCCTCAAGTGTGTGGGCAAGAAGGTATCATTCATGTCAGGGCTTATTTAGAGAGATGACCCTTGCAGGATGTGCTGAGGCTGCAAGGGAAGGACATCATGGGGCGACCCACGTTGCCCCTCCCCTGTGCAGACATCATGGGCACTTTAGGCATTCCACCCAGTGTTATTGGGCTCCACCCCCTGCCGTCCCTGCTGGCACTGGAGGCCTAGGCACTCATGTGGCCAGGTGCACACCTCCTGCTGGCCACATAGAAGAACCAGTTAAATTCACAGTTTAGAAATTCAGTTCCAAGATTTTGGAAATCCAAAGTGATATGTGCTCACTATCCCATGCCTTTTAGAAAACCGGTGATGGAAAAACAATTAGTGAAAAAAATAGGAAATAAAATAAGTGTATACATAAACTTTTAAACTTACACAAAATTTCACTCAAAATCACTCTCAAATCTAACATGTAAAACTAGTATATAAAGATTCTAGAAGAAAATGCAAAAGAAAAGCTCAGTGAACTTGAGTTTCATGATGAGTTTTGTTTTTGTTTTTGCTTTTGAAACAGTCTCACACTGGTGCCCTGAGTAGAGTTCTCAATCACCTCCATGTGCATGAGCCTAGCTCACAATGATCCTCCTGCCTCAACCTCCCAAGTAGCTGGGACTACAGGCACCTGCCACAATACCCACCTAATTTTTTCTATTCTTTTTATTTTTTTCTATTTTTAGTAGTGACAGGGTTCTAGCTCTTCCTCAGACTAATCTTGAACCCCTGAGCTCAAGAAATCCACTTGCCTCAGCCTCCCAGAATGCTATGATTACAGCTGTGAACCACTGTGCCAACCGCTAGTGATGAGTTTTAACATACAACACCACAGTATTAGCCACAATAGAGAAAACAATAACATGGATGTTATAACAATAAAAATTTATTCTCTGAGAAATACCAGTTATGCAATTTTAAGGAGCTAAGGGTGACTTTATACAGCCAATGCTTACAAATCCGTCTGATAAAAATCAGCCTGATACCTAAGTTAAGTGGCTGTCTGCCTTATAGGAGAGTACAGAAAGCCTTTTCCTGGCAGGCCTGGGAATCTTGGGATATTTGGGGGACTTCAACAAAAGGAAATTCATCAAAATCTAGACGTACTGCAGTTGAAATCTGATATTCAGGTCTTGGCTTGGGTTCTCACCACAATAGAGCTTTTAACAGTTCAATCTGAGAATCCTTATGAAAAGTCACAGCAAAACAAACTTTTAAAAACCTATGTGGTCATCACCATTCTGGCTTGTACTTATACTCAGGCAAAATCTAACAAAACTGAACTTGCTTTGAAAACAAGAATAATGTTATCTTTAGTATCTGTGATCAAAAATGAGGGTTACTGTAGAAAAACATTTTATGTTTCTAACAAAAATTATAACCCTCATGGGTGATCAGATTCTAGTTCAGTCTAGTGTCTTTGAGATATTTGAGATATTTTTGACTAGATACTGATTTCTGGTAGATTTGTCCCAGTCCCACAGTGATACTTAAGGATCAAGAAGCCAGATATTATTCCTCCTATTATTCTGTCTATTGTGAGTTAATTTGCAGGCCTCTCAATCACTGAAGAAATTTAGCAGAGGAAAGATTTTCTTCCAAAATTGCACTAGAAAATTGGGGCAGATTCATGAATGGAACACTATCCAACCATAGAAAAAGATGAATTGCCATGAGTAAATCTTACCTATCTATTACTCACTGTGGAAAAAGGCAGTTTGAGAACAATACACACTGTGTAACTACACTTAGTGATATTCTGGAAAAGGCAAAACAACACAGATGGTAAACCAGTGGCTATATAGAGTTTAAAGTATTCTGTATGATATCTTAATGATATATACCACACACTATGAATTTGTCAAAATACACAGAATTTTAGAATCCAAGGAATAAATCAAATCTATTCAAATTAAGTTATTTGTGATGTGTAATATTCCAGCACAGAATGCATATGTGACATAGAATTAAACTATGTTACAAATTGCTATGGTTTGAATGTGGTTTATCCCCCACCAAATCTCATGTTGAAATCTGAACCCCAGTGTGGCAGTTTGAGAAGGTGGGTCCTAGTGGGAGGTCTTTGGGTTGTGGGGGTAGATCCCTCATTAGTAGACTGATGCTCTCCCATAGCAGGAGGTGAGCAAATTCTACTGTCACAGGAATGTATTAGGTCCCCTATTGGGTTGCTATTGCAGGTTGTTAAAGAGCCTGCGTTCCTTGGTTTCTCTCTGATTTTTGCCCTTATCATGTGATCTCTCCACATGCCCACTCCCCTTCCACTTTCCACCATGAGGTAAAACCCCCTGAGGCTCTCACAGATGCAGATGCCCAATTTCAGACATTCCAGCCATGATAATCATGACACAAATAAACCTCTTTTGTTTATAAATTACCCAGATTCAGGTATTCTGCTACAATATTACAAAATGGACTAAGAGACAAAAGTATGAAGAAAACACACTTAAGTTGTCAGGAAAATTGGGGCTAACATAATTAACTTTGGAAATGAGTGGAATCTCTAGGCTAGAGGCAAATTAACTGAATTTCAACATTGTATTCTATTTTATAAAGTTCCAGTGGAGGTAATATTTGATGATTCTAAAACCACTATGTCTGTATCAGAAATGAAACAATGACTTACATAAGTGGCAGATGGTGGGAGCCAGGTTTCTCACTGTTGAAGTAGGAGGTTACAGATTATTAGCAAGTGGCGAAAGCTAGGATGATTCCTGTAATAATAGAACAGAGGCAGATATGTCACTACAAATTCATGTTTAGCTTAATATAGGCACAAACATTTCCAAACAGAAATCTTTATAATTAGGTGTGTGTAGTTTAGAATACACACATACACTTCCTTAGACTGTCAACTATGAGGGCCAAGATGCAATGAGCACATTTACCTGCCAGATGTGAGTTTTTAATACCATTTTATAATTAGAGGAACCAGTGCTGTTGAAGAAATGGCAGATGCTAGTATACACACATATGAGCCAGGTTAACCCTGAAGTATCAGAAAGCAAGAAAATACTCAGAAAAACACATGAAGTTATGTCAAAGGAAAACAGGAGCCAACAGAATGAGTTCCCAGTGGCCACAATAAGAAAGAACTGAGCAAAAAAATACTGTACTATTGAATACTAACCGAATATTAATATACTGTCTAGGTGTCTATATTTGTAAAAAGAAATTAATAAGCAAATGGAGATGATTAGAAATATTTGCAAAATAATTCCAAATAATGGATGTATGAACTGTATGTATCAAGCCTGTATCCTTAATAACAAATGATAAAAATAGCACTTCACCTCTGTGATCTGCTTCCCCAGAACCAAGAGGCCCAGAAAAAAAAAATCAGGTAATAACAATGGGAGACACTCTACAAAATACCTGACCAATTATCCTCAATGCTGTCAAGGTCATCAAAAGAAGAAAAATTAAGAAATTGTCACAGCCAAGAGCCAAAGGAGACATGATGATGAAATGTCATGTGGGATCCTAGATAGGACCTTTGCACAGGGAAAGGCAGAACTAAGGAAATACATATAAAATATAGATTTTAGTTAATAACAGCTTATCAATATTTGTTCATTAATTCTGACAAATGAAGTAAGATGTTAGGAAGACATGTGATAAATGTTAATAGAAGACATTAATAAGAGGGAAAACTATACTGGAGCTACTTGAGAAATCTCTGTGATTTCTCTACAATATCTGTGTAAGCCTAAAAGTACTCTAAAATAAAACTTTATTTAAAAACAGTTATAATTTTTTAAACACTTGCTTGAGCAGTTGCCCTTCTGAACCTTGCTCTGCCATAATCCACACTTCAGCACATGGTCTCTGAAGGCTGTCCCATTTCAATGCAAAGTCAGTAGGTCTGAGCACCATCACATGCAGGTGCGTTGCTCAGGGGAACTCGCACCAACTCTGCTCAGTATGGCTACTCCCATGTGCAGAGAGGAAGGTGAGGTGAAGTTAGTTAAGTGTCTGCTCACTCAGTTTCCAGCCCAGACCTTAGAGAAAGTCTGTGAGTCAAATGAACATGTTTCCCTGAACACAGAGAGGCATCCCAGATATAGGGGTTACTTGTCTACTCATGAGGTGGCCCAGGCCCCACAAGAAGCCTCTAAAAAATAATGCTATTATAAATACACCAGCCTGGGGCAACCTAGAGGTCACCTCCAGGAAGTGGACTTATGCTGATATTGTATATTTATTTAGCACTAAGTATCTGCATCTTGCTTCAATCCACAACCTTCCCACTTTCTGGACACTAAAGATACATTCTAGAGTTTGCCTTGTCTTTAATAACCAGGATCCAGCTCCAGTGAAGGCCCCATAGACACAGAGCAGGATAAATGCTTACATAATCCGGAATGGGCTTTTGCCTTTCAGGTTCTAGGGCTTCAGGTACTTCATTCTTCCCAGAACACATGAGATTCCCCAGGACAAGGGCCTCTGATGGCTTAGTGCCATGAGACAGGCTTCTGTTTTATCCTGCCTTCAAAACTTCAGGGCCACAAACCCCAAAATGGTCTCTGCCTAGCCATCACTGTGCACAGGATCCGAGCTGAACCCCAAGCCCAGCAGACATACCCTGCTCTGATCTACCTGGAGCACCCGAGAAGGAAATGTGGAACCCTGGGAAAGGTTACATTATCTGGGTCTAGCAATCAGGACCTGCTATGATCTGCCTGGGGCACCCAGGAGGGGAATGGAATACCCTGGGACAGGCCACCACACCTGGATTCAGTAGTCAGGTCCTGATGTGATCTGTCTGGGACACACAGAAGGGGATGGGGCACCCTGGGAGAGGTGAGAGTGGTGGGGTCCATCAGTCATGCCCTGCTGTGTGATCTGCCTGAGGCTATCAGGAAAAGAATAGGGCCTGGAAGAGGCCACCATGTGAGTGAACATTAGACAAGTTAGGATTATGGGAATAGAGTTAGATTGATATAATAATGAAATGATGGTATGAAAGTTTTGTGATCAGGGTCAGGTATACAAGATAATGGGTGAGGACACAAGCCTCCACAAAGAACATACTATACTAGTGGTGTCACATGACAGCTTGGCACAAACATCAAGGGACTTCAGGAAAAAGTCTTGCAAAGGCCTGGCTGAAGCTAGAAAGGATCACAGGAAAAAGGTCCATACAGGCCTGTCTGGGGTCTGAAAGGGCTTGGTAAGATTAATTAGGCTTTTAAGGCTCGGCGCCTATAGCTCAACCGGCTAAGGCACCAGCCACGTACACCTAAGGTGGCGGGTTCGAATCCCCAGCCCGGACCCGCCAAACAACAATGACGGCTGCAACCAAAAAATAGCCAGGCGTTGTGGCGGGCGCCTGTGGTCCCAGCTACTTGGGAGGCGGAGGCAGGAGACTCGCTTGAGCCCAGGAGTTGGAGGTTGCTGTGAGCTGTAATGCCACGGCACTCTGCCCAGGGGGACAGCTTGAGGCTCTGTCTCAAAAAAAAAAAAAATTAGGCTTTTAAGATTAATTAGGACAGCACATGCAGTTGACTCATTGAGCAATAAAAACTAGTTCTTGTGGGTTTGAGATAAGAGGATTCAGTTTTTGTCTCCCTGGATCCTGATATGAGTAGGACGTCAACTAATCTGCCCTTCAAGAACACAGAGGAGTAACTGGGTTGCATATAGCTCCAAAGTCCATGTTCCCTTTTGTTTTTGTTTTCTGAAATCCTCTTAGTGATTGATAAATATTTTAAAGAAGTAAAGTAATGAAAATAGCTAAAGGGTAATAAAGTGAATTAGGGCATGACAAACTACAAGGATGATGTATATTGTTGATGTTGCAAACACCTATTTGCTGATTGAGTGAAGTAGTAAAAATCAAGTGCATCTGGAGTTCAGGACTGTTGCTGTCTCTCACATAAAGGGTGTTGGCCCCCTGAGCCCACTGTAATTCTACTCTATTTCTATTGTCTTTCTTTTCCCCATTCCCTCATCACTGCTGAACATTGGGGACACTCTTACCTTCATTGTTCTAGAACTTTCAGGAATGAGCCTTCTGTGGTTTGTGTGGGGGATGGCTCCCTACACCACCACACCTCAGTTAAGGAGTCAATCCTGCTGTGATGTCTGGAGCACCCAGCAGGGGGACAAAGAGCCCTAGGATAGGCCACAGTCCCTGGGGTCAGCAAGAATATGGAGATCACTAGCAGAGGCAGAGACACTGTTATGGTTAAATTGTGCTCCCCAATGTATATATGTTGAAATCTTCACCACAGTACCTGTGAATATAACCTTATGTGGAAATAAGGTCCTTGTAGATAAACTTATTATGGGAACTCTTAATCTGCTATTATCATGACCTTATAAAAAGTAGAATTTGAACATACATGTGCACACAGGAAAGAAAGTTTACAAAGATTGGAGCTTTTCTGTCAAGTCAGAAACTACCAGAACCTGGAAAGAGGGTGAAAGAGAACCTTCTATAGTGCCTTCAGAGGGAGCATGGCCATGCTGGTATCTTTATTTCAGACTTCTGGTCTTCAGAGCTCTGAGATAGTAAATCTCTGTTGTAGGGGGGAGGGGCAAGATGGCCAACAGGTGCCAGCCTCCAACAGAAGCTCCCATCCAGAGGGAAGGATAAGGTCCGGAAAATACCCAGTAAAGTTGAATATTGGGAGCCCAGCCAAGAGAGAAGAGTGATATCTGCAGGACACCTCTGCTGAGGCAAGTTGAGACTCCAAGAAAGCAATCTACAGGTGCATAATACATCCAAAAGGAAAAATGTCCATCCCCTCCCCCAAGAAAGTTGTGTTTTTCTCCTTGTTTTCTCTTCGTCTGCTCCTGTAAGTTTTCTACAGGTGAGTGGTGAACTGAGGACCTATTATCTCACCCCACATGTGAGAGCTACAGGAAGGGGTGTCTACTCCCCTAGAGGGACCCTGCTGAAATTCTGATATTTCTGCCTGGCAGAAAAACCAAACAAACATTTTCACTGCCATTTTGAATTTCCAGTCCACCCATCCCCCCTTGCCTACAGAGACAGTGAGGGGGGAGCCAAGAGCAGCATCCCCCATCCCTGTGGGACCAAGCGCCCAGTCCCCATCCTGTAGCCAGAGACCTGCTAGACCCATGTGCATTCCACAGGCAGCAGTGTCAGCAGAGTCCCCCATTCCAGGCACCCATGCAGGAGGCCCCAGAACTGCTTGTTACACCCACGTACCTCCTGCGGGTGGCAGCAGAGGAGTCCCCCGCTCCGGGCGGGCCCAGAATTGGTTGCTAGAGCTACACACATCCCGTGGGCAGTGGCAGAGGAGTTCCCCACTCCAGACTAGCCTAGAACTGCTTGCTAGAGCTGCGTGTGTCACGAAGGCAGCGGCGGAGGAGTTCCCCACTCCAGGCACCCACACCGGGCAGGCCCAGAACTGCCAGAGCCATGCACTCCCAGCATCACCAGCTGGTGGCTGGAGAACTACAAGAGGATGGTCAATTGAGAGGGAACCACACTAGAACAGTGGTACCCTGAGGCAAAGAGCAGCAGCCACAGCAGCAGGAGCAATAAGGCTCATATCCCTGAGGCTCTTCCGGACAGATATGCTCTGCCTCTCTGGGCAACCAGAGGAAGCCAGCATCTTCTCCAGTGGCAGCCACTGACTGAACGGTTCTGGTACAGACTACAAACAGTAAATTCAGCATGGGGTGGAATCAGCAGGAAAACTCTGGTAACTTGAATAAATAGAGTAGACCAACTCCCCCAAGGAAGGATGGGGCAGATAAAATTGAAGATCCCATCCATAAATAGATGGCTGAGATGTCAGAGATCGAGTTCAGAATTTGAATAGCAAATAAGATTAACAGAATGGATGAAAGGAGGGAATTAGAATTTCAAGAAATTATTCAAAAGATGTCTCAAGAATTCAATAATTTCAAAGATGAAATGACCAAAGATTTTGAAACATTGTGGCAAGAGTTTGCAGCCCTCAAAGATCAGGAAAATATGGTAGAATCCCTCGGTAACAGAATGGAGCAGGCAGAATGGAAAGGATCTCTGACATTGAAGACAAAGCTTTTGAACATGCCCAAGTGCTCAAAGATGAAGAGAAATGGAGAGCAAAAATGGATCTTTCTCTCAAAGAGCTCTGGGATAATTCAAAGAAAACTAATATTTGCCTTATACCAATCCCTGAAGGCAATGAAGTTGCTTCACAAAACACAGAGGCTCTTCTTCATGAAATTATGAAAGAGAACTTTCCAGATATGCCAAGAGATTCTGAAATTCAGATAGCAGACAGTTTAAGAACCCCAGCATGACTCAACCCAAATAAGACATCCCCCAGACACATCATAATTAACTTTACTGAAGTTAATATGAAAGAGAAAATTTTGAAAGCAGCTAGACATAAGAAAACCATAACCTACAAGAGGAAGAATATTAGAATGACTGCAGATCTCTCAGCTGAAACCTTTCAGGCTAGAAGAGGGTGGTCATCAACTTTTAATCCCTTAAAAAAATAATTTTCAATCTAGGATCCTGTATCCAGCTAAACTAAGTTTCATTTATGATGGAGAAATTAAATACTTTAATGACATTCACATGTTGAAATTTGTCATAACTAAGCCAGCTCTCCAAGAAATTCTCAGACCTATCCTCCATAATGATCAGTGCAATCCTCCACCATAAAAGTAAACTCACCCAGAAACTTTTGATCAAATTCCAACTTCCACAGTAGCAAAAGGATTAAAAATGTCCACTGGACTTTTGAAAAACTCAATACCCCAAATTTTACCAGGCTTATCAATATTATCAATCAATGTGGATGACTTAAATTGTCCTCTAAAGAGGCACAGGTTGGCTGACTGGATACAAAAACTCAGGCCAGATATCTGCTGCATATAAGAATCTCATCCTACCTTATAAGATAAATAGAGACTCAGGGTGAAGGGATGGTCATCTATATTCAAGGAAAATGGAAAGCAGAAAAAAGCAGGTGTTGTAATTCTATTCACAGATACAATAGGCTTTAAACCAACAAAAGTAAGCAAGGATAGTCACTTTTTATTTGTTAAGGGTAATACTCAATACAATGAGATTTCAATCATCAATATTTATGCACCCAACCAGAATGCACTTCAATTTATAAGAAATACTCTAATAGGCATGAGCAACTTGATTTCTCCCAGCTCCATCATAGTCAGAGATTTTAATACTCTTTTGGCAGAGTCGGATAGATCCTCTAACAAGAAGCTTAGCAAAGAAATTTTAGATTTAAACTTAACCATTCAGCATTTGGATTTAACGGACATCTACAGAACATTTCATCCTAACAAAATTGAATACACATTTTTCTCATCAGCTCAAAGAACATACTCCAAAATTAACCACATCTTAGGTCACAAGTCTAACCTCAGTAAATTTATAAATACAGAAATTATTCTATGCATCTTCTAAGACCATCATGGAATAAAAGTTGAACTCAGTAACAACAGGAATCTGCAGACTCATATAAAAACGTGGAAGCTAAATAACCTCATGCTGAATGATAGGTGGGTCAGAGATGAGATCAAGAAGGAAATTACCAAATTTTTGGAACAAAACAGTAATGAAGACACGAGTTACTAGGACCTCTGGGATACCACAAAAGCAGCCCTAAGGGGGAAATTTATAGCACTGCAAGCCTTCCTCAAGAAAACGGAAAGAGAGGACGTTAACAACCTAATGGGACATCCCAAGCAACTGGAGAAACAAGAATACTCCAATCCCAAGCCCAGCAGAAGAAAAGAAATAACCTAAATTAGAGCAGAATTAAATGAAATTGAAAACAAAAGGATTATACAACATATCAATAAATCAAAAGTTGGTTTTCTGAAAAGGTCAATAAAATAGATAAGCCTTTGGCCAACCTAACCAAGAAAAAAGAGTAAAATCTCTAATCTCATCAATCAGAAATGGCAAAGATGAAATAACAACAGACCCCTTAGAAATTCAAAAAATCTTAATGAATATTACAAGAAAGTTTATTCCCAGAAATATGAAAATCTGAAAGAAATTGACCAATACTTGGAAGCATGCCACCTTCCAAGGCTTAGCCAGAAGGAAGTGGAAATGTTGAACAGGCCTATATCAAGTTCTGAAATAGCATCAACTATACAAAATCTCCCTAAAAAGAAAAGCCCGGGACCAGATGGCTTCAGGTCAGAATTCTACAAAACCTTTAAAGGGGAACTACTACCTATATTAGGTAACCTTTTCCCAAACATAGAAAAAGATGGAATACTACCCAACACATTCTATGAAGCAAACATCGCCTTGATCCCCAAACCAGGAAAATACCCAACAAGAAAAGAAAATTACAGACCAATATCACTAATGAATATTGATGCAAAAATATTCAACAAGGTCCTAACAAACAGAATCCAGCAATACATCAAAATAATTATACACCACAACCAAGTGGGTTTTATCCCAGGATCTCAAGGCTGGTTCAAATCTACAAATGTAATTCATCACATAAACAAATTAAACAACAAAGACCATATGATTCTCTCAATTGATGCAGAAAAAGCTTTTGATAATATCCAGCATCCCTTCATGATCAGAACACTTAAGATAATTGGTATAGACGGGACATTTCTCAAATTGATAGAGGCCATTTACATTAAACCCACAGCCAATATCGTATTGAATGGAGTTAAATTGAAATCATTTCCACTGAGATCAGGAACCAGGCAAGGTTTCTCATTGTCTCCATTGCTTTTTAACATTGTAATGGAAGTTTTAGCCATCACAATTAGGGAAGAAAAGGCAATCAACAGTATCTATATGGGATCAGAAGAGATCAAACTTTCACTCTTTGCAGATAATATGATTGTATACCTGGAAAACACCAGCGATTCTACTACAAAACTCTTAGAAGTGGTCAGGGAACACAGCAGCGTCTCAGGTTACAAAAATCAACACTCATAAATTGGTAGCCTGTATATATACCAACAACAGTCAAGCTGAAAAAATAGTCAAGAACTCTATTCCGTTCACAGTAGTGCCAAAGAAGATGAAATATTTGGGAGTTTACCTAACAAAGGACATGAAAGATCCCTATAAAGAGAACTATGAAACTCTAAGAAAATAAATAGCTGAAGATGTTAACAAATGGAAAAACATACCATGCTCATGGCTGGGGAGAATCAACATTGTTAAAATGTCCATACTACCCAAAGTAATATATAATTTTAATGCAATCCCTATTAAAGCTCCACTCTCATACTTTAAAGATGTAGAAAAAATAATACTTCATTTTATATGGAATCAGAAAAAACCTCAAATAGCTAAGACATTACTCAGAAATAAAAACAAAGCAGGAGGAATCACGTTACCAGACATCAGACCATACTATAAATCAATAGTGATCAAAACAGCATGGTACTGGCACAAAAACAGAGAGGTAGATGTATGGAACAGAATAGAGAATCAAGAGATGAACCCAGCTACTTACTGTTATATGATCTTTAACAAGCCAATTAAAAACATCGAGTGGGTAAAAGCTTCCCTATTTAACAAATGGTGCTGGGCAAACTGGTTAGTGACCTGCAGAAGACTGAAACTGGATCCACACCTTCCACCACTAACTAAACTAAACTCTCACTGGATTAAAGATTTAAACTTAAAACATGAAACTATAAAAATACTAGAAGAAAGTGTAGGGAAAACACTTGAAGAAATCAGCCTGGATGAAAATTTTATGAGGAGGACTCCCCGAGTAATTGAAGCAACATCAAAAATATAGTTTTGGGACCTCATCAAACTAAAAAGCTTCTGCACAGCCAAGAACACAGTAAGTAAAGCAAGCAGACATCCCTCAGAATGAGAGAAGATATTTGCTGGATATGTCTCTGACAAAGGTTTAATAACCAGAATCCAAAGAGAACTCAAATGTATTAGTAAGAAGAGAACGAGTGATCCCATCTCAGGGTGGGCAAGAGACTTGAAGAGAAACTTCTCTGAAGAGGACAGGTGCATGACCTACAGATATATGAAAAAATGCTCATCATCCTTAATCATCGGAGAAAGGCAAATTAAAACTACTTTGAGATATCATCTAACACCAGTAAGATTAGCCCATATCACAAAATCCCAAAATCACAGATGCTGGCATGGTCGTGAAGAGAAGGGAACACTTCTACACTGTTGGTGGGATTGCAAACTAATACGTCCCTTTTGGAAAGACATCTGGAGAACACTTACAGAACTAAAAATAGATCTGCCATTTGATCCTATAATTCCTTTACTAGGTATATACCCAGAAGACCAAAAAGCACACTACAACAAAGATATTTGTACCAGAATGTTTATTGCAGCCCAATTCATAATTGCTAGGTCATGGAAGAAGCCCAAGTGCCCATTGACCCATGAATGGATCAATAAACTGTGGTATATGTACACCATGGAATACTATGCAGCCCTAAAGAAGGATGGATACTTTTCCTCCTTCATGTTTACATGAATGGAGCTGTAACATATTCTTCTTAGGAAAGTATCTCAAGAATGGAAGAAAAAGTATCCATGTACTCAGCCCTACTATGAAACTAATTTATAGCTTTCATAGGAAAGCTATAACCCAATTATAGCCCAAGAATATGGGAGAGGGGGGGGAGGGTGGAGGGAGGGTGATTGGTGGGGTCATGTCTATGGTTCATCTTATAAGGGTACATGTGAATCTTTCTAAGTGAAGAATATAAATGTCTTAACACAATCACTAAGAAAATGACATGAAGTCTATGTTAACCAGTTTGATGAAAATATTTCAAATTGTATATAAAAATAGCACACTGTACCCCATGACAGTATCAATGTACACAGCTATGATCTAATAAAAAAATTAAAAAATTTTAAAAAGTAAATCTCAGTTGTACTGTCTCCCCATTTGTTGTATTTTATAATGGCAGCCCTAAAAGACGAATACAGGCACATTCTTCTCAATCCACTACCCTCTCCCCTGACTGAAACTGCCTCCCCAAACCTACCCACAACAAGGTGAGAGACAGAAGCAGGGTCCTTTACAGACCATGGCCTCTTCTGTGTGGCCACTTCCTGCCCTACCTGTCTAGGAGTCAGCACTCAGCCTCCTGGAGCCAGTGGGAAGATGAGGACAGGAGGGGCAGTGGAGGTAGTGTCCATGGAGAAATCCATTGCCTTCACCTGCTTTCCCTGGAGCCCTGAAAGCCCATAACTAACCAAACCCCATCCCTCACACCTTCCTTTGCCCCTCCCCAAGCCTTTGGAATAGCCATAGTGTCCCTTTTAATGTCAGTATGAAAGGTGACTCAGGAAGGCACAGAAAGAAGTGGCACCACCTGGTCATGATGTCTCACCAATGTACATTGGGCCAGGCTGGCAGAACAGCCTCTGGGGCCACAACCCTCTTCTCATAGAGACAAGGGGTAAGTCCAGAAAGAGGAGAAGGGAAGCATCAGGAATTCTGGGCAAGACGCTGGGGGAAGAGGCCCCTCCACAAGGGTGCTGAGTAGAGGGGGTAAGGAGAGGCCTCCAGTCTCCACCCAGACAGGACCTCTCACCCACTGCATAGTGCCCCTTCTTGGGAGGTCCAGGATTAGCTAAGGGTCAGCCCCAGAGACTTTACTTCATTTTGCCCAAAATGGACAGGATGCAGTGACCAAGTCAGGGTTCTAGAACTTTCAGGAGTGAACTTTCTGCCTGCCAAGGACAGGAAAAACACAATGCCCTGGGGGGTCTTCAGGAAGCCTCTGCCTCTGACTGTGACCAGCTGCCACCAAGGCTCTTCCTTGCCAGGTCTCTGGGTTCTGCTGGTTGCGGGATGGGCCCAGAGCTCTGTGTGTTGCCTTGGAAGGCTGAGGTGTGGTATCACTAGCAGCAGCCCAAGGCAGGTAGTTACTGTAGCCACCTTCTGAGTCTGGGAGAGCCAGCCTGCAATGTCCACGATGGCCAGCAGGGGGAGAACAGCTTGCCCTGCTCTCGGCGTTGGCGGTAGTGTGAGAGGAGGTGGCCGCCTCCTCAGCTCCGCCTGCAGCTTTGGAGAATGCTCAGTCTCTTCCTCAGTGTGGTCCCATGTGAGAAGACAAAGTGCAGCCGCCCGAGGGGATGAGGCAGCACTGCCCACTCAGCATGACACCCTCAGGGCTCGAAGGCTCCAAACTGCGAGTGTGACCTTCCTGTCCCAGCCCCACCTTCTGAAGGGCAGCTGGTGTTCAAAGATCAGAGAGGGGGGCTCTGTGCAGAAAATTTAAAATGGACAGAGCACAGTTCCCACCACACCGAGGTCCTCCACACACGGGGTGTAGTGGCCACTGGTGTGATGTCCATTTAGTGGCTTCACACTAAAGTGACATCAGACTGTTACCTAGGCGCTTGGTTCCACAGCTATGCTGAGCTGGATTTGGGTCGAACTCAGCCTTTGCAACCAAGTTTGATTTTGTCTCTGCATTACTGACAAGGTGTTGGCAGGGTTGTTTATAAAAGTCGTTTATTTCCAATAATTTTATACTTTTAGGGAACTTGCAGTAACAGCACAACGTACTCTTTATCTTCCCATACTCTAACCCTGCCCAGTGGTCACTGATTGCTGGGTCATATTTGCCACTGCACTCCCAGGTGTTTGACCCAAAGCAGGGACATTCTCCCAGGTGGCGACCACTAACCCCCAAATCCGGAAATACCCAGTTCCTACCTGACGGTTCAATCCACAGGCCCACTTCACCATCTGTGGGAGATCAGGACGATGCAAGTCAAGCATACCTGCAGCTCAAGCATGTCAGTGTAGCTTGCCCTGCACCTGTTTCCTCTTTTTTCATTTGCCTCTGTAAGTGTGGCTGTTTTTGCTCTGTCATTTAAGTTAATTAACAGAGAAGTGGATGAGAGGTTAATAATTTCATTTTTTACTTATAGAAAAGTCAATAAGTTCAGCGAACAGTGAGGATTTCTCTTTAAGGAGCTGTTCTGCTTTTTTGTTTTTATTTTTTTGGTTTCTTTTATATTTGTATAGTAAATTTAATGATGTTATTAATTAGCATAGTATATATTAAATAGACCTCCCTATCTATAGATAATGAGGTTAAATGGTGGGGTTTTTTTTGTTTTTAAAGTGATTATATATTTAAAATATATTTATTTATAGTTATATATTTAAATTTATAGTTAGTTAATTTTTACTGAGTTTATAAAGTGTCCTGTGTCTTTGGTATTATTAAGTCTAGTCTCTTAACTTGCCTATGATAGCAGGGTTTGAAAGTGAATAATGTGTAGATGACAGCACACAGGCTTATTTGGTTTAGTCAGGGCTTGTCTAGTAGTGCCTTATATGTAATGGTTACTTTGGATAACAGTGGCCATTATCATGTTTGACTTTTATTGTTTATGGGTTTATATTTGTGGATTTTTTGTTTTCTTGACAGAAATAATGGCTATGATTTAGAGTATTAATTTTTGGATAACAATGTATTTTGTTTGAAAATTAATACAGTGAGGAAAGAGACAGGAAAGTAGGCACATTTTGCATGTAGTAATATATATATAATAATAGGAGGGCTAAAAGGAGGACACCCTCCTAACATGGCTATTGTTGTGTTAGAACCATAGTGTTTACATTTTAGTGTTAAAGAATTTTTTCCTTTGAGTTATGTTTTGGATTATATTATTAATAGTTAGTACTTTTAATTGAATGGGCATTATTTGACAAATTAAAATACATATCTTTTAAATTTTGCTACTATTGGTTATGTCTTAGTAAGAAATTGGTCAGTGTAATTTTATTTTTGAAATTTTTTTTACTTGTCTATCTGTTCTTATCTCCACCCCTACTCTGCCTGCCTAGCTTCTCCCATAGCCTGCCTGCCAGCCTGAAATCTAATGGAGTTTGCCTTGCTATATTTTGAAATTACTTGGGACCATAGACTCCTTTGTTTTCCTTCCACATGTCTCTCTTTGTTAACAGGAATCTCTTTGATGGGTGCCCAAGACCTGTCCTACCATTGTGCTCTGAGTTATGATAACTTGTTTTCTAGTTTTGAAAATTCACAGATGGAGAGGAATTTTCCTCAGGATAGCTCAGTCTCAGATAGGTGCAGTCTCAACCATACCTAATTTAAATAATTTAGATTGGTAAGATTTGTATCTTTTGAGCTGATGTGATTTAGGTTGGATTTTTAAGAGTTGAGTTACTGCTATAATGGGTTGAGGATCTGGAAGATCTTGGAATGAATATATTACATATAAGGAATAGGTATGGATATTTGGGAGACGGAGAGTGGACTGTGGTGAGCAGAAAAGTAATAAAGAAAAAAGAAAGAAAAGTGGGTGGTGCCTGTGGCTCAAAGGAGTAGGGTGCTGGCCCCATATACCGGAGGTGGTGCGTTCAAGCCCAGCCCTGGGCAAAAACTGCAAAAAAAA
>NW_003852654.1:1329534-1334119 GCF_000181295.1 Otolemur garnettii | reverse complement strand
TAAAATCAATATTTTGACTGAATGTGAAATTCAAAAAAAAAAAAAAAAAAAAAAAAGAAAGAAAAAAGAAAAGCATTTTAATATTAAAAAATATAGGCCAGGCACAATGTCTCATGCCTATAATCCTAGCAGTAGCAGTCTGGGAGGCTACAGGTGAATTGCTTGAACTCAGGTGTTAGAGACCAGCCTGAGCATGTTCAAAACCCAGTCTCTGCTAAAAATAGCAAAACCCAGGTGTTGTGGTGGATGCCAGTAGTTCCAGCTACTCAGGAAGCTGAGGCAGGAGGGTCTCTTGAGAGAACCCAAGAGTTAGAGGTTCCTGTGAGCTATGATGATGCCACAGTACTCTACCCCAAGGCAACATAGTGGGACTCTCTCAAAAAAATGGAGGCAGGGTGTAAATAAACACCAGATGGCACTCTAGCCTTAGGAAAAGACCAATAAAAACATTTTTTGGTGGAGACACGAGGTGCTGGTCCAGGATTAGAAAAGAAAAAATACATCTGCTTCTGGAAGTGGTGGGGCTGGAAAATTACTAGCTGATTGTGATGAAGACCCGCCCCCTTTCCCCTGATTTTATTGACTATATTCTGGGCGTGGGGGCTGCACCACAGCGGAATTGTCAGAGGGGCAGAGGAGCTACTGTCCTGAAGATCCTGCCAGATTTTCTGGGGGACAAGTCTCAGCCCTGAAAACAGCACCAGGCAGTCACAAGGGGCCTGTGAGGAGTCTGGGCCTTCCCTGTCTGGGCCAGAATCCATCTCCACAGGGTCAGCACAAGAGAAGCTGTCCCAGCTTCAGAGGTGCACCACTGGGACCCTGGAAACCCTCTGAAACAACCCATGGTTGTTAGCTGGCTGAAGGCAGCCAGGGTCCATGCTCCCCTCCTGCAGCTTTCTTGAGGTGGTAGGTGCCAGGGCCAGATTTCCTGCTGAGTCAACTCCCTGTCCAAACCCACCTAGCACCACTTCCCCTCCCATGACTGCCCCAGCTGCAGCCTCCAGCTCCATCCCACAGAGGCAGATGGTGTTCTCTTCAGCCCTCTGCCTTTCAATGCCCCTGAGTCCTTTGAGACCTCAATTTCTGTTCATTCACACTGCTTCCAGCCTGGAGCCACCCCTGGCCCTGTCCCAGTCTCCACACCTTATGGGTGTTATTGTATCTGGTGAGAGGAATTTTGTGTATGTGATTAATTTAAGGATTTTGAGATAGGAGATTAACCAGAATTACCCTAGTTGGGCCCAATGTAATCTCAAGGGTTCTTGTGAGAGGCAGGAAGGCAGAGAGGAGAGAAGATGCCAGTATACAATTGCTCCTCAATATCCATGGAGCCCTCTATCTCTTGCCCCATTTTTAAGCTCCTCCCCCTGTTCTGCTTAGGGCCACCCTACCCTGCCTGCCCAGCTCCTACCCAAGCCAGCTGCCTACCTAGCTTTGGTCTCCCTTCCAGGATTTGAATGTCATTAAATAGTCATATTATGGCCCTCTAGCACTCTAGACCCCCCCAATTTTAAGCTTTTACCCCTCTTCTGCTAAGCTCCACCCCTATCCTGCCTGCCTACTTCCTCCCCTAGCATGCCTGCCCACCTACCTAGCACTAGGCACCTTGCTTAAGCTGTGAACCTAATTAAATATTCATATTAGGGCCCCTCCAGTTCTCTAGACCTTTAGCCTTTGCTAATTTTCTTAGGCTCCTCACCATTTTCTGCTTAGCTCTACCCCTGACCTGCCTGCCTACCTACCTACCTACCTAGCAGTAACCTCCCTACCTGGGATTTGTACCTCATTAAATAATGCATATCAAAATAGCCCTCTAACCCTTACTGATGATCACGTACTCATCACCTGACAGTCATGTGATGACCAGGTGCTGGCTGTGATGGTAATGTGATATTAACATGATGGCCATGTGATGATCATGTGATGACTTGAAAAGTCACTGACAGTGGCATGATAACTCTGTGATAGACATGTGTTGGTCACATGACATATGATGTGACTATCACATGACCTCCACATGACCATTATGTGACCTTGGACGTTCACATGATCATCAGATGACTTTTGCATGACCTTCATATAATCATCACATGATCAAGTGAAATACACACAGTCATCTCCTGGCTATCCCATGTTGTATTCCTTGATCACTTCTAGGAATTTTGTCGTCAAATCCCTGGTGTTTTACAGATATATAATCATATCATCTGCAAAAAGTGAAAGTTTAATCAATTCTGACCCTATATGGATGCCCTTAATCACCTTTTCTTCCCTAATTGTGATGGCTAAAACTTCCATTACAATGTTAAAGAGCAGTGGAGACAATGGGCAACCTTGCCTAGTTCCTGATCTGAGTGGAAATGATTTCAATTTAACTCCATTACATACAATATTGGCTGTGGGTTTGCTATAGACAGCCTCTATCAGTTTGAGAAATGTCCCTTCTATACCAATTTTCTTCAGTGTTCTGATCATGCAGGGATGCTGGATATTATCAAAAGCTTTTTCTGCATCAATTGAGGGAATCATATGGTCTTTGTTTTTTAATTTCTTTATATGATGAATTATATTTATATATTTACATATGTTGAACCAGCCTTGAGATCCTGGGATAAAACACACTTGATTGTGGTGTATAATTTGTTTGATGTGTTGCTGGATTCTGTTGGTTAGGATCTTCTTGAATGTTTTTGCATCAATGTTCATTAGTGATATTGGTCTATAATTTTCTTTTCTTGTTGGGTCTTTTCCTGGTTTGGGTATCAAGGTGATGTTTGCATCATAGAATGTGTTGGGTAATATTCTGTCTTTTTCTATATTTTGGAAAAGGTTGAGTATAGGGACTAGTTCCTCTTTGAAGGTTTGGTAGAATTCTGCTGTGAAACCATCTGGTCCCAAGCTTTTCTTTTTAGAGAGATTTTGTATAGTTGATGCTATTTCAGAACTTGATATAGGCCTGTTCAAAATTTCCGCTTCATTCTGGCTAAGTATTGGGAGGTGGCGTGCTTCCAAGTATTGGTCGATATCCTTCAGATTTTCATGTTTCTGGGAATAAAGTTTCTTGTAATATTCATTAACGATTTTTTGAATTTCTAAGGGGTCTGTTGTTATTTCATCTTTGTCATTTCTGATTGATGAGATTAGAGATTTTACTCTTTTTTTCTTGGTTAGGTTGGCCAAAGGATTATCGATTTTATTGACCTTTTCAGAAAACCAACTTTTTGATTTATTGATCTGTTCTATAATCCTTTTATTTTGAATTTCATTTAATTCTGCTCTAATTTTGGTTATTTCTTTTCTTCTGCTAGATTTGGGATTGGAATGCTCTTCCTTTTCCAGTTGCTTGAGATGTCCCATTAAGTTGTTAACTTCCTCTCTTTCTGTTCTCTTGAGGAGAACAGAAATTTATATGCAATGCTATAAATTTCCTTCTTAGGATTCCTTTTGTGGTATCCCAGAGGGTCTGATAACTCGTGTCTTTGTTATCATTTTGTTCTAAAAAGTTGGTAATTCCCTTCTTGATCTCATCTCTGACCCATCTATCATTCAGCATAAGGTTATTTAGCTTCGATGTTTTTGTAAGAGACTGAAAATTCCTGTTGTTACTGAGTTCAACTTTATTCCATGATGGTCCAAGAAGATGCATGGAATAATTTCTATTCTTTTAAATTTGCTGAGGTTAGACTTGTGACCCAAGATGGGATCAATTTTGAAGTATGTTCCATGGACTGATGAGAAAAATGTGTATTCAGTTTTGTTAGGATGAAATGTTCTGTAGATGTCTGTTAGGTCCAAAAGTTGAATAGTTAAATTTAAATCTAAAATTTCTTTGCTAAGCTTCTTATTGGAGGATCTGTCAAACACTGCCAAAGGAGTGTTAAAATCTCTGACTATGATGGAGCTGGGAGAGATCAAGTTGCTCATGCCTGTTAGAGTAAGTCTTATAAGTTGAGGTGCATTCTGGTTGGGTGCATAGATATTGATAATTGAGATCTCATAATATTGAGTATTACCCTTAACAAATATAAAATGGCCATCCTTATCCTTTCTTACTTTTGGTGGTTTAAAGCCTATTTTATCTGAGAATAAAATTGCCACACCTGCTTGTTTCTGCTTTCCACACCTGCTTTCCACACCTGCTTGTTTCTGTGTGAATAAAATTGCCACACCTGCTTGTTTCTGCTTTCCATTTGCCTGGAATATAGATGATCATCCCTTCACCCTGAGTCTATTTATCTTTTAAAGTAAAATGCGATTCTTGAATACAACAGATGTCCAGTCTGCGTTTCTGTATCCAAGCAGCCAATCTGTGCCTCTTTAGAGGACAATTTAAGCCATTCACCTTGATTGAAATTATTGATAAGCCTGGTAAAATTTTGGGCATTGAGTTGCTCAAAAGTCCAGTAGACATTTTTAATCCTTTTGCTACTGTGGAAGTTGGAATTTGATCAAAAGTTTCTGAGTGAGTTTACTTTTGTGGTGGAGGATTGCACTGGTCATTATGGAGGATAGGTTTGAGAATTTCCTGGAGAGCTGGTTTAGTTATGGCAAATTTCTTCAACATGTGAATGTCGTTAAAGTATTT
>NW_003852654.1:1271654-1329226 GCF_000181295.1 Otolemur garnettii | reverse complement strand
AAGTTCTCTTTCATAATTTCATGAAGAAGAGCCTCTGTGTTTTGTGAAGCAACTTCGTCGCCTTCAGGGATTCCTATAAGGTGAATATTAGTTTTCTTCAAATTATCCGAGAGCTCTCTGAGAGAAAGATCCATTTTTGCTCTCCATTTCTTTTAATCTTTGAGCTCTTGGGCTTGTTCAAAACCTTTGTCTTAAATGTCAGATATCCTTTGTTCTGCCGTTACATTCTGTTACCAAGGGATTCTACCATATTTTTTCAGATCTTTGAGGGCTGCAAACTCTTGCCTCAATGTTTCAAAATCTTTGTCATTTTACCTTTGAAATCGTTGCATTCTTGAGACATCTTTTGAATAATTTCTTGAGATATCTTTTGAATAATTTCTTGAAATTCTAATTCCCTCCTTTCTTCCATTCTGTTAATCTTATTTGCTATCCATATTCTGAACTCGATTTCTGACATCTCAGGTATCTGTTTATGGATGGGGTCTTCAATTTCATCTGCCTCATTTTTTCCTTGGGGGAGTTGATCTACTCTGGTTATTCAAGTTGCCAGAGTTTTTCCGCTGATTTCCCCCATGCTGAATTTACATTGTTTGGAGACCTTATCAGAACTGTTCAGTCAGTGGCTGCCACTGGAGAAGGTACCTGTCGTCTTCTCCTCATTCTCTGGCACTGGGGAGACTGGGGGGGGCGGGGGAATGGCAGCGGTTGCAAGGGAATGTGTGCAGCCTGATCAGAGCTCGTTAGGCCCGCTGGAGCAAAGGTAGGGACAGGGGAATGGCAGCAGTGGCGCGGGGCATGTGCACAGCCAGATCAGTCCTAGTTTTGCCCCTCCAGGGTGATGGGGGTGTGGCAGGGAAATGGCAGTGGCAGGATCAGTCCTCATTTAGCCCCACTAGGGTAAACAGGGAGCAGGGTAATGGCTGCAGCTGGATCAGTCCTTGTTCAGTCCCACCGGGGCTACCAAGGGCAGTGGAACAACAGCAGCTGCAGGGAGCACACGATCGGTCAAATAAATCCTACTTCAGGCCTGCTGTAGTGACTGGGCAGCAGGGGAATGGCAGCAGCCAGATCAGTCCTAGTTCAGCCCCACCGAGCAACCAGGGGGCAGGAGAATGGCAGTAGCTGGATCAGTCCATTTTTGGCCCCACTGGGGCCACCGGGGGGCAGTGGAATGGCAGCAGCCAGATCAGTCCTGGTTCAGCCTGCTGGAGCAACGGGGGGGCAGGGGAGCAGCAGCAGCCAGATCAGTCCTAGTTCAGCCCCACCAGGGCAACCAGGGGGCAGGGGAATGGCAGTGGTGGCGTGGGACACACACACAGCCAGATCAGTCCTACTTCAGCCCCATCGGGGAGACCAGAGGACAGGGGAACGACAGCAGCTGGATCAGTCCTAGTTTGGCCCAGTTGGGGTGGCTGGTGGGCAGGGGAATGTGGCCAGATCAGTTCTAGTTTGGCCCCACTGGGGTGACCCTGGGGCAGGGGAATGGCAGTGGTGGTACAGGTAACACGCGGCTGCAGGGCCAGGACAGTGCGCTTGGTCCCAGGGGTTGGGGAATGCTACTCTTGGGCCTTCTCTCACTGTCTCTGCAGGGAAAGGAGGAAGGGTGGACTGGAGATTCAAAATGGCAGTGGAAACTTTAGTTCAAGTTTTCTGCCTTGCGAGAGGGTGTTCAAAGTCTCAGCAGGGTCCCTCTAGGGGAGTAGACCCCACTGCCCTTAGCTCTCACACGTGGGGTGAGATAATAGGTCCTCAGTTCATCTCTTGCCTGTAGGAAGCTTACAGGAGAAGACAAAGAGAAAACAAAGAGAAAAACACAGCTCTCTTGGGGGAGGGGATGGACACTTTTCCTTTGAGATGTTCCATATATCTGTAAGTTGCACTCCAGGAGTTGCAGCTTGCCTCAGCAGAGGTGTCCTGCAGTTATGACTCTTCTCTCTTGGCTGTGCTCCCAGTCTTCAACTTTGTTGGGTGTTTTCTGGACTTTATCCTTCCCTCTGAATGGGAGCTTCTATCGGAGGCTGATACTTGTTGGCCATCTTACCCCCTGGACTCCCAGCCTCCATTTTTTATTAACGGATCTAAATATATTTGGCTTTTATACCATATAAAAAAAGATGTCAAAGTACATAAATGTAAACGTGTTTTTAATAATCATTCATTTTAACTTATTTAGAAATGACTCAGACATTTGATGATTATCTGTTACTTAATTTAATATAACACGACTTTAAGATTTTAAATTACTGGAAAGAATTTTGAAACTAGACACAAATACCCTCTCTCATGTCTTTCTCAGTCATCCTGGGTCCCAAGTAGGCATGTGGCACCCAAGGATGGTTATGAAGGGAGGGGCAAGGACCATCTGGGTCTTCAGTTTACACACAGAGTGTAGAGCTCAGGCATAAGGATAAACCTATAGTAACAATGCCTGAGTCTTCACAACATAATCAGAAGGCTGGGAAGAATTCCAGATATCCCCAGGTCTTACCATAGCCATATGCTAAACCTCAGAGTTTTAAATGATTAAATTTAAAGGCATAATCTAGTATCATAGGATTTACAGTTTTATGACCTTAAAATATGTAGCAAAGAGTACAAACCCACCTGGCTGATAGACTCAGACAAACTGTTTATTTGCAGAAATGTTTTTATCTTATTTTGTTTTACTAACAGTTTTTAAATTATCTTTATTTATCAAAGATTATTAAAACCACATGATCTTGAAAAGCACTTGGGCTTATTTACTTAATTTATGAGCACTCAGTTTTTCAAGTTAAGTTGGTACCATGTGTAGACAATATAGAAACATATGTGTAGATATATACATATACATAGACACAACATATAATGTACACATAAAGACTTAATCGTTCTGATTTTAGAATTTTAGTGAACTAAAATGAAATTTTGAGCTGCTCCCTCCCCAAGCAGAAAAGAAACCAAACTCTATAAAATAATTTGAAGGGGTTTATTTTGAGCCAAATTTGAGAAACATGGCCTGGAATCACACCCACAAAGTCTTGAGCAAGTGGACTCACTGTGATTGGGTTACACTTTAGTTTTATAAATTCAAGAAGATAGAAATTATATAAACATATAAAGTAGTAAATCAATATGTGGAAGGTGTACATGTATTGCCTACAAACGTGTAACATCTCAAAGCAGGAAATTACAGGTTGTAGGTGATTTGTAACTGGTGAAAGAAATAAAGCATTGTCTAAACTTTAGACTCTAAAGGCTCAAAATGCTTTAAGTTAAGTCTGTTAGAGATAAGCCACCAGACTCCAGTGATTTGTTATGTATAGTGAGGACATTCAGATTTGTATTGCATAGCCTTAGGCCTGTTAATGAGTCACAAAGGCCATTTCTAAGAAGGGAGGGGGACACGATGAGGCATGTCTGACATCCCTTCTCATAGCTAGCAACTCAATCTTAGGGTACCCCTTGGCCAAGAGGGGGATCCATTCACTCAGCTGCTGGGGGGGGGAACCTGAAAATTTTATTTTAGTTCACACCACATTTTTATCTAGCCATATTTTCTAGGGTCTCAGCTTTTTTAGCTGGCTGTCTATGCACAAAGGCCTAAAAGCTTTCAGCATTCTCACTGGTGGAAGAAGACAGGAAACCAAAACCTCTACAAGGGATAAGGGATTAATCATAAATGACTACACCAAAAAGACAGAAGTCACATAAATATCAAACCACAACAGATTAATTTCATGACCAAGAACTGAATCCATGCTGGGGTGAAGATCCAGAGTTTTAACCACTAGGCTACAAGGTGGACCGGCCTTTGTTGTTATTCCAGCAGAGGAAGTGTACGAAGGATTTTTATCTTTGTTTTAGGTTTGTTTTGTCTTATTTGATGTGAGACAGAATATCACTGTTTCTCAGCCTACAGTGCCATAGTGCACTAGCAACCTGAAACTCCTGGGTGCAAGTGATCCTCCTGCCTAAACCTCACAAGTAGCTGGGACTACAGGTGCCTGCCACCACATTCAGATGATTTTTCTATTTTTAGTACTGATATGGTCTTGTTCTTGCTCAGGCTGGTCTCAAACTCATGAGCTCAAGATATCCTCTCACCTTGGCCTCCCAGAGTGCTAGGATTATAGGTGTGAGCCACCAGTCCTGGCACAATGTCAGTTTTTATTTTAATCATGCCTAGGAAGATAATAAGTCAAAATTTTCTTCTTCTTTTTTTTTTTTTTGAGACAGAATCTCACTTTGTTGCCCTCCGTACAGTACCATGGTGTCATAGCTCACAGCAACCTCAACAATTGGGCTCAAGCAATCTTCTTGCTTCAGCCTCCTGAGTAGCTGTGATTAGAGGCACCTGCCACAATGCCTGGTTATTTTTTTAGAGATGGGGTTCTCTTGCTCACGCTGGACTTGAACTCCTAAGGTCAGGTGATCCACCCACCTCAGCCTCCCAGAGTGCTAGGATTACAGGCATGAGCCACCATGCTCAGCCTCAAATTTTTCTTCTTTAATCAGAATTTTTCAGGCTAGCCAGTGGCATTATTATGTGTCATAATCCTAGTATCACAGAGAGAAAAGGAAGGAGGTCTTACTATGTACATAGGATCTCTCAGATGGTACCTCTTAGAGAATGTCTCTTTAAAGGTGCCAGACTCTTTGTTAATGTTTGTTGGCAGAACTGCTTTAAAATATGTTAAAGAAACATATTTTGGGGTAAAATATTTTTATTTCTTTTAACTGACAGTGTCTTTAGAGGTCAAACTTGATTTTCCACAACAGCAACAGTTTTAGTCAAATGTAGAAGTCTTATTTACCATACTTTAGAGCTTTTATCAGTTTTGACCAACAGTTGTTACAAGACAGACTAAAGCAAAAACCAGAGAAAGCAATTGCACAATTCACATATCAAAGAGATCTCCAAGCATAAGGAGAACTTACAGCCAGCTGACCATCAACCTTAACCTTCAACTATCAAATTCTAAACCAAACCCCCAAACCAGCTCCTTACCTAGAGATGATGCCCCGGCCAAATACTGCTAACTGTTGTCACATAAACAGAAAACTCATCTTCCTTATCAGAAGTTGGCAAAATTCCTTTAGGGGAGTTACCTGTCAAAATAAGCTTTGTTAGTATAATTTCTTTAGGGGAGTTCCCTGGCAAGATAAGCCTTGTATCTCAAACTGAAAATTTTGAGACAGGAACCTTGGGAGAGTGCAGTTGCTGAATACTGGTGAACCACACAAGGTTAGAGTAAAACTCTAGCCTATCCCAAGCATCAATAGGAGAATCACCGAAAGTCAAAGGGGTGCCACTCTGAGGAATGCCTTCCTGGTTACCAAGTGGCAACTGAAACGAGTGACTAAAGCAAGGATTTCAATCAATCCTGGATTATTAAGCCAGCACTAAGGCACATCCTAAACAGACAAATCTCTGACTGTTTTTCCAAACGAGTTTTCAGGAAATTTAGTTATACATTTCCTCATGAATGATCTGGGGGGGGGGTAGTCCTTCATAGATGCCTAAAGCCTTTTATCTTTCTGTGGGGATTTGCCTGACACATGTTAGTAACAAATATTCATTTGGAAGAGGGTGTTTCATGATTCAGCCTCCAAGTTAGACCTTTCCTTTTGCACAAGGAGTTTGAGGAGGTCCTGAGATTTTTATGTTCCTTTACAGTTCTGAAGCTTAAGAAATGAAATTTCCAGGGAGAGTGATAAGTGGCTGTGGAATAGATACATTGTAGCACAGTCAGATCATGTGATGTTATCTACTCCTTATAATTATTTTTACAACATACTACCTGGCTTTTTAAAAGGGTAAAGAATAAATAGACTGAATAATAAGTACAGGTTGTTGAACTGTTTATAATTGGTGATTCTATTATAGTTTGTATATCAACACATATTTATCTGTACATTTGCATGTTAAGGTATGTATAGGCATACCAGAAAAATTGGAAAATATTTCAGCAATGTTGCCAAGTGGAGTGTGGGGTAGGAGGATGCACAAAATAGCAACATAATTCTGCGCTCAATCTTGTAGTGCTAGAGTCAGAAGGTCCACCAACATGGTGAGTCCCCAGGACCCATACTGTGCCATTTGGTCAAGGCCTGTCATCTCACAGGGTACTGTCTATGTCTCCAGAACATAAAGACTCACTGTTTCCTTTGTGAGAAATGCTGTCCTCATGGAAACATTCCTTACTGGCTTTCCATGTCTGTAGTCTACAGCCCAGGGAGTTACTCTATGCCACCACACACCTGACCATAATCCTTCTTGCTTTCAAGCACGTCCCCATCATTTCTATAGGCAGTACCAGAATGGATTTGAGAATACCTTCCTGGGCTAGAGAATGGTCTCATGGGGAAGGGTCAGTCAGACCTGATCCCTATGTCCCATTTCATCACAGGGGAATATGACACATTATAGAAACAGAATTATGATTACATTTTAATAACTTCAATTGTTGTTTATTGACCAATCACACTGTGCTAAGGAATTTACAGACATAATATCTATGATGTGTGAGAGAAGTATTGTCTATGCCTACAGATGAGTTATCGGAAGCTCAGACCATGTGAGTGCCTTGCCCAATATCCCACAGCCATTAGGGATGTGACTAGGATGCAAACTCAGGTCTACCTACAGCAGAACCCACATTCTCCCCCAGGATGTATTGCCTCCCTCCCTATGGAGTCCCTAAAAGTTCCAGTCACTTTAGTGCCTTCCCCAGACCTGGGCCCCCAAACTCCAGAACAAGTCAACCTGATCCCTCTTCTCAGGTGAGGTCCCATTTTGGAGAAGAAAATCTCAGACACTCTCAGTCAAAGCTGAGCTCTTCTGCTTAGTGCCCAACAAGTGCCCATGACCCACTGGTAGGACTATGTCTTCTTGCAGCTTCCTTTTGGCCCTGAGATTTGCCAACCCACTCACTAATTCTGCCTAGAGCCCTTTCCTGGAGTCATGAAAAATAGTGCTTAAAGGGTTAAAAAGTGTGAGATACCAGCTTTCCTACTGTTGGCTGGGTGAACTTGGTCATTATTTAATCTCCCAGCTTCAGATTCAGACTCTGCACATGTGAAGATGCTAACAGACCCTCCTTATGGGTGACTGGGGAGCTTACACAGGGTAATGCAGGTAATAAGCCCTGTGCAGGGTCAGTAAGAGGTCTTCACAGAAAATAAAACCTCAGGAGATCAGAGTGTGTGTATGTGTAAGGGGGTACCACAGTGGTCTGTGGGGTGAGAGCAGGCATCAGACCTAACCTGGGGACATCATGGAAAGGGGAATATCAGACATTCCCCAGAGGACAGAGTAAGCACCCTGAAAGGGGACCCTCAGACTTTTCTCTTTGATGGTATAGTTGTTTCTAGGCTACTCCATTTATCCATCCAGGTGGCCATGAATGATTTCTGAGTGCTCCTCCAGGCCAGGCTCTGGGCTAGACTATCCTGGGGACACAGGGAGGCCATCCCAGATGGTACCAAATCAGGGGATCCTTCACACCCTCCCCCATCCCTTACACCTCCCGAGAAAGCTCCTCAGCTACCAACACCCATTTCTTGAGAAACTTCTGGAACCAAGTCTGGGCTCTGTTCTCCCAAGCTCAGTACAACATGCTGATTGAAAGGAGATCTTACTAATAACCTCTCCTCATTTGAACTCTTCCAGAGTGAACCGACATGGCTGTGGCTTTTCGGAAGGTGGCTAAGTCTCGACAGTGACATCGAGAGCAAAGTCAGCCTGACTTTCAAAAACATCTGGGCCTGCTGGAGAAAAAGAAAGATTACAAACTTCGTGCAGATGACTACCATAAAAAACAAGAATACCTCAGAGCTCTCCGGAAGAAGGCACTTGAAAAAAATCCAGATGAATTCTACTATAAAATGACTCGGGTTAAACTCCAGGATGGAGTTCATGTTATTAAGGAAACTAAGGAAGAAGTAACTCCAGAACAGCTAAAGCTGATGAGAACTCAGGATGTCAAATATATAGAAATGAAAAGAGTTGCAAAAGCTAAGAAAATTGAAAGACTAAAATCAGAACTCCATCTGCTGGATTTCCAGGGGAAGCAACAGAATAAGCATGTGTTCTTTTTTGATGCCAAAAAGGAAGTTGAACAGTTTGATATTGCAACTCACCTGCATACGGCTCTGGAACTAGTCGACAGAGTCTTTAATAGACCCAGGATAGAGACGTTGCGGAAGGAAAAAGTGAAAGGAGTCACTCATCCATCTCGACTTAAGCGGATAGCTAAAGAAAGGGAAAAGCAATATAACTGCCTGACACAGGGGATTGAGCGAGAGAAGAAATTGTTCGTTAATGCACAGAAAATTCAAACATGCAAAGATCTTCTGGATAAAACTCAGAAGGTGAAGGTGAAGAAAGAAACAGTGAACTCCCCAGCTATTTACAAATTTCAGAGCCCTCAAAAACGTTGACATATCATAGATAAGCCTTGTCTTTCTGCATCAAAAATAACTGTTTTCTTAGTAACTTAAATCCCTTTAGTCCAAATGGTTTTCCTGTTTGTAACCATAATTTATTGTCAGTATAGCATTTGATATCTTTTTATGAACAACATTATATCCCCTTCCCTTCTGGTACTGTTTCTGGTTTGTGAAATCAGTCTTATTTTTATATACATAATTTTTTTTCATTATGAAAGTTACAGAATCCCATAGTGAATTTGGAAAATTAATCCCAATGCTTATTCAAGAACAATACATTTTTTATTGTATATTTAACTGTGCTAGGAGCTAGAGCTATGGAGGTGAACAATTACTGTGAGCATTCTGGTTTATTTCCTCTGTTTTGTAAAGCTATGCATTAGTCTTTGTTTATGTTTTTGTATTTTATAGTTGTAATTATAGTAAACAATTTTATGTCTCACTTTTTAATTAAATCATTAGTTCTTTTCCATTTTCTTAAATCACACAAGTTTTTAAAAGTAATATATGCTCACAGTAAAAATTGAAATAAATATTATTAAAAAAACTAATAACCTCTCCTACAGAGGAAAGTAAACCAACAAACAGAAAGTAAGAGGAAAACTCACAGCACAGAATTGCCCCTCTAAGAGAAAACTCACCACACCACTTCCCCCTTTGTTTAATTAAAACTCCTGTGGCCTGGCTTGTTACCTCTAAGACTCTTTTCTCAGCAAGTGTGGGATGAACTCCCACAAAATTAAATGAAATGTGCTCTTTTAATTCCAGAAACTAAGTGAAAAGACTCAGGAGTATTATGCGTTATTGTCAGGTCTAAGTGACCTGGGAAAGCACAGTGGGGGCCTGCTGGCAAGGCTTAACAGCCTCCTACATGGAACCCTGACTGTGCAGTCAAATCAGCCTGGCAGAGAAGGGTTGAAATGGCCCATCAGTGCAGGGGACATGACTCAAAGGTCGATGTGAGTGAAAAGAAAAACTCCGTCGTAATGATGTGAGTAAAACACTCTATCATAACAGTGCAGGCCTCAAAACCATGAGAAAACAGTCATGGAGCCTGTTTCTTGGAAATTTAATTGAGTACATAGAAGAAAAAGGTTTTACTCCTCTCTTTATCCTGACCTTTCACTTTAACAATAGAAGTCAGATAATGTATAGGTGTTTTGGATCTCTAGAGAGGAATAGCCTGAGGCTAGTCTTAAGATGGTTGTCTCACTTTCCTGGACTTTCTTTTCTATAGTTTAAGATAAGAATTGAGGATGTTCGGATTATTGATCAACGTGATGTACGTGACTAACTCCCAATAAAAGGGAGTGGAAAATAAAGACATTTTGCTACATGCCATCTAAGAGTATGTAGTCATTTCTTGTTTTCATACAATTCTAGGAGCGAGCTTCCACCCGCGGCCAAGCAGTCCTTCTCTCCCTGGGAGAAACTACCACCCAACAGCAAGAGCCCTAAGCGGACAGCAGGCGGTGAGTCCCTACTCCAACTTTCTGCCTCAGTTCTTCCAAAAAACAAATTCCAAGAATTCAGATAGGCCAGAGAGGGTACCTGCAACCGCGTCACAGCCACCACTATTACCTGTCTGCTGAAGCAGTGGGGAAAAGCCAATTCTACCCCTTAAAACCCCAGGCACCTTTCTCCAGCACCATGGGGTCACCGTGGCCTCTCACCACCTGGGCCCTTGACACATTCCCAAAGCACTGGCAGACAACCCAGACCCCCA
Organism: Otolemur garnettii; assembly: GCF_000181295.1. Lineage (NCBI taxonomy): Eukaryota > Metazoa > Chordata > Mammalia > Primates > Galagidae > Otolemur > Otolemur garnettii. The sequence goes on along the minus strand of NW_003852654.1, from coordinate 1,319,064 downwards.
CCTTCCCACCCTTGTACTATCCCAAGGCCCAAGAGCTGCTTCCGGTCACTGCAGGACGCCTGGCTTAGGGGTGGGGGCAGAGCTTCCCGACTTAGAGGCCGGATACATCCGCAAATGTTGAGACCAGACTGCAGTGAGGACGGATCTCCCACATTGATCCCAGGAGCTACAGCCCTGCACGACCACGATTAAGGGCTTCTGTCAGCAGGACCACCATATGGACCACCCAGACCTGAGAGGACCACAAGCCATGGCCGGACTTTAGGAGCCCCAGCGGGTCTCTAGCTGGCTCCACCACGAGTTAATAAAGCAATGAAAACTATCAGTCTGCGCCTGGGCGCTGGCAACTTTCTAATACAGACACCAGACCCAGCGCTGCCAATCCCCACAGGATGGGTGGGGCTTTGCTGAGGCTGGAAAGACCAGGCCCTGGCCAGACCTCCCCAGCTCAGAACTGGGTTGCGCTGGTGGCTAATAGTCATGGCTTTGCCCCTTTAGTGCAAGATCGCTCTGGTCGGAATGCTGACTGGCAGCTTGTGTCTACCAACAGAGCACTGCAGACTGATAGCTCAGCCTCCACCATTTACTGCCTGAGGGGCTTCAAGTGGGCAGCGCTGACGGGAGCTTGCAGGCCTTTGCTGTGCGGTGTGAATTTATCAGGAACCCCCAGCCACAGCCCTTCAAATTCCAGCCTGAGAGACCCCAGATCACTGCAGCCTGAGAAGCTCCAAATCCTCTCATCCTCAAGAGACCCCAAATCCTGCCACCTTGAGAGACCTCTTATCTGCTCACCTGGAAGGCCAGTATATATGATCCCTTCTGCATGAGGCGTGCCTCTCCACAAGAGCCCCAAATCTCCTATTGCTTACACCCCAAAATCCCCTGACCCAGGAGAACCACAGCTCCTCTCTGCCTAAGGCACCCCAAACCCCAAAGCCCGAGAAACATCAAATACTTCATCCACCAAAAGACCGCATTTCCCCAACCTGAGAGACCCTACATACTCTTACCCTGGAAACTCTTAGTCTCTTCAGCTTCAAAAACTCTGAATAACCTCAGCATTGGAGAACCTACCACTCCTTCATAAGACTCTTAATCTCTTTAACCTAAGAGATGACAAACTTCTCTAGCCTCAAAGATACCAAATTTCCTTAGCCTGGTGAATCTCAATTCCCCTCAACTGGAGCACCTCAAATCTCTTCAGCCTACAGAGTCCCTATATCTTGTCCTGAGGAGTCCCAAATATTATCAAATATAATATATTTGAGAGAACCCAAATCCCATCAAACTAAGAAGACCCAATTCCCTCAGCCTGAGGGACCCCAAATCTCTCTGGTTTGTGAGATCCCACATCTCTTCAGCCTGAGAGATACCTGCCCCTCACAGATCCAGACTGCATTACTCCCAGGTTTTCTCAGAATCCCCAGTAGGAGAGCCCCAAATCCCTTCTAAGAGAAATGTTCATTTTCTCTCACTGGAACAGAACCCTGCTCATCAATGTGACCTGAGTCGTGGCATTAAAGGGACATCAAGGTATCCTTGGGACTCTTCTGGCTCTCACGCCTCAGGACTTCCCTCAAATACCCTTAGGCACAACACTCCAGACTCCTTTGCCACCTTTCCTCAGATGAGCCAAGCTGCAAGGGAACTGAAGAAACAAAATCCAGCTCACTTTAGGTGATCTGTCAGGACTGGTAGAGACCACTCTATCCCATTGATATGCTCCCAGACCTCTCTGACATCCATGGTTCCCAAATCTTCTTGTTCTAGACAGCCCCGTCCAAGAGAGACAACTGAGCCTGGCTCTTGGCAATGATTTGGGCTGGCACCCTCTCTAAGTACCTTCTCCTTCCACAGGAACCTTGGTCTAGGAGCTCAAAGGCTCTTCCCAAATTGAGAGTTGGAGCAGGGCCTTCTAAGCAGTTGAGCCCCATGAGGTCTCAGGAAAAGAGCCCAGAGGTAGAAAAAGGAAAATGGTGAAAGCCCACAGTGAGAAGAGGGGTGGGGTGGGGGTGAAATCAGCCTTCAAGCAGTGTCTGTAGGAAAGGTGGGGAGGGGGACATAATAACAAGGACCTGGTCTCTGGAAGTCTGCAAGGTTCCTGGCCTGCACTCCTGGGTGACCCTGTGCACATGTGCATGGAATGGGGACAGTTAGTACTGTCTAGGATGTGGGAGGGGAAAGGACACAAGTGTCAAAAACTGCTCTCTGTCATAGGAGAACTAGGTAAATGTTTAGTGTTTGCTCTGTGAAACAGGACATAATCTGGGGAGAGAAGGAGTCTTTACCCTTTTTTTCATAGAGACCACAGACTATACCCTATAGTCAAGGTGGAGGTAAAGGCCCAACTTGATGTGTACTAGTAAAGCACTGATGGAATTTTTTACTTTCTCTAGGCAAAGATGTTTTCAAAGACATTTCCAAATACTTCTCCAAGGAAGAATGGGCAGAGATGAGATACTGGGAGAAAATCTGCTATAGGAATGTGAAAAGGAACTATAATGTGCTGATTGATATAGGTAATAGGAAGTGCTAGGTGCAGACCAATCTGGGAAACACAAATCACATTTTTAGTCCCCATATTATTTTGGCTTTCTTTTAGGTGGCAGCATCTGCCCATAGTTCCCTTCTATATTGAGACAAATCTGGAGGGAAATTTTGTGCTTCTGTGTCAAGACAATGCTGAGTGTCAATATTGATCATGCAGAGGTCACATCTTGACCTTGGCCAAGACTCCCAGTTCAACAGACAGAGCTGCACTGGCTTTGTGGTACTTTCCATTGCTACTACCCTTTGTTCTTCCTCCCAGGTTTTTCCATTCAGGACAAAGATTTTTCTTCTTGTCAGGTCTCAGAGTCCCTCAAGAAGCTTTCGTGTGTCACTGAAGACAGGCCATCAAATACCAGGTGGATAAGCTGAGGATTCAGATGAAGAATGAACACCTAGGCAACAAGGTGAGGGGTCAGAGGATTTAGAGGTAACCTCCTGAAACCAGCCTGGATTTATGTCTCAGCTGTATCTTAAGAGTTAACAAAGGACACAGAGTATTTCCTCAAAACCAGAAATGTTCAACAAACAAGCAAGCTGCCAAACAGTACATATGGTAAGAGGCTATTCATATAAAGTTTTCAAATGTGTGAAATGATTACATTCATTATTTACAGATACAATAATAAGTAATAAATGTATAAAATCTGAATATTAATAGGACTACCAGAATCTGAATAGTTGTTATCACAGCAGAAGATGGACGCGCTGGCAGATGGCTTCACTGTGGCTTTGTTGGGTTTTTTTTATTCTTTTATTTATTTATTCTTTGTCACCCTTGGTAAAGTGTCATGGTGTCATAACTCGTGGCAACTTCAAACTATTGAGCTCAGGTGATTCTCTTCCTCAGCCTCCCAAGTAGCTGGGACTATAGGCACCCACCACAATGCCTGGCTATCTTTCAGGCTGGTCTTGAATCTGTGAGCTCAGGCAATCCACTTGCTTTTGCCTCCCAGAGTGCTAGGATTATAGGAGAGAGCCATGTGCCCAGCCTGTTTGTTTTTATTTTTGATTTTGAATTGTGAATTTTTCTTTTTTTGATACAGTCTTACTTTGTTGCCCTGGGTAGAGTGCCATGGGGTCATCACAGCTCACAGTGTTGTACCCGGTGTGACCTGAAAAGATAGACTCTGACACCATTTAGATGCAATTAATTGGTAATTTATTACACCTGTGCAGGGGACAGTTGCCATGAGAGGCAGCGGCCCCTAAATGTAGAGTAGGTTGTCTTTTATATATTTATATTTTTTTGTGTAGCCAAGCTAACCGACCAGTACAGAAGTGGAATGTTGCGGTTAGCTCAGGGCAGGGTTACAGCCTAGGTAACAATAGCTACAGCTTGAGTAACACAGCTTAGGTAGGTTTCCCACTATTGTTTGTTCACCAGGAACTTGGGGTGAACTTTTATTGTGAAACTTGGGACTTCCTGTGACTCTTTGTTCTGAAGCCTTTTCTCAGAATCAACTGGGGGAGGGGCAGGGGAACTGACTGGGAGCTTATGCGTGACAACAGCAACCCCAAACTCCTGGGCTTAAGCAATCCTCCTGCCTCAGTCCCCTGAGTAGCTGGGACTACAGGCGCCCACCATAACCATCACGTAATTTTCCTATTTTTGGTAGAGATGGGGGTGTCGCTCTTGCTCAGGCTGATCTTGAACTCCTCAGCTCAAGCAATCCACCCACGTCAGCCTTCCAGAGTGCTAGGATTACAGACATAAGCCACCCCACCTGACCCTGTATTTTGAACTTTGAAATTAAAAAAAAAATCTGAAGCAATTGTGGCAGAATGTCGAGATTGGACTGAATGAATATGGATGTATAGGTCTTCCAGTATCATTCTCCATACTTTTCTGTATGTTCAAAATTTAGGCCAGGCATAGTAGCTCACCCCTGTAATCCCAGTCCTTTGAGAGGCCAACGCAGGAGGATGGCTTGAAGCCAGGAGTTGAACACCAGCCTAAGCTATTGTGTGACCTTGTCTCTAGAAAAAAAATAAGACCAATTAGCCAGATGTGGTGTGTGCCTATAGTACCAGCTAATGCAGAGGCTAACACAGGAGGATTGCGTGAGCCCAGGCTACAGTGAACTGCAATCCAGTGAACTGTATTCCAGCCACTGCACTCCAGCCAGGGCAACAGAGAAAGACCCTGTCTCTAAAAAAATTAAAAAAAAAATTAAATGAGTAAATAAAAGCAGTCATTCTTTTTATTATTATTATTATCATCATCATTATTATTATTTTTATTATTTTGAAACGGAGTCTCACTTTGTCACCCTTGGTAGAGTGCCATGGTGTCATAGCTCACAGCAACCTCCAGCTCTTGGGCTTAGGCAATTCTCTTGCCTCAGCCTCCCGAGTAGCTGAGACTACAGGTGCCCAGCACAATGCTTGGCTATTTTTTGTTGCAGTTTGGCTGGGGCTGAGTTCAAACCCGCCGCCCTCAGTATATGGGGCCACCGCCCTACTCACTGAGCCACAGGTGCTTCCCCATTCTTTTTATTTTTTAACAAAGATTGTTTTGGCTAAACATAGTTTGTTATTCAGAGGACAATTAATGAGATCTTAGTTAAGCTGTAAATCCACCAAAAGGTGTCTAACACTAATCTCATAATCAGTTAGCAAATTAAATGTCTTAAAAGAGGAAACAAATGGCCTGGCTCTATGGATCATGCCTGCAATCTTAGCACTCTAGGAGGCTGAGAGGAGAGGATTGCTTGAGCTCAGGAATTCAAGACCAGCCTGAGCATGAGCAAGACCCCATCTCTACTAAAATTTGGACAAAAAATAACTGGCCGTCATGGCACGCTACTCAGGAGGCTGATGTAGAAGAATCCCTACTCAGGAGGCTGATGTAGAAGGATCCCTTGAGCCCAGGGTTTGAGATTGCAGTCAGTTACATTGACAACACAGCATTCTAGCTGAGTCTGTCTCAAAAGAAAAAAAGACAGAGAGGAAGGAGAACAGTAAGTAATTAACATATTAAGTAAAGATTCATAATTCATTTATGTATATTTAGTCATACTACATAATCCTCTTACCCACAAATGAATCTGATTCTTTGTCTTGATTATGGGAGAGGGTTTGAGAGAGCTATTAGGTTTCCCTGACCTTTCCCAAATTTCACTGACTAGAGATAGCATCAGGTGACTAAAATAACCCTCAGTTATTGTAAAATAGAGGTGAGGTGCTTATTTCCTCTTCTACTGCTTTGACACAAGACTTTATAAATAAGACAGAGTCAGCCAGGAGTGGAGGCTCAGGTTTGGAATCCTCACACCTTGGGATGCCAACATGGAGGATGATGTGAGCTCTGAAGATCAGAAATGTGAGAGCAGCCTGAGCAAAAGTGAGAACCTGTCTCTACTGAAAATAGGAAAAAAATTATTATTATTATTATTACTAATATTTTTTATTGAGACAGATTCTTATTTTTTTGCCCTTGGTATAGTGCTGTGGTGTCACACCTCACAGCAACCCCAAACTCTTGGGCTGAAGTGATTCTCTTGCCTCAGCCTCCTGAGTAGCTGGTACTAGAGGTGCCCACCACAACGCCCAGTTATATTTTTTTAACAGGCCCGTGGTGAGTTTGAACCCACCAGCCCTGGTGTATGTGGCCGACGCCCTACCCACTGGTGCCACCTGAAAATAGGGAAAATTAGACATTATGGCAAGCACCTGTAATCCCAGCTACTCAGAAGGCTGTGGCAGGAGGATTGCCTGAATCTAGGAGTTTGAGGTTGTTGTGAGCTAGGCTGATGCCACTGCACTACAGCCTAAGCAAAGGAGTAAGAGTCTGTCTCCCCCCCAACACCAGAAAAAAAGTAGAACCGTGTAGTATTTGTCTTTTTATGACTGGTTTATGTTATTTAGCATAATGTCCTCAGGGTGCACCCATGTTGTAGCATGTGACAGGTTTTCCTTTTCTATTAAGGCTGAATAACATTCCATTTTATATATGCCAAATTTTCTTTATCCATTCATCTGTTGATGAATATTTAGATTGTTTCATCTCTTGGCTACTGTGAATAATGTTGTAATGACTATGGGTGTGCAAGTATGTCTTTGAAATCCTATTTTCAATTATTTTGGACATGCTATACACCCAGAAGTAGCATTTCTGATAGTTCTGTTTTTAGTTTCTTGAGGAACCTCTGTACTATTTTTCATAGTGGCTGTACCATTTTACATTCTCACTGAAGAGGTTTGATGTTCCCCCAAATGTTTATAAAGTAGAAACTTTATTGCTATTGTAATACTATTAAGAAGCAGAGTCTTTAAGAGGTGATTAGGTTATGAGGGTTCCACCTTCATGAATGGATTAATTATTGCATAAGTGGATTCAAGATGAAGCAGATGAGTTTGGCCCTTCCCTTTCTAGCTCCATCTCACATGTTCATTTACCCTTCTGCCACATGTGAGATGGTAGTGCCATGCTGTTGGATTTCCCAGCATCCAGAATCATGAGCCAAATAAACTTCTTTTCTTTATAAATTATCTAGAATATAGTATTCTGACATAGCAATAAAAGACAGACTAAGACATCCACTAACAATGACCAAGAGTTTTAATTTCTCCACATCTTTGTCAACACTTGTTATTTTCTGGTTTCTTGATAGAGGACATCCTAATCAGCATTAGGTGATATCTCTTTTGGTTTTAATTTTCACTTCCCGGATGGTTACTGATGTTGTGCATCTTTTCATAGGCTTCTTGGCCATTGATATAGTTTCTTTGGAGGAATGTCTATTCAAGTCTTTTGCCCATTGTATGAATTAGCTCAGGGTGCCATAATAAATAGCATACACTGGGTTGCTTAAGCAACAGCAGTTTATTTCCTGACAATTCTAGAGGCTGGAAATACATAATCAGTGTGCTAGCATGTTTGGGCTCTGACAAGGGCTCTCTTCCTAACTTGTAGGCAGCCTCCATCTCACTATGTGCTACATGAACTGTTCTTTGTGTGCTCACAGCAAGGGGGGAAAGGAAACTCTTATTCTTAGAAAAGGTTTAATCTCATCATCTTCCTGTATCCTTAATTACCTACCAAGGGCTCCATCTTTAAATAACGCTCCATTGAGGATTAGGGCTTCAACATATGAATTTGGGGGAAGCAAAATTCTTTTTATACCACCCATTTTTTGGTGCTAATTGTTTTTGTTATTATTGACGTTTGGGATTTCTTTATATATTCTGGATATTAACCTTTCATCTTCTTCTTCTTCTTCTTGTTTTTTTTTTTTTTTTTTTTTTGAGATGGTGGTCTTGCTATGTTTCACAGGCTGGTCCTGAATGTCTGGGTTCAAGTAATCCTCACACTTTAGCATCCTTAATACATAGGAGTATAGGCCAGCAGCAATGTACCTGGTGATAGAAACCCTTTATCAGATACATGGTTTGCATATATTTTCTGTCATTCTGTAGCTTGCCTTTTCACTCTGTTCATTGTTGCCTTTGCTACAAAGATTTTAAGTTCAATGTACTCCCATCTGTCTATTTTTACTTTTGTTGTTTATGCTTTTCCAATCATATCCAAGAAATCGATCGCTCATTTCAATGTCATGAAGCTTTTCCCCCATGTTTTCTTCTTGGAGTTTTATACTTTTAGGTCTTCCATTTCAGTCTTTATTTAAAACTTAACATTTTGAGTTAAGTTCTATAAATGGTGTATAATAATAGTCCATTTTCATTCTTTTTCAAATAGATATCCAGTTTTCCAGTACCATTTCTTGAAGAGACTATCCTTCCCCCCACCCCCCAACATTGTATGGTTTGGCATCCTTGGCAAAGATCATTGGAACCTATATGCAAGGGTTTATTTATGGCTTCTCTATTCCATTCCATTGGTCTCTGTATATGTGTTTATGTGAGAGAGTACTGTTTTCATTTCCATAGCTTTCTTTCTTTCATTCTTTTTTTTGAGACAGAGTCTCCCTCAGTCAGCCTGGATAGAGTGCTGTGGTACTATAGCTCAATACAACCTCAAATTCTTGGTCTCAAGAGATCTTCCTGCCTCAGCTCAGCCTCCCAAGAAGCTGGGACCACAGGCACCCACCATAATGACCAGCTAGTTTCTTCAATTTTTAGTAGAGATGATCTCTTGCTTAGTCTCATCTAGAAATTGTAAGCTCAGGTGACCAACCTGCCTTGGGCTCCCAGAATGCTAGAATTTCTGGCATGAGTCACAGTGCCTGGCTAGTAATTTCCTTCTGTTCCTTGTTTGTTCATGAAAGGCCAGTCAATTTATTTTATTTTATTTTTATTTTTCTAAAGACAGGGTGCTGTTATGTTTCCCAAGCTAGTCTCATTCTTCTGCATTCAAGCAATCCTCCTACTTCAGCCTCCTCAGTAGCTGGGATTCCAGGTGCATACCACTATACCTTACTCTAGTGAACTTATTTAAATAATAAATAAATATCATAGATATCTAGTGAACACAGGGTGAAGTAGTGATGGAGTTTTGCCTATTTTAGAAGAAACCTTTGAAGAAAATTAGCAACACCTCCAAGAGGCCCATAGACCTCAAGGAGATTTGAGAAAACATTTCAAATCACTGTTGGTTAATACTTGGAATTATCACTCTCTGGTTCACAAACCTGTGTTTCTAAAGAGAATCTACAGAGTCTGGAAACATTTACCAACCAAAGCACTGATTTCTCATCACCTTTTAGTCAAACACCCTTGGATGGCCTTTAGAATGGAACAGAGTAAATGCCAGAAGGTGAGTGTCTTCCAAACCCTACTGATAAGAAAGTCTTCTGCAGGGACCCAAATACAGGTAAGAAAAGGAGAATGCACAAAGTGTCCTGCAACTGCTGCCTTCCTTTCCTGGTCTCTTTAGCACAGTGTCTCACATCATCATCATCATTTTATGAGTTAATAAGAACAGTAGCAATAATTGCTATAATTGTTTTATTTTTGAAATACTTTAGAATTATTTTAAGCATTTCAATGAAAGAAATTCCCTGAAACCTATTAATAACCCTTTGAGGTAGGAACTAAAACTATAGCCATATATAGATGAGGAAGCTGTGGTACAAAAGTATTCAATTATGAGATCACATTTCGGGTTTCTGTAGTCTAATCCAAAACTTCTCTAAAGCACTTAGAAGCTCATTAAAAGGTTCATTGTTCTATAAAATTTATTCTGTATTATTTCTACATCATTCATCTGACTGAGTTTCCAACCTGTTTTCCCTGAGGTTATGGTAAAGTGAGAGATACAGGAAGATGCTTTGATCAAGGGAAGCTTACAGATATATAGACAGGGTATACTGGAGATTTTCCCAGATGACAAGGGATGGGGTCATTCCCCTCCTAAGGGACTCATTCTGATAAAAGCAACTAAGTTCCAGCCCTGAGGAGCTTCAGGTTTGAAGACCAAACAAACAACAAATAAAATAGGATTTCTTAAAGGTAATACACTATTTAGTAGAAATACATCCTTCCAGAACTGATTCCAAATGCTTATTCCTGTAGGAGGAAATAATGGCTCCTTCCTCTATACTGTTTGGAATCACTTGTTTAAACCTGCTGCCTTTGCATTGTGAGTGCTGTGAACATCTCTTGAGTGTTTTTTGAATGAGTTATTTCAAGCATACAAATTAAAGAACAAGTAATAAGATCATGGCTCGGCACCCGTAGCACAGTGGTTACAGTGCTGGCCACATACACCGAGGTTGGCAGGTTCGAATCCAGCCCGGATCAGCTAAACAATGACAACTGCAACAAAAAATAGCCCAGTGTTGTGGTGGGTGCCTGTAGTCCCAGCTACTTGGGAGGCTGAGGCAAGAGAATTGCTTAAGCCCAGGAGTATGAGTTTTCTGTGAGCTGTAACACCTTGGCACTCTACCAAAGGTGACATAGTGAGACTATCTCAAAAAAAAAAAAAAAAAAGCAGGATCAAAGGATGCTGCAGATAGTATCTTTGAGTTACATTGAAACTGTAGAGATGATTGAGAAGGGAAATTGGTATTCAGACCATGAGAGAAACTATGACTCTGACATTTATACTGTTAAATAGCTCACAAAACACTTTGGCCAACATTATCACGTTTGATGTTCACTACGACACTAAAAATTAGCATGTATGGCAATTTGTGGATCAGGAAACTGAAGAGGATTAGCTGATGGCATATCCTATTTCAAGCAGAATTGGAACAGAAACCAACTAATCTAATCCCAAAGTCAAATGTTCTTTCAAGGACATGGCAATTTGCAACTTGTAGCATCCCTTTCTTAGTTGTCTAGATACACTTTTGCCAAGCAAAAGAAATCAAGGAGAGAGAAAAATAAATGTTTCAAATTCTGCCTATAAGTATATACATTGTGGAAAGCTATAAATAACTTAAGAGACAGAAAATAGTTTTCTTGACTTCTGGAAAACAGAACACAGAAAGAATCAGCAATGGTTCATACAAAAAGCCATAACTAATCAGCTCACTTCCATGTAACTGGTTTCTGTTTTGTTTGAAGTTAGTTTAGCAATACTCATGGACATGTTAGCTTTCTAATTAAAGTCCTAGAAGTTTGCTTCTAGTCTGATAGTATTTAATCTCCAAAGTCATTGTAAATTTGAATTAGAGAGTTCTTGCCAGCTTTTTCTATTATTTTCTTTGAAGGACATACTTTGAACTTAGCCAGTTATAAAAATACTTTCTGAGATGAATTAAAATTATTACTAGTAACATACACTAAGGCAGACCAATATTTTATAAGATTGGAACATACGTATATAAACATAATCCACACAAAATTAACTACCATTTCATATTTGGCAACATCTCCTATACATTTTAACATACCAAATAAGCCTAATATGTCTTTCTCAGACTTTCAGTGGTCTTAATATTTCAAAGAGACCAAATTTAGAGTTTTGATTTTGGAAGGTTTGTCAAATACCAAAGGCTTAAAACATTTGTTCAAACAGGATTACAAGCCAATAGATGCTAAAGGCAATACATAATTAACAGGATCACATGAAAATTCCTTCAGAAATTTCCTTTTAGGAGCCTTATTCAACCTGCAAAGACAATTTACAAACATTCTAAACCTTCTGGTTTGCCCTGCCTTTCATTTTCTTAAATAACCATTCTGTTTCAGGACAAAATTTACCACACAAGATCTTTTCTTACACAATGACACTTTCCTGTCTATCTAATTTTTCTTTTTTTTTTTTTTTGAGACAGAGCCTCAAGCTGTCCCCCTGGGTAGAGTGCCATGGCATCACAGCTCACAGCAACCTCCAACTCCTGGGAGTCTCCTGCCTCCACCTCCCAAGTAGCTGGGACCACAGGCGCCCGCCACAACGCCCGGCTATTTTTTGGTTGCAGCCGTCATTGTTGTTTGGCGGGTCCGGGCTGGGGATTCGAACCCGCCACCTTAGGTGTACGTGGCTGGCGCCTTAGCCGGTTGAGCTATAGGCGCCGAGCCTTATCTAATTTTTCTTACTCTCAAAAAACCACTTTTCACAAAACAGGATCACAGTTTACTACAAAGTTAATTATTCATTTGGCTAAAGTGATAATTAGAAGGTTTAAAAGGCAAGATTCTTATTCTTTGACAAAGATTTAGTATCCCAAACAATCTAAACAACCAAAATATTACATTTTACAAATGAGAGACATTTCATGCTATATAACATGACTTTAAGGTTTTAAGTTATCAAAAAATGTTCTGAAACCACAACATAGGCATTATTTCTGATGTCTTTTCATTGTCCCCCTAAGTCTCACATGGCCATGTGGGATCAAAGATGGCCACAAAGGACAGAACTTGTGTCCCTAATTCCTTTACCAAGTGCACAGTTTAAGACAGAAATCAGGAAACTGGAGCATCCAGTTTCTCTCAGAATAGCCAGGGGAAAAAGTTGGAGCAGGGAAGAAGGGGCCATGTGGACTAGACTGTGCCTTGTAGCTGCTGGCCTAAGTATGGGGAACATGCCCTTAGGCCTCACCACAGATACCTCTCTAGACCTCAGAATTCAGAGGCTTAAAATCAAGAACATAAGCTCACAGTCAAATCTAGCAAATTTAGAAATATTACAGAGGTGTCAGTTTTATAATCTTCAAACATTTGACAGGTTTAAAACTAATTTAATCTCAAAGGATACCACAGTCACCTGAATAACAAGGCATTTGAGCCATTCCTACTCATGAAAATTTCTCAATCTCCATGGAGACATTACCATATAGTCTCCTGTGCATAGTTTCCAATGGGGTGGGCTTTCCTGGTGTGTTTCCCATTTCCTTCCCTCAGACAAATCACAAACACATCACAGATGCAATAAAAAGGGGGATACGAATGGGGAAGTCACACAATTTGTTTTGCCCCATCCCTGCCCACATCCAGGCAGGGGTGTGGATTCCTGCCTATTGTTACCTGTCTCAGTCAGTCTCCAAACACTCACACGCACACAATTCCAACACATTTCCTAACCTGGTCAGCCTTGGTTTCCCATTCAAACTGCCACTTAGTTGTACAAGGTGTCCTCCGGTACCACAGTTGGGAACCAACACTCCCCTAGGCCCTATGAGGGGAAGTCAGAATCCCACCTTTGGTGTCCATCTCAGTCACACCACATGCATACTCTTTCATGTCTTGCACCTTTCCTGCAGGTGATCTAACACCCAGGGGTTGATTAGAACCCTCTTCCACTCAAATACAGTGGCCCCCAACCAGTACTATCTTGCCTCAGACATCTCCCAGTGCAGGTGCCAGATCCTGTGTACCAGTTCCTCCTGGTGTTTGACTCCTTGTATACCTGCTGAGAGGGTCCTTTCTCTGCCCAGTGGAGGCATCCACACAGAGAGGTGAAGGTGTCCCTTGGAATGCTCAGTGGTTCACATCACACAGTCTGATCAGGGGCCCCCATAGATGTCCAGAGGGTTGGTGGCAACAACCAGGCATGTCTGAGCCTGTTCTCTCCTCAAGTGGTCTCACTTCCTGGTGGGTGAACCAGAAATGTTACAGGAAGATGAGGCCCAATGGAGAGAACAAACACCCAAACACCATGTTTAAATGAGGAAGGGCTTTATTTTAGCCAGCAGGGGTGACAACACAGAAGAATCCAAAATGGCCATGCTCACCACCTGGCTCAGTTTCCTCCTTTTTATCCCCAGTCAAAAAGTCCCAGACCACAGGTATCTTTTTCATTGGTCAGTTTGAATCAAGCTGAATAAGCTGGCTCCATATTTTCCAGAACAGCAGGATTTTGCAGAAGTGAAGCAAGCTACAAATTCCTAAGATCTAAGTCACCATGGGGAGGACCTTGCAGGTGTATACTTGGGGTCTCCTTGAGAAGACCTCTGTTCTCATAGGCCTTACTTTTTCCAGGTATTGTCTCTCAACCAGAATTACAAACTACATTCCAGGAGCCCATCTTCTGCCTGAATCATGATTTATTTAGTAAATATTCCACCAGACACTTGGATTGTTTCCAGATTTTCCCTGGAACAAACATTGAAATGTTTGTCTTTCTGCCCAAGTCTTTTGCATAAGCTATGATGTCAGAGAATTTTGTCTTTCCTATTAGACTTTGACCACCCTTTAAAAATCAGCTCGAGTCCTCTTGCCCTTGCATTTTTAGAGCACCTTCAGCACCTACTGTATAAGCCAATTTACAAAAACGAAAGCTCCATAAGAGAGGCCAGAATGTATCACAGCAAGGGTGTTGGCAGTCTGGTGATTTCCAACCATCTTTTGACCAGGGCAGAAGACCTACTCCTGTCCTGGTTCTCCCCAGGCTGGAATCACATGGTAAGACGGGGGTTGGGTTGCTGGGAGCTTTTCCTGGGGGGACTGTCTTGCAGTGCCCAGCTACAGGGGGTCCTTTCCAGCCACTAAGGTCAGAACTCCGTGGGGACCCAGGTGCTATCTCCTTGGTCTGGGTTTGTAAAATCCCATGGGAGGCAGGAACGAGGGTGCTGGGATCCTGCCCTGGGGGCAGGGTCATTTAAGACCTATGGAGCTGGTGGAGATTGACTGAAGAAAAAGTTAAAAGTGGTGAGAGACAGGACACACAGTATAGAATTTTCAAAGGTGGGGAAACACAGGGGGCCATCACTCATTGGAGTTCTGGTGAATGGCCCTGAGGGTTTGTTCCACTCAGTTTTTATTAAAGGCTATTTCCGCATTAACCCAGAGGATAAGCTGAGGAAGTGAACAAAAATGTCAGCAGTTTCAGCTCAGTGCCTGTGGCTCAAGTGGCTAAGGCGCCAGCCACATACACCTAAGGTGGGTTCAAATCCAGCTCAGGCCTGACAAACAACAATAATGGCTGCAACCAAAATATAGCCGGGCGTTGTGGCGGGTGCCTGTGGTCCCAGCTACTTGGGAGGTGGAGGCAGGAGACTTGCTTGAGCCCAGGAGTTGGAGGTTGCTGTGAGCAGTGAAGCCATGGCACTCTACCCAGGCAGACAGCTTGAGGCTCTGTCTTAAAAAAAAAAAAAAAGTCAGCAGTTTCTCTGAGTAAACATGTCAGCACCTACTGTTTCTATAATTATTAACGTTAAGGGTCTGAGCAGTCTTGAGAAATCCAAAACCTGAGCCTTGTATGGGGGCAGCCTCCTGTCTGTGGTCACACACACAGATTCCTTAGGGGAGAGGGGTTAATCCCCACTAGTTCACTGTGGAGTAAAATGCCACCAGTGTCAATCTCCTCTGAAAAATAGGTGAGACAGAAGACTTTCCCTCTGATTTCCACTCAGAGGCATCTTCCTCTGTTGGGATATAAGCTCTCCTATCTATATTTCAGGGCTCGAGCTATTACCTTGATCTCTGCCCTGGTCAAATACAAATCTCCACAATGGGTATTTTCGTTGAGTGTTGACTAGGCAGGAGACAGTCTGGTTAATCTTTCTACTCAGACCTTGCATGAAGCTTCCTCAGCAGCCATTGTTTCTTCAGAGTGTTCACAGACCCAGAAGGGGTGTTTTCAAGCTGTATCCACGCATAACAGTGGAAGTATGTAACACCCTGAACCCAGCCACGCTCCTTCCAGCCAGTGAAAGAGAGAATGAGCATGACTGTGTAGAAATTATAGATAACATGTACTCTAGTAGACCTGACTTGTGCGACCAGCCTTGGACAGATGCAGACTGGGACTTGTATGTTGATGGAAGCAGTTATGTGACAGAACAAGGTGAGTGGTGGGCTGGGTATGCAGTGGTCACCTTAACAGAGACTGTAGAAGCTAAGTCCCTACCCCAAGGGACTTCAGCTCAGAAGGCAGAGTTAATTGCCTTGACCTGAGCCTTAGAACTAAGCCAAGGAAAGAGTGTAAATATTTACACCGACTCTAAATAAGCCTTTCTGACTCTCCAAGTGCATGGGGCACGATACAAGGAGAAGGGACTTTTAAACTCTGGAGGAAAGGACATTAAATATCAGCAAGAGATACTTCAGTTGCTAGAGGCAGTCTGGAAACCCCAGAAAGTGGCAGTGATGCATTGTCATAGACATCAAAGGGATGCTTCCACCGTCACTAAGGGGAACTCCAGAGCTGATACTGAGGCCAAGAGGGCTGCCTCCCAGCCATACCAGGCATCGCGAGTGGCTCCCCTCATCCCACGGGTTCCAGAACTCACCCCTATCTACTCTCGGGAAGAGAAGGAATGGTTGGCAGCAGAGGGGAGCCAGGAAACAGAGGGAGGATGGATAAAGATGCCTGATGGACGAGTAGCCATCCCCCAGCTCCTAGGAGCCACTGTGGTGATGGTGATGCATGAGATCACCCACCTGGGACAGGAGTCCCTGGTGAAGTTGCTGGGCCGGTACTTCTACATCTCTCACCTGGCAGCCCTGGCCAAAGCTGTCAGTCAATGATGTGTCACCTGCAGCCAATTCAACGCTTGCCAAGGACCAATGGTACCCCCAGGAATCCAGTCATATGGAGCAATGCCCTTTGAGGTCTTTCAGGTAGACTTCACTGAAATGCCCAGATGTAAAGGGAACAAGTACTTGCTGGTGATGGTTTTCACCTATTCCGGGTGGGTAGAAGCATATCCTATCCACACCGAGAAGGCACAAGAAGTCACCCGGGCACTCTTAAGAGACATTATACCACAGTTTGGGCTCCCGCTGCGGATTGGGTCAGACAATGGGCCAGCATTTATCTCCGACTTGGTCCAGAAGATGGCTAACATCCTTGGCATCACCTGGAAACTCCACGCAACCTATTGTCCACAAAGCTCGGGAAAGATGGAATGCATGAATAGAACTATCAAAACCAGTTTAGGGAAAGTATGCCAGGAGACAAACTTACAGCAGGTAAGTGCCCTGCCCTTGGTGTTAAGAATAGGTGTACTCCTACTAAGAGGACAGGATTCGCACCATATGAGGTTATATCATAGACCACCCCCCTTACTACGGAGCTTGCCAGGATCCCCCCAGGAATTGGGAGATGTAGAATTAGGGAAGCAGTTGCAGGCACAGGGTAAGGTGGCAGAGGCAGTGTCGGAATAGGTGAATGAGAGGTGTCCTGTTAGTTTGTTTTCCCCTGTCCACCTTTTCTTTCCAGGAGCTGTAGTGTGGGTCAAGGATTGGAACGTGTCTCCCCTGAGGGCGAGGTGGAAAGACCCTTACAGTGTTGTCTTGACTACACCTACAGCTGTGAGAGTAGCAGAAATTCCTGCTTAGATCCATTACAGCAGAGTGAAGCCTGCCGCAGAACCGGAGGAAAACCTGCCTCCGCCCAAGAGGAGCCAGACAGAGCAAGACATGACAGCAGCAACTAACCCTGAGTTCCCACGGAGTGGGCTCCACACCTCAACATGTCCTGCACCTTGGGAAGCTACCTCGGATCCTGACAACCCCCTCAAGCTGGTGTTGAGAAGAACAGCAAGCTCTGCTCCAGTCACACCCCAGGAGCTGACTGGTCCACACACGGCTGAAGCATGAGGATCTACGTCATCGTGGGACCGTGCTTTAGTGGACTCATGAGAGCTAAGTGGACTTTAGTTTGTGCAAATGTTCAGGATGCTAATGTAGAAAATTGTAATCAATGTATTCATAAGGTAACCAAAATAGGCCAGAAAGTAACAACTGTTCTTTTGTTCTATAGTTACTATGAGTGCACAGGAACTCAGCAAGGGACTTGCTTATATAACGCTACTCAATATAAGGTGTGTGACCCTGGGGATGGGCAACCTCATGTTTGCTACAATCCCTCAGAGCCACTCAATTATTAGGAGTTTACTATCAAAACAGAATCAGTGGGCTGGAAAGCTGAGAGAGGACTTCTAATAACAAGTGCTCGAGGCTATGGAAGTCCGACCCAGGTGCCTCTTAAATTTGACGCATGCCAAGCGCTCAGACTTCCTCATAGCAGGCATGGAATGTCATGTAGATCACTTGACTAGGAGAGGTCTTATAGGAGAAACCAAAAGTATCTGTATTCTATAGACTATTCATGTGCTGAATGTGCATACTGGTCATGTGTAATAGAAGGCACCTGGAGTACTAAAGATAATAGCCAGAAAGAATTCATACTAAAAAAAGGGGAAGCACCAGCTGATTGCACTACCGAAACTTACAACCCCTCGATTCCTCGATTCTAACTGTAAAAAATCCCTCTGACCTTAAATGGCAAAAGAACTAGTCATGTCTTTGGGAATAGATGGCACCAGCCTAGACCCAATATGTCAACTAAGGGTCAGTGGGCACGTTGCCTCCCATCAGGCCAGTTGGGTGGCTGTTTACCACACTTTCTATGATGAATTGGAACAGCCTGTGCTGCCACTCCCAAAAAGCACAAAGAATTTGTTCTTTCAATTGGCTGAAAGTGTAGCACAGTCCCTGAATGTAACTTCTTGCTTTATATGTGGAGGAACTATGACAGGAGATCGGTGGCCATGGGAAGCTAGAGAACTCACTCCCACTGAGCCTAACCCAGACATTGCTCCATATCGGAGAAATCTGAAGGACAATGTGTGGATCCTGAAGGCCCCAATTATCGGGCAATATTGTCTAGCAAGAAGTGAAGGGAAAAAGCTCACTGTGCCAGTAGGACAGCTACATTGCCTAGGTCAAAGACTGTACAATGCTACTACTGGAATAACTGTGGTGGGAACTGAATCGGACAGAACTGAATCCCCTAGACCAGTTCTCTGAACTCAGAGATGCCTGGCAGCATCCAGGATTCTCACGAAACTGGAGTGCCCCTCAGGGAATGTATTAGATTTGTGGAGATAAGGCATATGCCAGACTACCAGACCAATGGACAGGCAGTTGTGTCATAGGCTTTACAAAGCCCTCTTTCTTTCTGCTGCCCATCAAGGCAGGAGAACAGTTTGGGCTTCCAGTAACTACCCCAAGGTCAGAAGTCCGACAGCATCGTCAGGACTTACAAATAGGGGAATGGAAAGAGGATAAGTGGCCCCCAGAAAGAATAATACAATATTATGGGCCAGCCACATGGGTAGAGGATGGGTCATGGGGCTACCGAACCCCTATCTATATGCTAAATCATATTATATGATTACCAGCGGTCTTAGAAATAATCACTAATGAGACCAGCAAAGCTTTGACCCTCCTTGCTCACCAGCAAACTCAAATAAGAAATGCTATATACCAAAACAGATTGGCTTTAGATTATTTACTTGCTGCAGAAGGAGGAGTGTGTGGAAAGTTCAATCTGACCAACTGTTGTTTGAAAATAGATGATCAAGGTTTAGTGGTGGAAAATATAGCTAATGAAATTTCCAAATTGGCTCATGTGCCAATACAGGTGTGGCATGGATTTGATCCAAAATCCATCTTTGGAGGATGGTTCTCTGCTTTTGGAGGTTTCAAGACCCTTATAATAGGAGTCTTAATATTATTGGGTACTTGCCTTCTCCCCCCATGCCTAGTGCCAGTATTACTCCAGATGAGGAACCTAGTGAATTCGGCTGTGTCTCAAAGAGGCCCAAGTGGAGCGTATTACATGCACCACCAACGAACTATAGCACAGGTTGATGAGGATGATGATGAGACTCCATAACAACTTGTTTTGAGTCTCAAAATGGGGAATGAGGCAAGAAAAGTAAAAAGCAGAACTAAGAGTCTGTCCTAGCCACCCTGTGTAGGCCTCAGCCAAGCCACAGGTGTTTCTATTGTCTGTGTGTTTCTCCCCTGACAAACTTGAGGCCTAGGTTGTAATCTAGTAACTTCTTTGGGCTTCCATTGCCTTTGAGGGCAGGTGGCCTGACCGGCCTCAAGGACGCAGGCGAATCTGACCTTCCCCTTGAGCCTGGGACCTTGAGGATGATGTCATGTCTCACTCTTTATTTTATGACCCTCATTCTCTGTCTTATGACCCTCATGTGCACTCCCACCCTGAAAAGTGGATAAAAGAGAGGCAAGGGATTGAGTCAGGGGGCTCGGTTTTGGGAAACACGCTGGTGTTCCGAGTACCCACGGCCGAATAAACCCACTTCCTCTAATCAACTGGTGCCTGGAGTCTTCTGTCTGCATCGGTTTCCTGCTACACTCCTAACTCAGCTTCCAGAGTCAGTGCAACAACAAGTGTGTACCACTACAACCAGCTTCTTTATCCACTTTAACTTAAGTTGTTAAGTCTCAGTTTCTTTGCATATTTGGCATGCCAGTCCTTTTCCAGATATGTTTTCAGATATTTTCTCTCCATCTGTGGCTTATGTTTTTGTTTTCTCACCAGGATCTCTCACAGAGTAGACATTTCAATAGTCTACATTATCAATTTTTTTCATAGGCTGCCTTTTGGTATTGTATCTAAAAAGTTATCACCAAATTCATGAAGATTTTCTTCTATTTTTTCTTTCTGTGACTTCTACAATTTTGCATTTGAAAATTTAAGTCTATGAACTGTTTTGAGTGAATTTTGGTATAAGGCATAAATTTAGTGTCTATGTTCATTTTTTTTTTCACAAATAGTTTTCATGTGTTCTGTTGCCACTTGTGCAACAGACTTTACTTTCTCCATTGATTTGCCTTTGTCCCTTTGACAAAATCAACTGGCTGTATTTACATGGATTTATTTTAGAGCTCTATTCTGTTCCATTTATTTATCCATTTATTCCTTTGCCAATCATTGTCTTCATTACTTTAGCTTTATGATAAGTATTCAGGTGAGATTTGTAAGTTCTTTAACTTTGTCCTTCTTCAGTTTTGTATCATGTGTTCCAGGTTTAGAAATAGTTTGTCTTTATCTTTGGTGGACATTTGATTGAGATTTCACTGAATCTGTAGATCAAGTTAAAATTGTAATTTTACCAATAATGAATGAATAAAGAATATCTCTGTACTTATTTATTTCTTTTAATTTCACTCACCTGTGTCTCAGGGTTTTCTGAATGCATATTTACACATATTTTGGTAGATTAATGTTATGCCCAGGAGTTTCCCCAGAGACCACACAGCCAAATAAGCTGAATTTGGAGGGGAGACCTTTATTGAAGAGCCAGCCAGTGACCGCCTCAGTCTTCCAGTATGAGATTTCTGAGAGCAGCCCTGAATTGTCTGTGGCTCTGGTTTTTATAAGGCAAAACTTTTCCGGGGGCAAGCAAGCATTATTACAGAAGTGAAAATAGCAGTTAAAGGGGTAGGGGGAATGATGAGGGTAGGGCAGTTAGTCATTTTGCACAATGCTATGATCATGAGAGCATTTAATGATTTTTTTCTTACAAAATAGGTACACATCACAATGTCCTGAGGGGGGAGTATAGGGAGGGGAACTTACAGGTAAGGATCATAAAGGGCATGATCATAAAAAGGTATAATCACAAGGGCTATAAATAATCACAAGCTGTGGTCAGTAACTTATATCACTAACAATTTTAGTTAAAGGCATTTACAGTTACACAATGAGAGTGCAAACAAGAGGAACCAGTTTTGAGGGTAATAAAATGTAACAGAGAAGGAGCAAACAGCAAAAGGGAGTCAAGCTTGCTCTTTTAACACTTCAATATCATATACATATGGCATGAAAACCACCTCAACATTAACATTTAAGGACTTCATTTTTTGGTGTGCTGTTTGAAATGGTATTTTTAACAGTGAAAATTTCAACAAAATCTACACATTATTTCTGATATGGAGAAAATAAATTGATTTTTTACTATTGCCATCAACTTTGGTTCTTATTATCTTCATTGATTCTAATTAGTGCCTGGAAAGGTGGGATTATTCCAGTTTGATTTTCCAACATAGCATGGGATAGTCAGAGCACTGAATTTCAAGAATTCGCCAGGGGGAATTCACTACTGGAGGGGGAGTGTGATCACTGCCAAGCAGGGAGTGCCAAGCATTCTGCAACGCACCCTGGCAGAGGGCAAGGAACATGAAAACTCATCTCCTATGGCCTATGGGAAGCCTCTGCATTCTACCAACAGACATTTGGGTTACATCCATAGTGAGGTCCAGAGCTTCTTTATCCTCAAGACACACCTGGTAACATCTAGAGGAAGAGCCATAGTGCAGAACAGAATTTCATTCTTAAGACTAGCCCAGGCTTGGCACCTGTAGCTAAAGTGGCTAAGGTGCCAACCGCATGCACCAGAGCTGGTGGGTTCGAATCTAGCCCAGACAACTACAACCAAAAAATAGCCGGGCATTGTGGTGTGCACCTGTATTCCCAGCTACTTGGGAGGCTGACGCAAGAGAATTGCTTGAGCCCAGGAGTTGGAGGTTGCTGTGAGCTGTGATGCCATGGCATTCTACCAACGGCAGCAGCTTGAGACTCTGTCTCAAAAATAAAGTAGCCTGGGGAGATACTGCAGCAGCTTCAGTATACATGAGGGACATGTGAGGAAAAGATGAGAAAACACTGGGCCTATCTGTGCCCTGAGTGCTGAGGAGGGAGTTTTGCTGTGTGCTTAACTTTCTCCTTTAATAGTTTACCAAGACTTATTTTACAAAAGTATCCATTTATTTAGGTCTTGACTGCTCATCTTTATACCATGCCAAACTACTTTTTACAGCTTTGGGTTTTTTTCTAGTGATAAATCCCAGTACAGATAAAGGACACACACTGCAATACAACATTGGGAAAGTTGAGGATGGGTGTAAGACTTATAGACTCCCCTTGGAGCCTAAGGGGAAAGGGCCAATATGCACCAATATATGCTTGATTACTGTTTTAATGTTTCATTTTTCTTAGTATTAAGGTAGTTGAAATTATATTGAAAAGTTGAAAAGTTGTCATGTTAAAATTTGCAACATTAGTTACATTTAAATGTATTATTTATGCCAAAATCAGATTTTATTATTAATTAATTTTATGGTTTTAGTGGAAGTAAACTCATTAACATTTGTTTTCTCTGTGACAGTTACTTGACTATATATTTGAAATGGTACATAAAATATAATTTTGTTTAAAAACATTGACATCACACATTACATGAAATATATTAACTATATCAAGCTTTGCTATCATACCATAAAATCAACTGAAGAGGCTCAGCACCTGTGGCTCAAGTGGCTAAGGCGCCAGCCACACACACCAAAGGTGGCAGGTTCGAATCTAGCCTGGGCCCACCAAACAACAACGGCTGCAACCAAAAAATAGCGGGGCATTGTGGCGGGCGCCTGTGGTCCCAGCTACTTGGGAGGCTGAGGCAGGAGACTCGCTTGAGCCCAAGAGTTGTAGGTTGCTGTGAGCTGTGATGCCACAGCACTCTAGCAGGGGGACAGCTTGAGGCTCTGTCTCAAAACAAAAAATTAACTTAAGAGAGTCATTGTTTTTTTCCTCTGTAGGCCTTGACTATTTTAAGTAATACCAGAAATTGTGAAAGGTAAGTTAACAGCTGTGAACCTGGGTGATCCCAGGGTCCTTTCTAGTGGGAGATCTCTAAGCACTATTCTAGGCTTTTCTATGATAATTGACCTATTTATTTTCCTTATTTCAGGGTCCATTTGGTTAATGTGTACCTTTTTTTTTGTTGTTGTTGAGACAGTGTCTCACTCTGTCACCTTGGAAAGAGTGCCATGACATCATCACAACTCATAGCAACCTCAATTTCTTGGGCTCAGGTGATCCTTTTACCTCAGCCTTCCAAGTATCTGAGAATGATCTGGCTATCTTTTTTTTTTTTGAGGCAGAGTCTGATTATGTCACCCTTGGTAGAGTGCTGTGGCATCACAGCTCACAGCAATCGCAAACTCCTGGGCTTAAGCAATTCTCTTGCCTCAGCCACTCAGTAGCTGGAACTACAGGTACCTGCCACAATGCCTGGCTATTTTTTTGTTGCAGTTGGCCCCAGCCATGTTCAAACCCACCAGTCTCGATGTATGTGGCTGGTGCTGTAACCACTGTACTATGGGTGCTGAGCCTAATTTTTCTATCTTTAGTAGAGATGAGGTCTTGCTCTTGCTCAGGCTGATCTTAAACTCCTGAGCTCAAGCAATCCACCTGCCTTGGCCTCCCAGAGTGCTAGGATTACAGGTGTGCACCACCAAGCCCAGCCTAATGTGTATTTTTATTAGGAATCACCCATTTTCTCAAGGTTTCAACTTTAATACAATAGGTTTCTCCTCTTTCCAGACTTTTTAAAAGGAATTATTCTTTGCAGTTTTGATATTTTTCCATCAATGGTATCTTTAATATGCACTTGTCTTGTATTTGATTGTGTAAACTGTCATGTTCTTTTTTTTTCAGATTTTGGCTGGAGTTGGGTTTGAACCAGCCACCTACAGCATATGGGGCTGGTGCCCTACTCCTTTGAGCCACAGGTGCCACCCCCAAACTGTCATGTCTGACAATTCCTCACAATGCATTGACAAGCTTAAATGATTTTTAATTAATTCCTACTTAAGCTTAATGTCTTTTGCAGGACCCAAGAGTTGGTGATATTGTTTAAAAAAGCAAGGAGAGAATTCGATTCCATTACCTAGATAGGTAATATGTTCCCAAAACACCAATGTCACACTTAATGATAAATCAGTAAAAATATTCCCTCAAATTAAGAAAACTACAAGAACACCCATTAGTTTTATGTAATGGTAGTTCCAGACAATGTGGGAAAACAAAAAGTTGTAGAGAAGTAGGGGTGGAAGCAGATACAAAACTACCATTGTTTGGAGATGTGATTGTCTGATTAGGAAGCCTGAAATAAATTACAAATATTTAGAATTTCCAGTAGAATAGCAAGTATACAGTTGTTTTTCAGTATACATGAAGCTCTCTAACCCTCTAGCCATTGCCCAATTTTAAGCTCCTCCCCTACTCTCCTTAGCTCTACCCCTACCCTGCCTCTCTGGCTCCTCCTCCTGTGGGCCCACATACCTAGGATAGCCTTCCTGCAAGGGATTTGGATCTCACTACATAGTCATAGTAGGTTCCTCTAGTCTTCACTAATTTTCTTAGGCTCCTTCCAATTTTCTGCTTAGCTCTGCCTCTACCCTACCTGCCTACCTCCTCACCCAGCCTGTCTGTCAGCCTGAAATCTAATGGAATTTGCCTGATTGTATTTTGAAATTACTTGGGATAGGAGACAACTTTGTTTTCCTCTCATGTGTCTCTATTAACAGGAATATCTTTGACCAGTGCCCTAGACCTGTACCCCTATTGTACCTTGGATGCTGATAACTTGTTTTCTAGTTTCAAGGGTTCACAGATGGAGGGGTACTGTTCCTCAAGATGGTTCATAGCCACAGTCACAACTATTTAACCTAAGTTAAATCACAATTATTTAACCTAAGTTAAATAATTTAGATGGATAAAATTTGGATCTTTTGAGCTGATGATATTTAGATAGGATTTTAGACTTGAGTTGCCCCTAGAATGGGTTGATGCTATGGAAGACCTTATAATAAATATATTGTGCATATGGGATAGATATGGATGTTTGAGAGACAGAGTGGACTGTGGTGAGCAGACAAATAATGAAGGCAGAAAGAAAAATATATAATACTTATGTTGTGTGAACACTAGGTGGCTCTCTAGTTCTAGGAAAAGAATGATAAAAATGTTCTGTGGTTGGTCATAAGGCGGCACCCCAGGATTAGAAAAGAAAAACTACAGCAACTTCTGGATGAGGTGAGGCCAGAAGTTGCTAGTTGGTTGCCGTGGAGCCGGATCTTGTTTTCCTGACTTTATTCTGGGCCTGGGGGTGGCACCAGAGTGGCATCCCGGAGGGGCGGGAGCTATAGTCTTGAAGACCCCGCCAGACCTCCTGGGGACTATTCTCAGCTCTGTAAACTGCACCTGGCGGTCACAGGGCTTCTGCAAGCAAGGCATCCCCTCCCACCGACTCCAGTTCCGCGGGCTCAGCTCAGGGTGCTGTCTCAGCCTGGTTGCGGCGTCCCAGCCTGGGTCTGGTCTCCCTGGGACCCTGGAGAGCCACTGGAAACTGGGCCCGGGATGTCTACAGCTGAAGGTGTCAGAGATTCCCTCTCCTCTACTGTGGCTCTCTTGAGGCGGGTGCTGGGGACCGGCTGCCTGCTGAGTCAGCTCCACGTCCAAACCTGCCCTGCAACGCTCTAGTTCCCCAGACTCTAGCCTCCACTCTGTCCCAAAGGAAAACGCACTCTCTCCAACCCTCGGCCTGGACCGGCTAGCTTCTGTGCCACCCCAGCCTTCCCACTCCCCCAAGTCCTATGGGACCTAAGTTCCTGCTCGTTTCACGTCACACACCTTTCAGAGGCCATAGAGGAGAGAAGATCCCAGATACAGTTGTTCCTAAGTGACCTTTGGCAAGGGCTAGAGGGCTACAGAGCTATTTAATATGTTATTTAATGAGGCACAAATCCTAGGCAGTAAGACTAGTGCTAGGTGGGCAAGCAGGCTAAGGAAGGAGCTAGCAGGCTGGGTACAAATGGAGCTAAGCAGAACAGGAGAAGGAGGTTACAAAAATTGGGCAAAGGATAGGGGCTTCATGGACACTGACGGACAATTGTATACTGGCATCTTCTCTCCCCTATGGATAATATCAACTAAAATCTATGTTTATTTGTGTTTCTTTAGTTCTGCCTTTCCCTGTACAAGGAAAGGTCTCATGCAGGATGACATTTAGTCATCATGTCTCCTTTGGTTCTTCTTGGCTGTGAGAGTTTCTCAGACTTTCCTTCTTTTGATGACCTTGACAACATTGAGGAGGATTGGTCAGGTACTTGTAAGAATGTCTCCCATTGTTATTACCTGATGTTTTTCTGGGGCTGTTGGTTTTGGGGAAGCAGATCACAGAGGTAAAGTGACTCAAAGACATCAAGATTTTGTGTTTTCTTCTAGAATCTTTATAGTTTTGTGTATTAGGTCTGAGGATAGTTTTGAGTGAATTTATGTGTATCTTGTAAAGTTTATGTTTACACTTATTTCACTGTGTTTTCCACTTAATTGTTCACTCACTATTTTTCTAAAACACTCGGGATAGTGAACCCATTTCAGTTTGAATTTCCAAAATTGTGGCACTGAATCTTTAAACTCTGAATTTAACTGATTCCGCATGATGGCCAGGAAGGACCACTTGGCACTGCAGCCCTGTGAGGGACAAGGTGCTATAGTGCCTTTGACAGCTAGCAGGGGGCAAACTGCCTGTATTGCCCACAACATAAGTGTCAACCAGCATGAGAGGCCATCACACTACCTCCTCAGCACAGTCCAGGGGCACTGCCTGGTGACTGTGAGACTTTCCTGTCTCAGCCCTGAGGGCATAGCCTTGCTGGGGACAGCTAAATATGGTAAGACCTTTGTTTCCCAGCCCTGAGAGTATTACCTGGGTTGGGATAGTTGAGGCAAGGGTGGAGAATGAGACCATCCTGTCCTCAGACCTAAGGGTGCCACCTCAATAGACCATCCTGTCCTCAGACCTGAGGCACCCACAGTGAGTGAGACGTTTTCCAGCCCTGAGGGGTTTACCTTACTGGGGTGGGCCAAAGACAGTGATACCTTCCTGTCTGCAAACATTTTTGTATGCATGTATGTGTGTTAATGAGAGCACGGTGAATGTGAGTATATCTGTGTTTCTATGAGTGCATCTAAGTGTGGTGGTTATACATGTGCATATGCATGCTATGTGTGTGTACACACAGATGTGTTTGTAAGCATCCATGAGTGTGCCTGTGCCTTTTTATATGTGAGTGGGCACATGGGTGTGCCTATGTTCATGACTGTGTGACAGTAGTGAGTGTGGTGTCTCTGTGCATATGTATGAGTGTGCATGCAAACTGTGGAAGTATGCCTGTTGATGTGTGCATAGGTATATTTATGTGTGAACACAGGTGTGTGGTATTAGAGTATGCAAATACACCTGCTTGTGCATATGTGTACTCAGCATGTGCTGACTGTCCCCAACCCCATAGTTGGCCTAGCAGAAGGCCACTGTTGGGGTGACATGGCTCATCCTTGAAGCCATTGAGTTGGACCCTGGCTTCACCTATGACGTCAGGCTTCATGTCCATGTGTCCACACTGGAGGATGACATGGTGGGTGGAGAGCATTACTTGGGCCCGTGGAGGTAGTGGAGCCAGCTTGTGTGTTGCTCCTCCCTGCAGAGGCCAGGTAGGTGCTTCTGTGGCTGCTGTACTTCCAGAGTCTGGGCTGGGCCCCCTCTGCCATGTTCATCCCACCCCTTTGCCTTTTCACCCTCCTGGAAGCCCCTCGTCCATGTGGTCATATCCCCATTAGCTACTTTTCCTTGGAGGTCTGAGATGTATAAGGAGGAAACAAACACTTGCTGAACTATGGGTTTCCTAGGAACCTGTGGGTTTCCAGGACTGGTCTATGGCACATGAGAAGGGCAAGGCCCATGGGTATGAATCTCCCAAGATATAATATTTCAGCAGGTATGACACAAACCTTCAAATCCATCACAAACTTTCCAGTTTAGATCACACTGGCTCCACCAAAGACCTCTGGAGGCAGGATACCAGGACCTCAGGCTTTGGGTCTAGGTGACTCTGGGTCTGGTTGGGGGCCAAGCTAATCTTTAGCCTCTGCCACAAACCCCACTTCCTTTCTCTCCCCTGGCAATTTAACCCTTAACTGGCTCAGGGTGGAAACTTGAAAAATCCATGCCATTCAGGACCAAAAAGTGGAGTAGAAAGGGGAGGGAAGGAAGGGATGGAGGGTTGGCGCTTGACCCCTTCCCGACTTACTCACATATGCACACATTAATGCATTCATGCACATACACTTACATATGCATGTGCACATACACACAAACAATGACTGCCTACCTGAGTGACACCTGGTACAGGATATAGGTCAGCAGGAAAAAGATGGACACATCAATAAAGTGCTGTATATCTGACCCTAGGGTGGGATTTGGCTGGGGGGGTTGCCCATGGACAGGAAGGGCCAAGAGCTATGAGCTGCCTCAGTGACAGGAGGCTCCTCTCACATGGCAAAGAAGCTCTCATTAGTGACCTGGGCCAAAGTGTTGAAAGTGTACGATGGGTCTGCAGACAGGAAAGCCTCACTCAGTATCCTTGGCCATCCCCAACAAGGCATCACCCTCAATAATGTGGAAAGGAAAGGTATTACTCAACTATCCCTGGATGTCCACAGGGAGGCAGTGCACTCCAGTCTGAGATAGGAAGGTATTACTCACCATCCTCAGCCGTCCCCAGAGAGGTAGTGCCCTCCCTGCTGGGAAAGAAAGGTCTCATTCACCATCCTTGGCTCTCCCCAGCCAAGTGGTAACCCCAGGGATGGGGACATGGAGGTTTCACTCACCATGGTCTCTTCCAGGAACTTTCTACATATCCTTCTTCACCTATAAACTTTGGCAATCAGACATACAGGGATTCTCAGGTTTTCCAGCAAGCTCCAACCTGGCTACTTATGTCAGCGCTTCAGATAGAAGTACTTAGAAGTGTTCCTCTGATCCCCTTGGGGCCTCGCTTTCAGACCTTCTCTTTCCAGGTTGTCATACATCTGTGTAAGCTTGAATACTATATTAAACATTTTGTTTACACAGTACTTAGCTCAGTTTTCCTCACTGAATTCAAACAGATACACAAGTCAACCACAACCATCACCCCATTTATTATTCTTGATGGAGCTGTGAGAAACAGACCTGTTTCTAATATACAGCACAGTTTTAGGTTCTAGGGTTGCTATTATTGTTGTTACATTCAAGATAACCTGTGAAGCAACCCAGTATCTTTGTCTGTCTCCAGGCCGGGAAAGAAAGGTACCTCAAGCAAGGAGGAACCATCACCTAATGCAAGACACAACCATTCATTTTTAAGGAAAACATTTGACCTTGGGGCCAAGCGTTTGAAGAAAAATAGCTCGTTATTACCTCTTCCTTTGTTCATAACAACCAAGTGACCATCTTTTATTTTTTTTTCTCTAAGTGTCTGGTTGGAGAATGCATACTTTAGTTGAAACCTGTATGAGGCTTAGTGAGAACTTAAATAGGCTGTTTTTAAGTTACTGTAGCCTGCACAAAAACATATTCTTATAGAATACCTGAATTCAAAAACATAGGTTCAGAGGCCACAAGTGAATATTTTGTTGTGGCGTACCTTTTTGTATATTTGCCCCCTCCTTTATTTCTGTTTAGCTATGCCTGTTTGCTATCATGAATTATTCTTTCCTATACTATTATGTCTTCCTTTGAACTATCTTTTTCACAGTCATTTAATGTTAAATAGAATTGTTGCTGGAAAACAAGGCCCAATGGAGAGAAGAGGACCCAAACACCCTATTTAAGAGGAAGAAAGCTTTGATTCAGCCGTGGAGTGAATGAGCATGGAAGAATTCAAAATGGTCACACTCCCCGACTGGCTTGGTCTTCTCCTTTTTATCCACAGTCAAAAAGTTCCAGCCCATGGGTACCTTTCTCATTGGTCAGTATGAATAAAGCTGGAGAAGTGGGCTCTGGCTTTTACAGAAATGTGGGCCTTCACAAAAGCAGAAACAAGCATCAGCCTCCAAGTCCTAAGAAGTTAAGTTTTTACAAATTCCTAACATCTGAGTCACCATGGGAAGGACCTCTTGAATGAATTCTTGGAGTCTCCTTGAGAAGACCTCTGTTCTCCTAGATCTTACCCTTCCTGAGTATCCTCTCTCATTCTCCCTTTTAAGACTTCGTAAATATTTCAATTTGGGGTCTCAATATCAGCTTGCTTCTGCAGGATTCGTTATTAATTTGCAAGACTAGCTCTAGGGGTTACACTGACTCTATGGAGCCATCTGTCTTCACTACTTCCTTTGAGCGTATTTCCTTTGCTGCAGTTCTCACTGTTTCAAGTGCTCGCTATCATATATTTTCACCTTTTATATCGGACCTCATACCACTTTTCTGTAAAGTTTAAGGCACAGAGGTATTTCTGATCTGTCTATAGCTTCTTTCCTAGCTCCTCTGCTGCACCCATGTGAAGGTGCTCCAGGCATCAAACTTTAGAGTCACCTGGTTGGGCTTTCCTATTTCCCTGGTCTGGACCAGCATTCAGATTTCAGGGACTATGACTCCTTTCAGGTTCTCTACCTGGGCCTTAATTGTACTGTGGTGGGTGGCTGATAGATGTGTATGTGTTTTCGCTTTTCCCTGTGTCACATATTGAGTACTGTATCCGATTATGAGTGCAAGCTCGCTTCTGGGTGCATTCAGGTTCATAAAAGCTATAACAAGTCTCCTTTTGTTCTATCTTAGCAGTATGGGTGCACAGATCAAATCCCTCCTCCCCTTTTCCCAAAGTCCAAAGTTTAATTAAGACAAGTCCAGCGAGGAGCTTCCCCAGGCTGTAGCTGTGTGTTGACCTGCCAGGCCCTAGTATGTGGTTGGAGCAGGGCATTTTGACCGTCTTAAAAGTTACCTTGGCTTCCCATTGGGCAGTGAAGCTCTCTTCAGTCGGCTGTGATGAATCCAGGCAAGGATTCCTTCCACCTTTGCTGCTGTGCATGTGGTTAGGATGATGGTGTAGGGTCCCTTCTACCTTAGTTTGAGGGAGACTAGGTCATGATCCTTGACCTAGGTTTGATCCCCTTGACCCCCCAGAGAGAAAGGACATACAAACACAAAAGACTAAACAGAATACGGTTAATTACCCAAGTGGAGCTCTTCCTTGCTACTCTACCTAGTGCTTCTAACTGCCTGTTCCATTCAATCTCTCCCAGTTCTTTTAGGAGTCCCTGCTAAATTGCAGAGGAATGATGGAGGTCTGTTTGAACAAGACCAGTGGCAAGGCCTGTATCCAATTAAGCTTTCCTTCCTGGCAGAGTTTATCAATTCCTGCTCTTATGGCCCTGTTCCTGCACTGTGCCCTGCCCAAGCTTTGAGGCCTATATGTCACATATAGTTTCCAGGTGATACTCAAAGCTTTATCTATCATTTGTGCTATTTCTGTTACAAAGGCTAGCTTTTACTACTTTAGGAGCCCGCTTCATCTTGGTGGGGAAGGCTTGCACATATTCCAAGTACA
Source organism: Otolemur garnettii (assembly GCF_000181295.1). Lineage (NCBI taxonomy): Eukaryota > Metazoa > Chordata > Mammalia > Primates > Galagidae > Otolemur > Otolemur garnettii. The sequence continues at coordinate 1,287,195 of NW_003852654.1, read as the reverse complement.
TATAGACTGGGACTAGTAAGCACCAGTTTCCTCTATGTCTGGACAACTCAGTATAGTACACTTTCATATCTTTAAAAGGGGCTTCCCTAGTGGACTGAATTTCAGGTGGCAGGGATGGCCCCTGACTAACACTATATTGGTTACATTTCACACGATGCTGGCTGACTTTCTTGGCAAGGGTGGCCAATGGGGGAATGTAAAAGTATCTCCCCAGAAGTCTCTTAATTTTCTTTCTCCACTGTCCTAAGTGCCTGGCCTCATGCATACATCTATAACCAACCTCAGATTTTTACACAGCAAGCTTTGATATTCAGTGAGGCATGAGTTGGTCAACAATGATACCTCTTGGTGTTCATAAGAGTGACCACTGTATATGGTACCCAGATTCTTAAGATTTGTCCCAAAGTCAACTTATTAGCCTCTTGCACCAGCATGGCAGTGGCTTCAAGTGTTCTTAGTCATGGGGGCCATCCTTTCAAGAACCCATCAAGTTGCTTAGAGAGATAAACAACTGGTCTTGCCCAGGATGCTACATTCTGGGTGAGCAGTCTCTTGGCTGTTCTATTTCTTCCTCATACCTATAGTTCAAAAGGCTTGGCCAGGTCAGGGAGGCCTAGCACCAGGGCTGCCCACAGTTTTTCCTTTAGCCTCTTGAAGGCTTTTGGTTATTTGGATTTCTACTCAATTGGGCCAGTCTCTACCTCTCAGTAACTTCATACAATGGTTTGGCCAGTCTGTATGTTTCACACAGTCTTTCACAGAAATCCCTAGGGCTTTCATCTGGCTTCTGCATGACTTCAGTCACACTGAATACATCTGTGGCTTTCTGGCTTTTCTATACTGACATGGATGAAGTCAAGGTTGGGTTCAGCATATGAGAATGAAACCATTTAGCAGTCACCTACGAATATCTACAAGTTCTGGATTTTGAGGCTAAAGTTCACACAATGACTACATTAGTATTCCTATTGACAGACTTAGCACAGATCTTAAGATAATACCTAGCTTTAAGAGTCTCTACAGAACTGATCAAGTGAATATTAAGGTTTCAGTTTTTCCTAAGGTATCTATATAGACCCATCAGATAGCATTTAATACTGTACAAATTTTCCAGTGTGGCCAATAGTCGACCTTTGTTGAGCCTTAAGGCTTCAGAGCAAATATAACTACTGCATACAATTCTATATTCATTGGCTAGTCTCTTAGTCTCATTTAACAGATTAGTTTAGTAAAACAGGTATGTCTCATTTTATGAGCTGGCACTACAGATAGGCTGGAATCTAATACAGGTGGGCCACATCTTTTTTTCCTTTTGAACCATTTTTCTCTAATTTCTCACTTTATTTTCTAAAATAAAATTATAGAAGAACTAATTTAATTGTCAAAATAAACTGTACTTTCAGTATACTGGGTCTGATTATCTGCACAAAGTGCGGCAAGAATAATTATTAGTAATCTAGGCTTTTCTTCCTTTTAAAATTGGTTTTGCAGGAACCTTTTATAAGGAATCTCAGGTTGGACTTGAATGCCTTCCATGAGCCCAGGTTTCATCTGTGCCATTAGATACCTGTATGCATTGGGTAAATTCCTCTTCTCTTAAGTTCTCTAAGCACATTGTGATTGCTGAACATGTCAGAAAGTGACATTTTTTTACTCAGTGAAGATCAGGAAATGTTATTGGCATCTGGTTAGTCTTTCCAATGGGCTTTTTTAATTGGACTTATAAAGTCAACCTTAATTCCTTAATGCAGTCTGGACACCTCAGAAAATGCAATTTCAGCCAAAGCCTTGATAAAATAACCAGTGCCTTCATTATGTCCTGTAGAACAAAACAGATTATTTATTTATTTTTTGAGACAAAGTCTCACTATGTCACCCTTGGTAGAGTACCATGACATCACAGCTTGCAGCAACCTCAAATTCTTGGGCTTAACCCTTTCTCTTGCCTCAGTCTCTCAAGTAGCTGGGACTACAGGTGCCTCCCACAATACCCAGGTATTTTTGGGTGTTGTTGCAGTTGTCATTGTTGTTTAGAAGGCCTGGTCTGGGTTCAAACCTGCATGCCTTGGTGTATGTGGCTGGTGCCTTAACCACTGAGTTATGGGCACTGAGCCAAGAAAAAAGATTCTTATTGAACTTATGCAAATAGCTACATTGTCAGAAATTAAGAATACTTACAAACGGCTTTCAAATCCTGGAGAAATCAAGGAGAGAGAAAAAATAAATCTTTCAAATTCTGCCTGTAAGTACCTACATTACGGAAAGCTACAAATAGCTCAAGAGACAGAAAATAGTTTTCTTGATTTCTGGAAAACAGCACAGAATCATCAATGTTTCCAACAAAAAGCCATAACTAATCAGCTCGGTTTCATGTAACCGATTTCTGTTCTGTTTGAAGTTAGGTTAGCAATACTCATGGAATGTTAGCTTTCTAATTAAAGTCCTAGAAGTTTGCTTTTAGCCTGATGATATTTAATTTCCAAAGACATCAGAAATTTGAATTTGAGAGAATTCGCCAGCCTTTCCTAATATTTTCCTTGAAGGAGAAACTTTGGACTCAGCCACTTACATAAAAAGACTTTCTGAGATGAATTAAAATTATTACTGACAACATTCACTAAGACAGACCAATATTTTGTAATATTAGAACATATATATATAAACATAATCCACAAAAAATTAACTACCATTTCACATTTGACAACATTTCCTATACATTTTTAACATACCAAATAAGCCTAATATGTCTTTCTCAGATTTCAAGTGGTCTTAATATTTCAAAAAGACCAAATTTAGAGTTTTGGTTTTGGAAGTCTTGTCAAATATCAACGACTTAACACATTTGTTCAAACAGGATTTCAAGCCCAAAGATTCTAAAGGCAATACTGAATAGTCAACTGGATCACATGCAAATTCCTTCACAAGTTTCCTTTTATGAGTTTTATTTAACCCTCACAGACAACTTACAAACATTCTAAACCTCCTTTCCTTTTTGCCCTGCCTTTCATTTTCTTAAATAACCAGTCTGTTTTAGGACAAAATTTACCACACCAGATACTTTCTTACATGATGCCATTTTCCTTTCTGTTTTATTTCTCTTACTCTCAAAAAACTATTTTTCATAAAACAAGATTGCGGGTGTACTCTTGGGGTCTCCTTGAGAAGACCTCTGTTCTCCTAGACCTTACCCTTCCTGGGTATCCTCTCTCAGAATGAATTTTCAGAATTGTCCTAAATTAAATGACAACCCCTAAGGTTATTTTTCTGTTTTGTTTAAATCATGGGCTCAGGATGATAGCTGTAGAGGCTATGTGATCATTTCACAATCTTTCACTAGTTTCAGTACAGCCTATATATTCTTTATTTTATTTATTTATTTTTGTCTTTTGTCTTTGAAGAAACTCTATACACCTGAGAGTATGTTATAGATCTTTACTTAAGGGCTTCAAGTAACACTTAATATATTCAGCATAAATAAAATACTTTTGTTCTGTATATTATAGCAAAATGTCATCAGAAGAAATTAGATTCCAGAAAGAACTCCTAAAACAAGAAACTCATTGTTTTTCTTAAATTTTATTAATGTCTTCAGTTTGTGCATCCTTTAAAATGAGACATGTGCTTTAAAAAGCATTCTTATAACATAAATAGACCAAGGAACAGTTCAGTAATTGATCCCTAAAACATGCACTTCATTTTTATACAGGTGTGTATAAGAAAGGGAAATAAGCTTTAAGTTTTTTTCTTTGGGTTAAAAACATTTGGAAAATATTATTTAGGAAGTCCAAATGTTCTTCTGGAACAAATGTATTTCCTTGAAAACAAATGTTAATATAATTAAAAGACATTAGTGTTGATAAAGACGATTAAAAATATGTTTGTGCTATGCATCATCAATAAGAAAATAATTCTAGTATGCCTAAGGTATATGTCAAATAAATAAATCAGGTAGCATGAATTGAAAGATTTAGATGGAATAATAGGTACTTGGGTCAGATTATGGGTAACATATATTCAAGCTAAGCAGGTGGCAAGATTCTACAGACCAATTGTTCTTTCACTGGAAAAAAGTAAAAATTTCCTCTTAATGGCTCTTACTGACAAATAAATATAATTAAATCAAGGGCAGCAAATCTCTTCCTTTCAGATACACACCAAAAGTACACACTAGATAACAGATGCCAGAATAGCTGAAATAGTATGACTAGAATCCAGTTTTCTTACACTGCAGTTAAATGGATGTTAAATTATATTGTTTCTATAAATCATACTGTCTATTCTCGTTCAAGTTTCACAAAAGAATTCTTCAAAACCAGGCATATTAAAGAATTTATTAAACCACAAAGGGTGCTCAAACTATTGTTTAACAGAAGTCAAACCCAAATTCTGGAGTTGACTGCTGACTGTATTCAGTTTGTGCTTTTCCCAGAATGGAAAAATTTTTCCACATTACCTCCCTTTGTACAGCTAAAAACAGTAGCACATCTACTGTGGTACCCTTCTTTATCTTTGGTGAGTCAGAGGAATTTGCCTCCCCACCTCTTCGACCTCTTCTATTAACAACACAATTACCCTAAATATCCACAGAAGAAAAAGGAATACATAAAAAAGCCTCAAACTTCAACATATTTAAACCATCTTCTCAAATCAACTATAATGAGGAAACAGGATATCAAACTATCCACTGTATTGAGAATGATCAGCACACTCAACTTTAGTCCAAAAAGTGAGTACTAGGAGGACAGGGATAATTCTGTGTACTTTTAATGGGCTACTAAACTGTCCCCCATTTGAGTGAAATAACAATGTTTCATACTTTACCTGTCTGAGTTTCAAGCACCACCAACAATTTAATTACAATTCCAAAAATAAACAACTATTCTCAATTCCTATTGTTTCGAAACACCTAAAACTCTTTAATAACAAAAGACATTAAGATGAGATGTTAGCAATGCTACCTGTCTCTTGAATACTTTTGTGTGCATATACAAAGTTCCTACATAGTTTTAGTAGATAGCTCAAAAGACTGGTGGTTTCTACCTTGGTGACGAGATTTGCACAATTAAAAACAAAATGTTTTTCTAAGTAAATGACAGTAATTAACAACCAAAGAAACAAAGGCCCCCTTCAAAGCTACTATTACAATGAATGGTTCAATCTGACATTCACTGGAATAAAAGTTGATAGGACAAAGATAAACCTATAGGCATAGAAAAGATTTAAAAAAAAGAAAAAGTGAGAAGAGGGTTGAAGAGACTGGCAGACACTATCTGTCAGTACCAAAAGGTTTGAGTCACACAGATTGCTTTTAAATTCTTGTTCTCTCATATCATTGGTTAATTACTTTTTCTTGCTTATTTCTTCACACAGCTTGGCCATGTAAATCCGCCACAGAGAGGTGATACAATAATATAGATGAACACCTGGATAGAGGAGGAAGCCCATTTTAGTTTTTTAATCTATCATGTGATCACAAATAATATGTAAAGGAAACTAAAGCCCTATTAAGAAATAATTCTGGTTCCATTACAACACACTAATCAAATATATTCAAAGACAAAGGTGGAGTTAAAATTATCTTTTGTAATAAAACTCTCACTCACTTGAATTCTACTATGTTTTCTTCAGAGAGAAAGCTCTTCATTGGTAACTAGGCAGATTTGAGGCTATATGAGTAACTCTTACAGATGTATCGTTAATAAGCTGTAACACCACAAATATTGTAGAAACTCCATAGCTGACCACCTCTCTACACTGACCACCTTCTTAGGTTGACCTAATATTCATAGACTGGTCACCTGACAGAGGTTCTACTGTAACCATAATTCTCTTGATGTATGATTTGATTAATGGTATTTTTAGATTTTGAATATGGATTTAATTTTTCCTTATCATGATAGGAATATATGAAAAAAGCATGAGTGGAGACTATATATCTACTCATGAGCAAGAATGCTGCTATAAACTGTTTGGTGGATAGTGACACAATAACTGATTATCAAATCAAAGCAATTCATATGATCTAAGTAACATTGCAAAACTGATGGTTCTGTTACGAATGTGTTAGTTTTTTAGTTGTAGTACTGTAATTTTAAATTATGATACTATGAAGTCTCTACTTGTTTACATTATTACATTCCAAAAAATAGATTTATTTTGAGCATTGGGTTCACTGCATTAAGTTAGTCATCTTATTTGATTTAAATTACAACTTGTTGAAATCTTTAACTGATTAATTTCATTACTTACATGCTTGGAAAAATGCATTTATGAATTCCATACCCCCTACCCTTCTCTAAAAAGAGAGGATTTTGTCTTACTTCTTGACAATATTGCTGGGGTTGGGGGGGTTATGGCAAATTATGGTTATTAAATAGGTTAGGCTACCCATATCATATTCATACATATAATCCATAAATGTGAAGTTTACCAACTTGAAATAAACTTAATTATTTGCTACAGCTAAAATATAAATATTTTCAAGCTGAAGTACAGTACATTAGGTGACAATATTTTTTGGCAAAGATTGATACTGCACTTAGAGTAGTGCTCTGCATGTAATAAGTAGTGAGTAACTATAATCTGAATTTTACAATAATTCAGTTGTATAAGTCAATCTAAATTACAAAACCAAAGAATAAGAAAGAAGGTAATGTCAGAAACTTTGAATGTGCCTTAAGAGTGAGGATCTTGGGCAAAGAAACATTCAAGAGTGTGGTAGCTATTTTTAGTATAGAATTTATAGATCTATGACTACTATTCTCTTGAATAATAAATCCAGCTCTTTAAGGTAGAGTAAACTTAAGCAGAGGTTGAGAAGTGGATCAGAGTTGGAGGCATCTGCTTCTTTCGAGGATGGGGAAGAAACACAGCTTTACCTAGCCATTAAAAAGGGTAAAGCACCCCCCACCTTTAGTAATAGTTCTCAAATCTCTTTACACTTAAAAATTACTGAGGATTTCAAATAGCTCTTGTTTAGAGAGATTATAACTACTAACATTTACCATATTAAAAATTAAAAACAATTTTTTTGAAGGGAAAATTATTTCATTCTTTAGCCACAATTACTTACTAAAGTGATATATACAGAACTTAAGTCTTGGAATCCGATTGAATACTGCCACCCTCATTTCCTGGTCCACATTGATTTTTGTATGGATCTTGCATTTTGTAAAAACACATAATTTAAAAATTATAATAAACCCATTATATATAAAAATAAGATATTGAAAATAAGTATATTTCTGTAGGGTCAATTTTATGTCTCCTTACATATACTAATTCTCCAAAGGAAAGAGGGATTTAAGTACACATCATATTTCATATTAACTTCATAGGAAAGCTACAGCTTGGTCATGTGTTTCACCATTAAAAGACATCTGTAGCTCATTTCAGAATGTTTCATTGAGAAATAATTCCAATACCTAATTTTGCAAAGATTGAAAAAAATAAAATCTGTACTGAAGGGACAAAAACTTACAATTGATACGATGATGATGATGATAGTAAGCTTGAGATTCTTCATACACATGGCTCGGGCAAGATTCCTGCTGGTAGTTTTAAAGGTGACAGACTAAAAAAAGATCATAAATTGTTTAGTCTTTTGGATATATACCTAGTAGAGGAATTGCAGGATCAAATGGTAGGTCTACATTTAGATCCCTGAGTGTTCTCTTAATAAATTATGGTATATGTATACCATGGAGTACTATGTAGCATTAAAAAAGATGGAGACTTTACCTCTTTTATGTTTACATGGATGGACCTGGAAAATATTATTCTTAGTAAAGTATCTCAGGAATGGAAAAACCAATATCCAATGTATTCAATACTACTATAAAACCAATTTATAATCACTCACAATTTTACATGAGAGATGAATCACAACTATAGCCCAGGATGAAGGAGGGAAGGGGAGGAAGATGGGAAGGGAGAGGGGTGGTTCAATAGAGGGAGGGTTAATGGTAGTATCACACCTATGGAGCATATTGCAAGGGTACGAGTCAAATCTATCAAGTATTAAAAACAAATGTCTTAACACTGTGATTAAGTAATTGAGGTGAAAGCTATGTTAATTAGTAGGATGTAAGCACTCCAATTTGTACAAATAATCAACACAATGAATCCCACAAAGGCATAAATGTACTCATTATCTATGTATATATGACTTAATAAAATAATAAATAGTTTAATCCCTAGCACTGACTCAGGAGTCCTCAAACTTTTTAAACAGGGGGCCAGTTCACTGTCCCTCAGACCGCTGGAGGGCCAGACTGCGGGCCCCAAGAAGAGTTGGCTGCTAAGCAGGACAGGCAGCAGTGGCAAAAACATCCGGCAGGTTGGATAAATGTCCCTGGTGGGCCGCATGTGGCCTGCGGGCTGTAGTTTGAGAACCCCTGGCCGAATGCTTTATAGTAATACTCTTCAAAAATTTTACTTTCATTAATCATTTTTATAAAGTCCCAATGCTCTTTACACCTTCCTTCTCTTCATAAATAGAGACTGGCCATTCATACCACTAGCTCCCCAAAGCAGGATTCTACCAGGCCTATCATGAACAGTATAAGCCTACTGATAAGGTTCCTTCTTTTTTCTTCTGCAATGTGGCAACGCACATGATATATTGAACACCAGAAATGGTTCTTTCCATAAGTAGAAAAGTAATTTCCTCTCTATACTTTGAAAAACAAAGGCTCTTTCTAAGTCAGCTTGCTGCAAGCACATTTGCCTATTACGCGTATTATAATTCTGGAGCTTTGAGCCATAAAACCCTATTTGATTTCCATAGGAAGATATGTATTTGCTTGCGTGAGAGCCAAAACCCATAGAACCTCATTCCTTTAGTTACTCATTTTAGTTTGCATCATCATTCACTCAGGATTAATCTAACCATTCCCACCAGGACACAAACAGTTTAAAACGAAAAGGCAAACAGAACAAGCTAAGCAACCAAACTTCCTAATAACCTAGCAATTCCACTTGAGTTATATATACCCAACAGAGACATACAAAAATGTTTTTAACAGTACAACCTTTCATACCTCAAAGTGGAAACTACCCAAATGCCCATTATCTGTACAATAAAGAAATTATTGGAGGGGCTCCAAAATAGTTTAGAGACATCTCATAGCCACTCTCAGTAAAGTCAGGGAGAAGAGTCTCCAGCCGCCTCCATCTGGATTGCCCCACCCAGAAACAAGATTGCAATGGCACAGCAAGAAAGTGTGGGGACACAAGAATCAAAAAATACAGGATGGGTGGAGGCCTGCGCAGAAAGTGTGTGCAATGGTGAGAGCAGTGACCCCAGAACACATGGAATCCCTGGGCTATTCAGGCCCCTGAAGATTCTCCTCCACCCACCCCATGGCATCCTGTAGGGGTGGACTGGGGATCAGACTGAAATTTGGGAGGGCCTGTCCCTCCAGGCGTGGAGTGTGGCATGAAACAAGTAGGTACTGAGGTCCCCCAGGATTGTTGGGAACATCCAAACCTACCCCGGGGTAGAGGACGGAGAGACCACATTCTGCTTCTTTGGGACTGGATGGAGCAGGAGGCTGGAGCTTAGGAACTCACAGGAGCAGTGCCAGGAGCTTGCTCAGGGACGCCTGGCTACTGGGTACCTACTGGGCACACCCTAGGTAACCAACAACCCTGGGAGAGCTGCAGGGCAGGAGGAGAGGCTGAACCCTTGAGCCACCTGGCACCCCACAGGCCCAGTCTAGAGCAGCCTCCCAAGGTCCCAACCCAGACAAGCTCTGACTCTGTGTTCTGGGTTCAGACAGACTTCCCTGGGCTGACTCTCAGGCAGACATGGAGTAGGGCACAACCTGCCTCCCACCCAGAACCCTGTGGCCTGGTGGGAGCTGTGTGGATGGCAGAGGAGTCTCCCCCAAAGTCTGGTATAAGCTTCAGGCTTTTGGCTCCCCTGCTCTATGGCATTCAACTCTCGTCCAGCTCCCACACTCAGATTAGAATTTAAAAAATCAGGAAAAAATGAGACTGTGTGTCCACGGCAACTAGCTAGTAGCCTCCTGCCCCCACCATATCCAAAAGTGGATGTAGTTTTGTTTTTTTAAACCCAGGAATGCCACAAAGTGTCATTTGAAAACAATTTTTTTCCTCTTTCTTTTCCTAATCCTAGAATGCCACTTGGTGTTCATGCAACACATTTTCTAAATAGTTTTTTTTTTTTTCATTTTTTCCTATTATGGGTTCTCTTGCCCTTTATTCTCTTTTCTTCCCTTTTTTGGGGTTATTTTTCTACTTTTCTCATCTTTCTCTCATAAATCCCTTAAACAATAAAAAAGATTTCTTTTTCCTTTGGTGTGTTTTATTTTGTTCTATTTTTTTTGTTTGTTTGTTTCTTGGACAGACTTGTTCTGAGGCATCAAATTACCAGGCTACACAGTGGTGGCCTTGAACCCCTGGGTTTGGGCAACCTTCCTGCTTTGGCCTCCAGAGGGGCTATGACTGTAGGTACTCACCATGGTAAACACCTAATTTTTTCTAATTTTGTGGAGGCAGAGGGTCTCACTTTTGTTCAGGGTGGCCAGAAGTACCTAACCTCAGGTGATCCTCCTACCCTGGTTTCCCAGAGAGCTAGGATTGCAGGTATGGGTCACCACACCTAGCCTATTACCATTATTATTACTGTTTTTCTATTTCTCTCATCTGTATTTCAAAAAATTATTTATTTACATTTTTTACCTTCTTGCTCTCTTTTCTCCCTTTAATCCCTGTACCAAAAGGCCACTTCAGCATCAAAGCAGAGAGACAAGGAATATTAAGGATAAGGAGAAAGTGAGAGAAGTAAGGGAAATAAAAAGAATAAGTAAAAAGAATAAGAAAAAAACACACATGAGGAGGAACCAACAAAAAAATTCTGGCAACATGAAAAACCAGAACAGATCACCCCCTTCAAGGGATCATGATGCAGCTACCACAGATAATACCACATATAAAGAAATGATGGAAATGACAGAAAGGGGTTTTAGAGTATTGATGGTAAAAATAATTAAGGGAATTGATTGGAAAATGGAAAACTACCAAAAGGAAATCCAAAAATTGACACAAGAAATGAATCAAAGACATGATAGAATTAGAAAGAACATATCAGAACATAAGGAACTGAAGGAGTCATTCAGGAAATTGCAAATGCAGGATAAAATTTCACTAACAGATTAAACCCTGGGAAAGAAAGAATCTCAGAGCTTGAAGACAAAAGCTCTTGAGCTAACTCAGTTATTTAAAGAAACAGAAAAGAGGGCAAAAGCAGAACAATCTCTTATAGAATTATGGGACTTCACAAAGTGTATAAACATATGAATAGGTATCCCTGAAGGGGAAAAGAGATCCAAAAGCATGGAGGTCCAACTGGAATAGGTATCCCTGAAGGGGAAAAGAGATCCAAAAGCATGGAAGTTATAACTGAAAATTTCCCAAAGATTCTGACACACTCCTTTTACATGATATTGAACCCCAGTTCACCTCAACACAAACATAGCATCTCCTAGAAACACTGTAATCAATCTGGCTGAGATCAAAAAGAAAGAGAAAATTCTTCAAGCAGCCAGGAGTAGGTACCAACTGACCTACAAGGAACGATCTATCAGGGTGGCAGTGGACTTCTCAGATGAAATGTTACAAGCCAGAAGAGATTAAGCTTCAATTTACTCAGACAAAAACAACTTCAAGCCTAGGATCCTGTATCCTGCCAAACCAAGTTTCATACTTAATGGAGAAATCAAATCTTACTGAAAAACAATCACTGAGGAAATTCACCACTACAAGACCAGCTCTTCTACAAACATACTACACACAGACCATCACAGTGAACCACCAGCAAAGTAAAGACACCTGGAAACTAAAAGTCAAAGCCTAGCTTGCAGAATCGCCCAAGGTGAGAGGTACAAGTCTAGTTTCCGTCTTCTGTATGTGGTTAACCAGTTCTTCCAGCACCATTTATTAAATAGGGATTCTTTTCCCCAGCATGTGTTTTTCATTGGTTTAGTTAAGATCATATGGTGACAAGTGGCCAGTTTCATATGTAGGTTCTCTATTCTATTTTTGTCTCCCTCAATAGAGTGCCACGGCTTCACAGCTCACAGCAACCTCAAACTCTTGGGCTCAAGTGATTCTCTTGCCTCAGCCTCCCTAGTAGCTGGGACTACAGTCATCTGCCACAACACCTGACTATTTTTAGAGATGAGATATCACTCTTGCTCAGGCTCATCTTGCACCATGAGCTCAGGCAATCCACCTGCCTGGGTCTCCCACAGTGTTCTCTATTCTGTTCTAAAGATCTCTATTTCTATTTTTGTGCCAGTACCATACTGTTTTTTTCTGAATAATTTTAACAACCATATTAGAACTGAAACAGAAAGTTATATACATTTCAAAGATTTTATCTTACCAAACAATCCATTATTTCACTGCAGTTGTTATTTCAACAGCATTTTTGACTGACAGAATCCTTGGCATAATCAGATCTATCTCAGTTGATTTTTGGTAGTAGATCAGATTTTAGAGTTAGCCCGAATACCTTGGGAGTTGGTGACTATTCAAGGAATTTAGGCATTTAATATTTGTTTTGAGCTAGGCATGGTGGCTCACACCTATAATCCTAGCACTCTGGGAGGCTAAGGAGGGTGGATCTTGAACTTAAGAGTTCTAGACCAGCCTGAGCAGGAGCAAAACCCTGTCTCTACTAAAAATAGAAAAGTTAGCCAGGTGTTATGGCAGGCACCTGTAGTCCCAGCTACTTTGGAGGCTGATGCAAGAGGATCTCTTGAGCCAAAGAGTTTCAGGTTACTATGAGCTGTAACACCTGACTCTTTCTCAACAAAAGAAATTGTTTTGTTTTAAAAGTAAAAGGTAAGTATGCATATATAATAATTAAACTGGTTTTCATACATGTCTTAAGAAATGTTCTAAGAATAAATTCACAAGAAGACTTCCAAAAATTTATCACATTCCTGACATAGTCTCCTAAAGTGACTTCTTATAAGCACAAATACTACTTAGAAAAGAAAGTTTTGGTAGTTTTGTCTGAGAAAGACTCTTAATATCTATTAAATAGCTGTTTTAATCACTGTAGATCTATAGTATAGACTGAAGTCTGGTAACATAATACCTCCAGATTTGTTTTTATTTCTTAGAATTACAGTGGCTATTCAGGGCTTTTTCTGGTTTCATATAAAATGAAGTATTATTTATTCAGGTTCTTCCAAGTATGACATTGGTGCTTTGATGGGGGTTGCATGAAATAGGTAGATGACTTTGGGTAGTACGGACATTTTAACAATGTTGATTCTTCCCAGCCATCAACATAGTATGTTCTTCAATTTGTTAATGTCTTCTTCTATTTCTTTTTCAAAGTTTCATAGTTATGTCTGTAGAGATCCTTCACATCTTTGTTAGGTATATTCTCAGGTATTTCCTTTTCTTTGAAGCTACTGTGAAGGGTTATTTATTGTGATTTTGATTTGATTCTCAACTTGACTGTTATTGGCATATATGAAGGCTAGTGATTTGTGAGCACTGATTTTATAACTAGAGACATTACTATATTCCTCGATCACTTCCAGGAGTCTTGTGGTTGAGTCCCTGGGGTTTTCTAACATATCTTTAGCAAAGAGCGAGAGTTTGACCTTCTCTGTCCACAGGTGAATACCCTTGATATCCTTCTCTTGCCTGATTGCATTGGCTAGAACTTCTAGCATTATGTTGAATAGTAGTAGCGATAGTGGACATCCTTATCTGGTTCTAGGTCTAAGTGGAAACACTTTCAGTTTTACTCCATTCAGTATATTGGCTCTGGGTTTATCAAAAGATGGCTTCTATCAGTTAAGAAATGTGCCTTCTGGCTCGGTGCCTGTGGCTCAAGTGGGTAAGGTACCAGCCACATACACCTAGGGTGGCGGGTTCGAATCCAGCCCGGACCTGCCAAACAACAATGACGGCTGCAACCAAAAAATAGCCGGGCATTGTGGTGGGCGCCTGTGGTCCCAGCTACTTGGGAGGCGGAGGCAGGAGACTTGCTTGAGCCCAGGAGTTGGAGGTTGCTGTGAGCTGTGAAGCCACGGCACTCTACCCAGGGGGATAGCTTGAGGCTCTGTCTCAAAAAAAAAAAAAAAAAAAGAAATGTGCCTTCTATGCCTATTTTCTTAAGTGTTCACATCAGAAAAGGATGCAGAATGTTGTCAAATGCTTTTTCTGTGTCTATTGAGAGGATCATATGGTCTTTGTTTTTGCTTCTGTTTATTTGACATATTAAATTTATGAATTTGTGTATGTTGAACCATGTCTGCATCTCTGAGATAAAGCCCATCTGATCATGATAAATTTTTAATGTGTAGCATATTCTGTTTGCTAGGATTTTATTGCCTATTTTTCATCAATATGTTAATGATATTGGCCTGCAGTTTTCCTATTTTTTTTTTTTTTTGGATCCTTTCCTGATTTTGGTATTAGGGTGATATTTGCTTTGTATAAGGAGTTGGGGAGAGTAACTTCCTTTTCAATGTTATGGACTAGGTTTTGCAGTATAGGTACTAACTTGTCTTTGAAGGTTTGTAGAATTCTAGTGTGAACCCATCTTGTCCAGGACATTTCTTAGTTGGAAGATTTTAAATTGTTCTTGTAATTTCAGTGCTTGATATCAGTGTGTTCATTTTTTTAAAAATTATTTCTGGTTGACTTCAGGAAGGTGGCATGATTTCCTCCATGTTTTCAAATTTCTGGGCACAGAACTTTTTGTACTAATCAGTGATGATCTTTTGTATCTCAGTGGTATGTGTTGTCATTTCCCCTTTTGCATTTCTGACTGAGGTTATTAGAGATCTTACTTTTCTGTTTCTAATTAATCTGGGATTATTCTAATTAATCTAGGATTTATCAATTTTATTAATCTTTTCAAAGAACCAACTTTTTGTTTTGTTGATCATCTGAGTGGTTCTTATGTTTTCCATTTCATATAATTCTGATCTAATTTTGGCTATTTCTTGTCTTCTGCTAGTTTTGAGATTGGATTTATCTTCCTACTCCAGTTCCTTTTAGATGATTCATGTGGTTGTTGATTTGTTTTCTTTCTGTTTTCTGGATGTGGGCATTTAATGCTATAAATCTTGTAGGCCTGCCTTTGCAGTATCCTACAGGTTTTGATAGCTTGTGGGTTCATTTTTGTTTTGTTCACGATATCTAATGACTTCCTTCTTTATCTCCTTGACCTAGCTATTGTTCAGCATAAGGTTGTTTAGTTTCTATAATTTTATGCAAGGATGAAGACTTTCATTAGCTTGTATTTCTACTTTTATCCCACAATGGTATGAAAGATATTAGGAATAATTTCTATTCTTCATAACTTATTTTTTTATTAGATCATAATTGTGTACATTAATTCTCTCATAGGATACAGTGTGTTACTTCTATATGCAGTTTGGAAAACTCTCATCCAGGTGGCCAACATAGCCATCATGTCTTTCTCATAATTGTTATGCTAAGACATTTATATTCAACCTTTAGACAAATTCACCTGTACCCA
>NW_003852654.1:1261827-1267742 GCF_000181295.1 Otolemur garnettii | reverse complement strand
TGAAATTCTAGCTCCCTCTTTTCCTCCACCCTGTTGATCTTACTCCCTATCCAGATTCTGAACTCAATTTCTGACATTTCAGATATCTGTTTATGTAGTGGGTCTTCCATTGTGTCTACTCCATCCTTCTTTGGGGACGTTAATCTACTCTGGTTATTCTGGTTGCCAGAGTTTTCTGCTGATTCCGTCTCATGTTGAATTTGCACCTTTCGGAAACTGTCCCTAAAACCGTTCTGCCAGTGAATTCTTCTAGTTTTCTCCTGGGTACAACCCGGCAAGACCCCAGGAGGCGGGGCCAGCAGGCGGGGTGATGCAGCCCACCCCTACAGGAGTCAGTGTAGCCGTCAAGGCCCTGGAAGGCAGGCGCAACCTGCCCCAGCAGAGGTCAGTTGTCCTTGCTGGCTACCAAAGCCCCAGAGACAGGTGCACCGCTGGCAGGATGGCGCGACCCTCCCAGGCAGGAGCCGCTGGCAACAGCAAGCTGGCAAGGCCCGGTGAGAAGGGCGTGCGACCTGCCCCTGGGGGGATGGCACAGCTCACTCCGGTGGGAGGTCACGGTGATCGCACGCTAGGAGGTCCCAGGAGGCAGGCGCAGGTCTGCACGACCTGCCCCAGCAGAAGTCAGCTGCTGTCGCAATTCGCCAAGCCCCAGAGGCGGTACACGCGCTGCTGGCTGGATGGCGCAACCCTTCCCCACCCCAGAACTGCTGGCGACTGCCAGCTGACAAGACCCTGGGAGGTGGGCGCGAGACTGCCCTCCCTGGTCACCAAAGCCCTGGAGGCTGGAGCGCGATTGGCAGGACAGCGCGACCCTCTTAGGCAGGGGCTGGTGGTGATCCAGGGCCAGGGAGCCCCAGGAGGCAAGCGCGTGGTTGCTCGACCAGGAGTCAATGGAAGCCGCGGGCCAGCAGGGCTCCGGGAGGTGGGTGCAGTTCAGTGACCCGATCCAGCAGAAGTCTATCACTGTCAAGGGCCACCAAAGCCCCAGAGGCGGACACCTGGTGGCGTGTGCAGCCCTCCCTGTTCGGCGTCAGTCCTGGTCACCGGTACCAAGGTCTCGGGAAGTGCAGATAGCAGCTGGGGAGACAGCTGAGCACAGAATGCGCTGACTGAGGGGGGTCTGTCTGCACACAGAAACTGTGGATCAAGGAGTTCTCCCGGTGAAGGACTGGGACAGGGGGTTGCTCTTGGAAGGGTGGGTGGATGTCATTCCTGGCTCTCCTCTCCCTGTCCCAGCAGGCAAGGGGAGGGAGAGTGGACTGGAAACTCAAAATGGCAGTGCGAACGCCAGTTCCACTTTTCTGCCTGGGGGAGGGTGTTCCGAGTCTCAACGGGGTTCCTCCAGGGTAGTAAACTTCCCTGTTGGTGGCTCTCACTCGTGGAGTGGGAGAATAGGTCCTCAGTTTATCGGTGGCCTGTAGGAGACTCGGAGGAGGGGTTGAAGAGGAAATAAAGGAAAAGCACACCTTTCTTGGGGGAGGGGATGGGCACTATTCCTTTGGAGAGATTTATGTACCTGTGGAGCGTCCTCTAGAAGTCTCTGTCTCAGAAGAGGTGTCCTGCCGGTATCACTCTTCTCTCTCAGCTGGGCTCCCAGTTTTCGACTTTGTTGGGTGTTTCTCTGGACTTTATCCTTTCTTCTGAGCAGGAGCTTCTGTCGGAGACTGGTGCCTGTCAGCCATCTTGACCACTCCCCTCTCTTCATAACTTATTGAGATTTCATTGTGCTCTAAGATATGATCAATTTTGGAGGATGATCCGTGGGCTGATGAGAACAACATATAATCAATTTAATTGGGGTAGAATGTTCTGTATATATCTGTTAAGCTCACCTGTTCTAAAGTCTTGTTTAATCCATTGCTTCTTTGTTTAGTATCTGCTTGGAGGATCTGTTCAGTTCTCTCAGAGGGGAGATGAAGTCTCCAGTTACTATGGTGTTGCAGGATACAATATTGTTCACATTGGTTAGGCTTCATTTTAAATGTCTGGAAGTATTTGAGTTGGGTGCATAGATACTTAGAACTGAAATGTCTTCTTGGATTGTTATCTTGATCAGTATATAGTGTCCATCTTTGACTGTCTTTATTTTTATTGTTTTAAATCCAAGTGTATCAGCAAATAATATTGTGATTCTAGCTTTCTTCTGATTTCCATTTACCTGAAATATGGTTTTCCGACCATTCACCCTGAGTATTGCTTTGTCCTTAGAGGTCAGATGTATTTCCTGAAGACACCTTATAGTTAGCTTGTGCCTTTTGATTCAGTCAGTCACTCTGTGTTCTTCAGTGGGAATTTCAAGCCATTTACATTTACTGAGAGAATTGATATGTAGGGTGGTGTTCTATTAGCCTTGTTTTGTGAAAGTCTGTTGCTTATTTTTTCACTTATGCCATTGTGGAAGCTAGGCTTTGTCCTTTAGTTGCTGAGTGTCTACTTTGCTGATGGTCCATTGTGATGGTCCTTGGGAAGAACAGCTCTCAGTGCTTCTTGAAGAGCTGGACTTATCGTGCACATTTCTCAATGCTTCCTCATCAATAAGCATTCAAAGAGGCTTTTATTTCTCTGTCAAATATGAGACTTAGTTTAGCATGATAAGAATCCTGTGCTGGAAGTTGTTTTCTTTGAGAAGGTTAAAGGAAAATGATCATCCTCTTATGGCTTGAAAAATTTCTGCTGAAAAGTCTGCTGTCACTTGATGTTTTCCCCCTTGTATGTAAAAAGTTGCTTATGCCTGGCTGTTTGCTGAATTTTCTCTTTTATTTTGACTTTGGCCAAGTTAACTAAAATGTGTCCAGGAGAGTCATTTTCAACCAGTGTGTCATAACACACTGGTATGCCATGAAAAATTTTAAAGATTAATTAAATTACTTTTGAAAGAAGTTCAAAGCACATTAAGTATATTTATCTTTTTACTCTTTACTTTGATCAGCATAATTTAAGTGTGCTGTGGAAGTTTAACAATAGGCTCAAGTGTACTGTGAGATTTAAAAAAGGTTGAAAAACACTGGTCTAGGAAATGCTTTTTTAAACTGAGTCATCCTGGGTTTATGAATCTATCAAGTATCTGAATTTCTGGGTCTCTCACAATGCTTTGGAAATTCTGCACCATGTCTTGAAGTAGAGCTTCTATCCTTTTAGGACTCTCTTCTCACTCAGGAATCCCTATGATTTGTATGTTCATGCATTTCATATAGTCCCATATCTCTCTGAGAAAATGTTCTGCTTTTGCTCTCTTCTTTTGTGCCTCTTTGAATGCTAGGGCTAGTTCAAAAGTCTTGTCTGATTTCTGAGATTCTTTCTTCTCCATGTTCTGCTTTATTTCTGAGACTCTCTATTTTGCTTTGAACCTCCTTGAGTGTCTCTTCAATTCCTTAAGCTCTGTTATATCCTTCCTAATTATGTCCAGCTCCTTGGTGACTTAGTCTTCAATTTCATTGATTTCTTGAGACAGTTTTCGGACTTCTTTCTAGATTTCCTTTTCCATCTTCTCTTCAATTCCATTCATCTTATTTGCTATCCATATTCTAAATTCTGTTTCTGACATTTCAACAATTTCTCTATGGATGGTATTTACAGCAGTATCTCCCTTATAATCTCTGGGGGAGTTGATCTGCTCTGATTTTTCATGTTTCTAGGGATCTTCTGCTGATATCTTTCCACATGTGTTTTCAATTTATTTATATATTATACTTTATAAGCTGGAATGTTAGGTTGTCCCTAAATTGTTATTGAGAGATATTCTAGTTAGGGTCTTTCAAGAAACATTCAGGAGACATGTTTAAAAACTAAAATTGGTGGGCTGAAGTCAGATCCAGAGGCCCCAGGATATGGAGATCACCATTCACCTTCAGCACTGACTGTTCAAATGAGCTGCTGTTTATACCTATAGCCCTTCCTGACACAGCCTCTAAAAGCTCCTTATGGGGCTGCAGTGTGTGATGGTCCCTGAGAACTGGCCTTGCTTTCTCCAAACTGTAGTGGGGCATGAGGTAGGACCTCCAGGATGTTCCTAGGCCAGAGGTGGCTCCTTGATAGCGAGCCAAACTGTTCCAGCCAAAGTCCTAGCCCTGCCCACAAACCAATTCAAAAAGCCATTGTTTACACAAAAGACCCAACTGCAACATACTCAAAATGCCATTGCTTTTGCCTGTGGTTGGGCATGGAGAGTCTGCAGCTTGCTATACTGTTCCAGCTTAAGTGTGAGCCCTGCCTGTAAACAAATTAAAAAAGCTATAAATTAATTTCGTAACAGGGCTGTGTACATTGGATCCTTATTTTTCCATTCTTGTGATACTTTGCTAAGAAGAACATTTTTTATAGTTTTCATATAAAAGCTTTAACCTAATTATAGCCTAAGAATATGGGGGGGGAGGGGAAGGGAGGGGAGGGGGATGGATGGGTGGAGGGTGATTGGAGGGATCACCTCTATGCTTTATCTTACAGGGATACAAGTGAATCTTTCTAAAAGTAGAATATAAATGTCTTAACACAATAACTAAGAAAATGACATAAAGGCTATGTTAACCACTTTGATGAAAATATTTCAAATTGTATATGAAAACACCACACTGTACCCCATGATTACATTAATGTACACAGCTATCATTTAATAAAAAAAAATTTAAAAAGCTATGGTTTTTGCCAAAGTCCCAGCCATAACAGATTTGAAATGCTGCAGCTTTCACCTGCAATTGGGGGAAGGAGAACTGCAACTTGTCATATGCTTCCCAGGATTTCCCAGAGCATGACTGTCCAAGGCCAGGACTGCCCCTCTCCCAGCAGGAGGGAAGCTGGGACCAAATCTCCAGGAGGGGCCTGCTGGGTACTGATGCCAAACAGAGGTGCTTCCCGAGGGTAGGGAAAGTCTGCACTCCCCACTTGCAGAAAGGAGACTAAGGAGAGACCCTGCCTCCTCAAACTTAGTGTAGTTGAGCCACAGTTTCCTCTGTCAGTGGCGGGTCAGGGCACAGTCAGGTCACCAGACCATACAATGGAGAGGTCCCTGCCAGACATGTTAGAGATGCAAGGCCTGTCTCCCTTTCCTCCCATGGCTACCTAAGGATTCCACCAGCTATTGATGAGAGAGATAGTGGCCTCTATAACCCTTGCTTCATGATTGCTATGGGCACTGGGTAGGGACCAAAGCTCCTTCACTTCTCTGGTGTCTGAGAGTTGAGAAACCTCTTCATGTTGTCTGGGCCCAGATAGCTCTGCAATTGGCCCAAGAATTGGGAAGCAGGCCTCCACAGGAGACAGTCTGTCAGGCAACCAAAGAAGGAGGAGGGATGGGCTGTTGCTGGAAGGCTAGAGCCAAAATCACTCATTATTCTGCTAGGCAAGATGGCAAGCCAAAGGATACTCCTAGGTGCAGGAAACCTGGGACCTTCTGTCCTTTGTGACAGCCTCCCATGGGGTGGGAGATCCTGTGTTTCACTGCTCACAGAGAGTCCCTGGGTGTTCCCCCCTTACCCTTCTATTCTCTGGGCTCCTCCAGCTTAGTCCACTCTATATATGTCCTCTATTCTATCCCTTACTCTTTCTCACCTTCATCTCTGCAGTTTGTCTCAGTTAGGCTGTTGAGCACCTTAATTTCTTCTCCTTGCAATCTACCCCCCCATTCAACTTCTCTGAGTTCACTTCAATATAAATTTCCTCCTCTGTCTGGGAGCTCCTGACAAAAGCTGCCTCTAACTTTTCGCAGATGATATGACAGTATATCTGGAAAACATCGGGGATTCTACTACAAAACTCCTAGAAGTGATCATGGAATATAGCAGCATCTCAGGTTACAAAATCAACACTCATAAATCTGTAGCCTTTATATACACCAACAGCAGCCAAGCTGAAAAAGCAGTCAAGGACTCTATTCCGTTCACAGTAGTGCCAAAGAAGATGAAATATTTAGGAGTTTACCT
>NW_003852654.1:1242917-1260314 GCF_000181295.1 Otolemur garnettii | reverse complement strand
GGTAGAGGGAGGGGGATTGGAGGGATCACTTCTGAGGTTTACCTTATAGGGGTACAGGTGAATCTTTCTAAGAGTA
Organism: Otolemur garnettii; assembly: GCF_000181295.1. Classification (NCBI taxonomy): domain Eukaryota; kingdom Metazoa; phylum Chordata; class Mammalia; order Primates; family Galagidae; genus Otolemur; species Otolemur garnettii. The sequence goes on along the minus strand of NW_003852654.1, from coordinate 1,260,238 downwards.
GAATGTGAACGTTTTAAAACAATAACTGAGAAAATGACATGAAGGCTCTGTTGACCAGTTTGATGGAAGTATATTTCGGATTGCATGTGAAAACCCCACACTGTACCCCAGAAGTGCATTAATGTACATAGTTACCATTCAATAAAAAAAAAAGAAAAAAGAAAAAAAAACAAATAACATAAAAATTAACAACAACAACAAAAAAAAGCTGCCTCTAGCTGACCATCTTGCCCCATCCTCTGATAGGTTATCTGTTTCTAGGAATTTATCCTTTTCTTCTAAGTTACCAAATTTGTTGGCATTTATTTGCTGATAACAGTCTCTTATTATCCTTTTATTTCTGTGGCATCTGTAATGTCTTATCTTCCATTTCTGATTTTATTTATTTGAGTCAAGAAGAATGAAGTATTTTCAAACAAAATTAAACAATGAATAGAAAGACTTATACACTGAAAACTATAAAACACTGCTGAAAGAAATTATAACTGATCTAAATACATGGAAGGATATCCCATGTTCATGGATTGGAAGACATATACTATTAAGATGATACTATCCAAAGTGATCTACAGATTCAATGCAATCCCTATCAAAATCCCAACAGTATTTTTTTGGTAGAAGAAGAAAAGCCCTTGTAAAAATTCAAATGGAACCTCAAAGGATTCCAAATAGCCAAAATAATCTTGAAAAAGTATGAAATTGAAATATTCACACTTTCTGATTTCGAAACTAACTAAAAAGCTAGATTAATCAAAACTGTGTAGTACTGGTATAAGGATAGACATATAGACTATAGAACAGGATAGAGAGCCCAGAAATAAAAATTCATATATATGGTTGAATGATCTTCAGTAAGGGTGTCAAGAACACTCAAGGGGGAAAGGACAGTCTCTTCCAAAAATGGAGCTGGGAAACCAAACAGCCACATGCAAAAGAATGAAGATGGACTCTTAAATATACTGTAAATAAAAATTAACTCAAGATCATTCAGAGACCAAAATATAATATCTAAATTATAAAACTCTTAGAAAAAAATAGGTAGAAAGCCTCATGAAAATGGAGTTGGAAATGATTTCTTGAAAATGACAGCAAATGCACAGAAATTAAAGAAAAAAATAGATGAACTGAACTTACATTGAGAAACTTTTTTTTTTTTTTTTTTTTTTGAGACAGAGTCTCACTTTGTTACCCTCAGTAGAATGCTGTGGCATCATAACTCATAGCAACCTCAAACTCTTGGGCTCAAGCAACTCTCTTGCCACAACCTCCTGAGTAACTGGGAGGCGCCTGCCACAATGCCCAGCTATTTTTAGAGGTGAGGTGTCGCTCTAGCTCAGGCTGGTTTCCAACCTGTGAGCTTAGGCAATTCACCCACCTCAGCCTCCCAGAGGATTACAGGCGTGAGCCACCATGCCTGGCCCGAGAAATGTTTTTATATCTGCCATGTGTCTCCTTAAACATGACAATGTTTTTCACTACCTTTTTGAATATGTGAAATACATTTATAATTGAAGTGTTTATTCTACTCATATAATAAAATTTTTGATAGAGTTAGGTTTAAGTAACTAGAAGAAAAGATAAGTCAACTTTAAGACACAATATAAACTATCCTAAATGAAACACAAAAGAGAAAAAAGATCAAAAAATACTAAAAATAAGAAAACCAGTGAGTTGTGGTACAACTTGAAGTGGCATAATATATATGTAACTGGAATCCTAGAAAGAGGAAAATATTTTCAGAATTTGATAAAAACTACAAATACACAGTTCAACAAACCCAAAGCTAAAGAAATATAAAGAAAACTGTAACACTTCTCACCATTAAGTACATAAAAAAACTACATCAAATTATATTTAATCAAATTTCTTAAAACCAAGGATAAAGAGAAAATCTTAAAAACATCCAGAGAGGGGAAAAAGACACATTATGTATGTAAGAATGACAAAAGAATTCTTGTCAGAAACAATGTATAAGACCAAGATGAACCATCTTTAACATATTAAAAGAATAAAGTTTTTTGACCTAGAATTCTATATTCAGTGGATATCTTTCATAAAAAAGGAAGTAAAACAAAACTTTACTTTCTTTTTTTACAATTTTTTGGTTTTTATTAAATCATAACTGTGTACATTGATGCATTTATGAGATTCAGTGTACTAATTTGATATACAATGTGAAATGCTTACACTGAACTAAGTAACACATCCATCACAATTATGCTCTTTTCTTAATAGTTTTGAAATGTACCATTACATCATGCAAACAAAACTTTTCAGACATACAAAAAAAAAAAGCTGACAGAATTCATTTCTAGCAGACATGTACTATAAGAAATGTTAAAGGAAATGACACCAGATGGAAAAATGGATCTACAAAAAAGAATTAAAAGCACCAAAAGGATACTTACATGGGTAAATAGAAAAGAATTTCCTTATTTAAACCTATTTAAATGATAATCAACTGTTTAAAACAGCCATTGACGTACACTGGGTTCCATAGAGACAGCACCAGGGCAAGTGAGAGCCAGACAGGCACTGGGCAACTCTGTGCCTCACGGAGGAAAAATAACTAAACATGGGTAAAGGAGATCCAAAAAGCCGAGAGGCAAAATGTCATCACATGCATTCTTTGTGCAAACTTGTTTGTTGGGAGGAGCACACGAAGCACTCAGATGCTTCAGTCAACTTCTCAGAGTTTTCTAAGAAGTGCTCAGACAGGTGGAAGACCATGTCTGATAAAGAGAAAGGAAAATCTGAAGATATGGCAAAGGCAGGTAAGGCCCGTTATGAAAGAGAAAACCTATATCCCTCCTAAAGGGGAAACAAAAAAGAAGTTCAAGGATCCCAATGCACCCAAGAGGCCTCCTTCGGTCTTTTTCTTGTTCTGTTCTGAGTATCACCCCAAAATCAAAAGAGAACATCCCAGCCTATCCATTTGATGATGTTACAAAGAATGTGGGAGAGATGTAGAATACTGTAGATGACAAGCAACTTAATGAAAAGAAGGCTGCAAAGCTGGAGGATAAATATGAAAAGGATATTGCTACATACTGAGCTAAAAGAAAGTGTGATGCAGCAAAAAAGGGAATCGTCCAGGCTGAAAAAAGCAAGAAAAAGAAGGAAGAAGAGGAAGATGAAGAGGATGAAGAAGAAGATGACAATGAATAAATTGGTTCTAGTGCAGTTTTCTTCTTGTCTATAAAGCATTTAAACCCCCTGTACACAACTTACTCCTTTTAAAGGAAAAAATTGAAATGTAAGGCTGTGTAAGATTTGTTTTTAAACTGTATAGTGTCTTTTTTTGTATAGCTAACACAATACTAAATGTGTCTTTAGATAGCCCTGTCCTGGTGGTATTTTCAATAGTCACTAATGTTGCCTGGTGCAGTATAGGGGTTATAAATCAACAGGGAAATTTAAAGCAGGTTCTTATTGGTACACAGCACAAATTAATTATATATCGGGATGGTAGTTTTTAATCTTCAGTTGTCTCTGATGCAGCTTATACGAAATAATTGTTGTTCTGTTAATATCACTCTGTAATTGTAAAAAAAAGTTACAGCTGTTTTGTTGACATTTTGGATGCTTCTAAGTAAATACAATTTTCTTTATTAAAAATAACATATTTTGAGGTTTATAATATATGTATAAATAAAAGTATCACAACAATAGCATAAAGGACAGGAAAGAAAAATGAAAATACTGTTGTAAGGTTCTTATATTGTTCATGATGCAGAATAATACCACTTGAAGGTAGACTACAATTGCACTATAAACCATAAAGCAATCAGAAAGTAACAAAACAAAAAGCCACACCTAATAAACTGACAAAGGAGTTACAACGAAATAAAAAAAAATTCTCAATTCAATGAAAGGCAGAAAAAGCAGAAAAGGAAACAAAGAATGGATGAGACAAATAGGAAACAAAAAGCTAGATAGAAGATTTTAAATATTGCCACAAACAAAACTCTAGGTCCAGTCTGCTTTCCTGGTGATGAATTCTTCAAAATATCTAAGAACAGATAATAATGACAGTGCCTAAACTCAGAGGATAAAGAGGTAACATTTCCCAATTTGTTCGATAAGCCCAGCATATCCCTGATACCAAAATCTAAAAAGAAAATAAATTATAGACCAATATCCCTTTTTATCATAAATGCAAACTCTCTAATGAACTAATAGCAAATGAAATAAAGTGTGACATAAAAAGGATAATACACCATGACCTCACAGGAATGAAAAGTTGGTTTAACATTCAAAAATCAATGTAATTTACTATATTAACCGAACAAAAGAGAAAAAGCAAACAATACTCTATATAGATGGAGAAAAAGCATTTGATAAAATCTTGAATAAAATTCTTAAATGAGGAATTGACGGAAACTCTTACACCTGATAAGGGGTAGTTACAAAAAAAAAATCTATAGCTGATCACATACTTAACTAAGAAAATATCAATATTTTCCCAATAAGATAGTCAACAGGCAAGGACTACTACTGTCCACCATTGTCACTTGTGTTCAATATTGTGTAGGAGGTTTTAGATCGTGCAATAAGGCAATGAAAAGCAATAAAAGGCAGGAATCTACAAAAAAGCCAACTAGAACTATTAAGTGAATTTTGCTAAGTTACAGGATACAAACAAGGCCAATATACATAGTACAATAACCAATTTTATTTCTATATACTTGCAATAAAGCATGTGAAAATGAAATTTAAAAATTTATAAAAGAATTTAAAAAGCACAAAATTCTTAATGGTAAATTTAACAAAATATGTGTAAAACCTATACATCAAAAACTACAAAACACTTCAGAGAAAACTTTTAAAAAACACTATGTTAAAGCGATGATATGCTATGTTCATGGATAGACTCAATACTGTCAAGATACCAGGTCACCCAGCTTGATGCCAGTAGCTCAGTGAGCAGGCCACTGGCCATATACACCAAAGCTGACAGGTTCAAACCTGGCCTGGGCCTACAAAACAACAATGACAACTGCAGCCAAAAAATAGCCAGGCATTGTGGCGGGTGCCTATAGCCCCAGCTACTTGAGAGGCTGAGGCAAGAGAATTGCTTGGGCCCAAGAGTTTGAGATTGCTGTGAGCTGTGAAGCCTCAGCACTCTATCGAGGGCAACATAGTGAGACTCTGTCTCAAAAAACAACAACAACAAAAAAGATATCAAGTCACCCTAAATTGACCTATATGTTAAATGAAGTGTCACAAAGATACAAGCTATCACGTGTGTGTTTTGAGAAATGGGAAATAACAAGCTATTCTAAATCATAAATGGAAATACAAAGTGTTAGGTTGGCCAAGCTAATTCTATCTTAGATCTGAAAAAAAAACATTCTGTGAGACTCTGTTACAGGTGGTCATAACTCAGATAAGGGAGGCATACTGCAGGCTTGTCACCTCCTTGCATTTGTCGTCACAAACACAAAAAATATGATTATACCACAAGCCTCTGACACCCTGATAAGAAAAGCCAGCCTGGAGAGTCCCAATAATGAGCTGCATGTCCTTGGCACCCTGATGAGAAAGACTTGTCTATAAAGCCAGCTGCTTTTTAGCTTGCCATAACTAGAACTGCCTCCCTCCCTAACGCTGCTGACATCTTTTTAGATTTCAGTCCTCTTGCACCCAAGTGTCAAAATAAACATTACCGGCATGTTATACTTTGGTTTTGAACGTTATTGATCTCCTTTCAGTTTCTACCTATCATCTAGCGCTGAACGCCAGGGATGGGGCAAGTCCAAGAGTCTTCCACCTGCATTTCCTCCCCCTCTTCTTCTCCCACCTCCCCCATTTGATATCTATCTGCTGGAATGAGGAGGGTACTTAATTGACAGCCACTGGCCAGGGCACTCCCTGGTGTGGCCTGAAGGACCTCTCCTGTTCCGTTTGCAGACAGCAGCCTAAAGGGGTGATGTCAAGGCTTTCACCTTATTCCTTCTCTTCACATTTTCCTGACACATTTTTGTCTTTCCAGGAGACTCCTTAGGACTTCCACCCAAATGAGGATAGATCAACACCACCAGATACCCAGACCTGATGCTTTTCTCTTCACCTTCTCTACATCCACACCAGCATGCATATAATTCTGAGTGAGTCTTCCTTATGGGCTTTTCCCGATCCAAGGTTCTGTTGTCCAATTTTCCTACCATCCAGAATGGTCCAAAAATCTGACCTCAGTCAAGAGACCTTCCAAGGTGCTTGCCTTTGGTTTTAGCAAGCCATCACAGGGGCACCTGACTAGCAGCTAACCACTATCAGTAGCACAAGGGAAAGGCAAGGACACTTGCCTTCTTCCTAATATGCTCCCTTTTCCCTTATTGCTGGGGGCCCTTCAGGTCAATTCACCTACCCTCTCAATAAGAAATTCTCAGTCAAATATCCCCAGGACAATATCTTTAATTTGTCTCTTCCAAAATTTATAGGCCCGTGGGTTCACTCAAGATCTCTACAGTAACAATAAATGCTTAATTTAGTACTGCAATAAAATTTGGCCCAAATATAAATTAGACAATCAATATCAATGTCTAGAAAATGGCACTTTCAACTTCAGTATTTTAACAGACCTTGACAATTTTTGCCAGTGAAAAGAAAAGTGGTTTAAAATCCCATATATAGGCCTTTGTGTACTCAGAACACACCCTTCTCTTTATGACTCTTGCTCTCCCTTCCAAATCCTCCACCTTCACTCCCACTGTCCATCCCTCTATTTCCTTCCCAACCTGAAAACCCCAGAAATCCTCTAGAAATCACATCCTTTGACTCAGCTGATCACTGGCCACCCCCTACTGCTTCCGCTTCTGCTCTCCTTCCCCTTTATGGACAAACAAGTCTGGAAAAAATATATCCTACTCTCCCTCCAGAGGCTGATCCCAATCCCCCCTTCCAATTTCTCTCCCTCTAACACCTGCTCCAGGGGTAGCCATGGTCCCCACTTACCAGACAATGCTCCTTTTCACCCAGCCCCTCTACTCCCCATTGGGAAAGTTGCTGGGGCAGAGGGCACTGTCAGAGTCCATGTTCCTTTTTCTTTGTCTGACCTGGACTTTCTGATCTACACTCAGCCTTTTCTCACAGCCTTCACTTTCTAGGTAAGGTGTCTCTTTCAACTTCTTCCTTCCTCCTTTAGATCCTGACCCTAGGGAGGAACACTATCTTGACAGTGCACTTCATTTCCCAGTCGGCCCGAATATTTGGTATAAACTCAAAACACTTTCAAAGGAGCCTTAGATTTCACAAGTAAAATTTCAAATCTGGCCTTCAATGGTCTTTGATAGCCAGATGGAGACAGAGACACATGGGGCAACAACAGGCCCTGGGAGAAGAAAAATTTTTCAAACGGTGGCTAACACTATCATGGAAATTTTTCAAAGACAGAGTTAAACTGGAGGCTTGGAAAAAATGTCAAGAGTGCATCACTGTACCCCATGACTGCATTAATGTATACAGTTATGCTATAAGAAATAATAAAAAAAAGAAAACAGAAACAAAGGAAGAAAAAAAAAGAATGCACCCTGCTCTGGGGACTGCACCCTGCTTCCTCTGTAGCCACCTGGGTCTGGAGAGAAATGTCCCAGGCAGCAGAGCTTGCATCCAATGTTTGCAAAGCCCCCTGAGCCAGCATCCTCCACACTCACAGACCCTTTAGAACTGCTTCAGTCTCAACAGACAGACCCTGGCCTCAAAACATGCTCAACTTCATCACAATGGCATGGCTGAGCCTCAGGTAACTCTGTTGCAGATAAGTAAGCTGATTTTAATAATACCAGGGCCACTTCCTCTATTCTCCTTGAATTTCCAGTATCTCTGCTTCCCTCTCCTATTTCTATTGTAAGAGAGAAAGGTAAAATACAACCTCCTGTGTATTCCATAACTTCTCTGTCTGCTGGGAGATCAACTCCAATTGCCCTACCTCACTGTTTGAATGAAATCTTAAAGTTAAGTCAAATACCTAACTCCTTTAACACTGCAAACTTCCTTTCTCAAACTCTTAGAAACTCTCAAACTCTTGAGAAAAACTCAACTGAGACATTATAACCTTCTTTTTCTCTTTCTCTGAGTTTGGATATAAAAGTAATCAGTAAGTAGGGAAAGAAAGAGAGATGTAGAATGACATGGGTATGAAGATGATTTTTGGCAAAGAAGGATTAAAAAATAATAATTTTATATAAAAAGGAATTTCACGTGAAAAGTTTTTGTTCTAAGATAACTGGTAGTTTTAGAAAGCAGCATGTCGAAAGATAGTTCATATAAATTATAAAGTGTGTGAAGAAAATTTAGAAAGAATTTTGTATGTAATTAAGTTAGTTTTAATGAAAGAAGAATCTCTGGTTAAAACAAAAAAAAATTCTCTGTTCTTGGTTTATAAATATTATATTTGAAGCCTCTAAGATTTATATTCCTACTTATGTGTTTAAACTAACAAGTAGATGCATCAAAAGTTCAGAACTCAAAAAGTCAATCTGTCAGTGTAGAGTTAAAATACAAAGTTTATTAAATTATCTTTTTGTATACTAAAAACTATGGATACTAAGTTATGGGTATCCTTAAGATAAGGTACCAGCACTCAACAAAAGATCCAAGGTCAGACACTCATTTGAAACTGAAGGGAAAAAAAAGACTCTTTTTACTTTTTTAAAACATTGTTTCAGGGCTTGGCGCATGTAGCTCAGTGAGAAGGGAGGGCACCAGCCACATACACTGAGGCTGGTGGTGGGTTTGAGCCTGGCCCAGGCCTGCTAGACAACAAGGACAACTGCAACAAAAAAATAGCCAGGCATTGTGGTGGGAGCCTGTAGTCCCAGCTACTCAGGAGGCTGAGGCAAGAGAATCGCTTAAGCCCAAGAGTTTGAGGTTGCTGTAAGCTGTGACGTCATGGCACTCTACTGAGGGCAACATAGTGACCCTCTGTCTCAAAAAAAAAAAAAAAGAAATTGTTTTGGCTGCGCCTGTGGCTCAAGGAGTAGGGCGCCAGCCCTATATACTGGAGGTGGCAGGTTCAAACCGGCCCCAGTCAAAAACTGCAGAAAAAAAAAATTGTTTCATGTTAATTTGAGGGTACAAAGAATTAGGTTACAATATTTGCACTTATTAGGTAGAATCCCTCTTATAATTGTGTCCCACCCCCAAGAGGTGTGCCATACACCCTAACATGGTGCCCATTAAGTGGGAGCACACACATCCCCCTCTCCCTGCTCCCTTGTTGCCCTGCCCCCCACTTTGAATTGAGTTTTTCTCATACGTGGGCGTCTATTAGATTGTCTACTGGCTTCATATTAGTTTTGAGTACACTGGATTCTTGCTTCTCCATTATTGTGATACTGTACTAAGAAGAATGCGTTTCAGCTTCATCTAGGTTAATTTAAAAGACGTAAAGTCTCCCTCTTTGTTAATGGATGAATAGTACTCCATAGCATATATATACACCAGAGTTTGTTAATCCATTCCTGGGTTGATGGACATCTAGGTTCTTCCCACATCTTGGCAATTATAAATTGAGCTAGGATAAACAATCATGTTTAGTGCAAATGTCCTTACAATAAAATGAATTTTTTCTTCTGGGTAGATGCATAGTAGTGGGAATGCAGGATCAAATGGAAAGTCTACTTTGAATTCCTTGAAGATTCTCCATACTTCCTTCCAAAGAGGCTGTATTAGCTTGCAGTCCCACCAACAGAGTAAAAGTGTTCCCTTTTCTCCACATCCATGCCAGCATCTGCAGCTTTGAGACTTTGTGGTGTGAGCTCTTCTCATGGGGGTTCGGTGTTATCTAAGGGTGGTTCTGATTTGCATTTCTCTGATGAACAGGGACGATGAACATTTTTTCATATTTTGTTAGCCATTGTCTCTCTTCCTCATAGAAGGTTCTGTTCATGTATCTTGCCCAGTGATAGATGGGATTGTTTGCTCTTTTCTTGTTGTTGATTAATTTGAGTTCTCCATAGATTCTAGTTATCAACTCGTCAAATTCATACCATGCAAGTCTCTTTTCCCATTCTGAAGGTTGTCTTTTTGCTTTACTTGTTGTGTCCTTAGATGTTCAGAAGATTTTCAGCTTAAGTCCCATTTGTATTGTTTTTGTTGTTCTTGTGATTTCTGTTAAGTTTTCATAAAACCTGTCCCCAGTATGACACCAAGAGTTTTCCCCACACTTCCAAGATTTTTATTATTTCATGTCTTATATTTAAATCTTTTATCCATCTTGAGTCAATTTTTATAAGTGGGAAAAGGTGTGAGGATCCTTTTTACTTTTAAAACATCAGCCACTTTTATTTCCTAATTGGCACTACTGTGTCTAGCTCTTCCAGAAGCTGGGCAAATTCTTAACAAATGAATTCTTTCAACTTACATTACATTTCAGAACTCAATTTCTTCCCTTCTATTTTTTACTAAAAAGTGGTCAGAAAGACACCAGACATTAGTTTATGTTTTCTGTTAAGAGGTCAAGCCTCTCACAGTTACCTTCCTGGTTAACTACTTGAAACAGCTAACTGCACTGGCCATGTAGAAACCTGTCTCTCAGTTAGCCAAGAAGATTCATCAAGCCCGTTATTTCAGAGTGGCCCCCTCCAACCAAGAAATTAGGTGTATCTCAAAACCTTCCACCCAAATCCCTAACCTCAAATCAGATAACTCTTTGACTACCCCAACAACAGCCAGGCTACAAGGCATCAAGATGCCCTCCTTGGGACATTTATATAATTTAATTTTATCTGTAATTCTAACCCTCCTCAGTCAGAAACCTCACACTTCTCTAAAACCTTTACCTCCAGGAAGACTTCTTGAATTTTTCATAACAAGATTTAACTCTTTAGGTAAAACTGCCTTCTTCCTTACCTTAATATCCCCTTTAGCCCCTTTAAACTTCCCTGATGTTATACCTCAGTACTTACTAAACCCAATACGTTTTTACTAAACTAATCTTCATTAACTCTATCTAAATGATAAATCATTTCAGTTCCTAGTTACATTTAAAACACATCCATCATACACTTAACCTACCACAAGAAGGGAGCCTCCTTCTCTGACTGAGAAGACAACCTGCTTAAGAAATTATCCCACCACTGGGCAGCACCTGTGGCTCAAGGAGTAGGGTGCTGACCCCATATAATGGAGGTGGTGGGTTCAAACCTGGCCCCGGCCCAAAAAAAAGCAAAAAAGAAAGAAAGAAATTATCCCACCACTATAGCCAACAGGACAATAAAACTGTTCCAGACCTTTTCAGAAAACACCTACTCACACTCTTACACTGCAATTCCCATCTCTGGAATGGTAACATCAATCATAAACCTTCTCAACCCATCCCCCTTTTACATGACCCTCACTGGTCCTGGGCTCTTCCTGAACACCTTACCTCTAAATCTTTACAACAATTTCCCACCCAACACTTTCCAATCCCAAAAGATAGATTATACTCTGTCACCTCTTGCCAATAGGTTATTTTTACAACCCATTTTCTTCTCAGAACCCATCCCCAACTTTAGTATATTCTTCCTCTTTCTTATCTTAGACCTAACATGCAGAAACCTTTCCCTTAAATCCACACACTCAGTTGTCCCCCACAAACAAATGGGCTAATCTCCCCTCTTGGGAGATCACTTGCCAATTACTTTTCTGTCTCAAGTAACAGACCAGGACAAAATTGGAAAATTTACAATTTTCTCCATCCTCTTCTTGATTTCAACTTAGCTCATGTCTGCCACAAAAGCCTATTTTTGCTTGCAAAAACAAAACATATTCTTGCCTACCCTCCAACTGGACAGACACCTATAATCTTCTATCTCTGTTTCCCAATATAAACACTGCCCCTCCTGATCAGAAACAGCTGGTGGGAAGAAGGCCAGAAACCAAATTGCATAATCACAGCAACACCCCCCACTCCCCGCCTAACTCCTGGAATGCTTCAAGGCCAGTGTTCCTGGGAAGCAACTGAACAGTAACTTTTATTCTGTCCCCAGCTGGTGACCAATAAAGGCAGATGGCCAGTATATTCTACCTAAAAATCAAGCACCCCAAATCCTCCAGCACTTACATAATTCATTCATTTCACATTGGCCATCACCCTCTCATTCAATTCCTAAAGCCCATACTCACCTATAAAAATCTTTACCAACTCCTCACCACCGTAACAGGAAACTACAAAACCTGCTACATAGTCTCTTCCCCAAGGCCTGTGACCTCCCTCATTTTCTACCCACTAGGCCAGATTATAGCCCCTGCCAGGATTGGCAGACTGATTTCACTTATGTGCCCACACATAAACGACACAAATACTTATTAATGCTAGTAAATACCTTTTCAAAATAAGTCAAAGCCCTTCCAACCACTTCTAGGAAAGCCTTAGAAGTCATCAAAGTCCTACTAGATCACATTATCCCGTTTCAGTCTGTGTAACTAATCTGTCTTAGAAAGCACATCTACTGGCTGCTACAGGCCATATCCTTCTGCTGATTATTTAAGTTGGTGACAAAATCTCCCTCTTCAAGACACTTCACTCCTCCCATCCACACCTAAGATGATCTGTCTCCTTCCCAGCCTGATGTTCACGACAATCCAGAAAAAGAAAGAAATAGCTGTTTAGCAACGTTTAGACCCAAGATAAATAGTAGGCATGTAGGCAGTAAGATATACCCTGCCACCTCCTGAAACTATAGAGACATACCTTCCAAAACAAAACAAAAAACTTTCACATTTACTTAAGAAAATAATAGGCCCTATAATAGAAGGTGTTACAACCCTAATGAGTAGAGGAGAATTGGCAGAAGTTACATATAATACAATCACCACAAAAACTGTAACAACATCTATAGCCAGTATCCAGGACACATGTGAAAATTTTAAACTATGAACTCACTCTCTAAATTCCCTAACATGCATGACAGCAGATAATAGGATGGCCTTAGACTATGTCCTAACAAAAGAAGGTAGAGCCTGCAAATAAGGTTAACACCTCTTACTGCTTTTTCATCAATGCCATAGGCCAGGTTGAAGAGAAGACCCAGAAAATTAGTAAATTCTGCCTGGCTCAGGAAGTTCACCCAACAAGGGATAGAAGACTCCATCTGGTTAACCGTATAATCAACTTTCCCAAAATAACCAAGCTCTTACCTTTTATAGGACTCATAATAACCTTTCTTCTTATTTTACTATTTGCTCACTGCCACCTTCACCTAATAACCAAATATCACTAACAAATCTTTAGGAGAACTTTTTCTCCTGCAAGCTCACCCAAGATACAATCCATACCCTAACAATACTTCCCTTTAGGTTTCCACGCCATCATGAAGTCATATAGGAAGCAGTTTATGAGAACAATGCCCCAATACCCAAAACATAATAAAACAAATAGTCAGGAATGTTAGCTTGGCCAAGCTAACTCCATCTTAGATCTGAAAAACCCATTCTGTGAGATTCTGTTACAGATGGTCCTAACTCAGATAAGGGAGGCATGCTGCAGGCTCATCACATCTTTGCACCTGTCCAGTTACAAACCCATAAGAAAATATGTTCATACCACAAACCTTTGACCCCCTGATAAGAAGAGCTGACCCAGAGAGTCCCAATAATGAGCTGCATTTCCTTGGCACCCTGGTGAGAAAGACTTGTATGTAAAGTCAGCTGCTTTTTGGCCTGTCATAAATAGAACTGGATCCCACCCTAATGCTGCTGACATCCTTTAGATCTTAGCCCACTTGTACCAAGTGTCAAAATAAACATTATGTCATTGTTACACTTTGGTCTTGAGTGTTCTGCTCCTTTCAGTTTTTACCTATCACAAAGGACCTATAAGAGTGCAATTTTGAAAAAGATAAACATAGTCAGAGGACTTATACTAATTTTAAGAATTCTATAAAGCTACAGTAAGTAACAGTGTGGCACTGGCATAAAGGCAGACAAACAAATCAAGGGAACAAAATGAAGCATCTAAAAATAAAACCCCATAGAGGAGAATGAATAAATCAATTGTGGTAGGAATATTCATACAATGGAATAGTAGAAAACAATAAAAATAATATTACTATAATCAATAATATGGACAAATTTCACAGGCATACCAGTGAATGACAGAGGCCAGAGACAAAAGAGTATATGACATATGATTAGAACTCCATAAATTTCAAGAACAAGAAAAACAATATGGTGATCTAAGTCAGAAACATGATTACCTCTATGGGGGATTATTAACTGGAAGGGGTACGAGACACCCTTCTGGAGTGTTGGAAATCTTTTATATCTTGATGTAGGTTACATGAGCACAGACATATGTAAAAAATAATTGAGCCATACACTTAAAAGTAGTATACTTGATGGACTTTTCTACATGTATGTTATTCTACCATAGAGAGATAACAGTTCATTAGTGCCTTCTGTTATTCTGGGTCATGTAGTCAACAAAATTAAGAAGACTTTTATGTGGAAAGTATGGGCTATACCAGTAGTGGTCAAACACAGATCATTCTAGCTAAATAGGGTAATTTTCAGGGATTAAGAATGACTAAGAGATAGACCAGAAGTACCAACGAAATTGGCTTGCAGATCTGAGATCAGGTATTTCTTTGCTATCTTTGCCCTTCTTTCTGCCATCCCCACCAAGGAATGGGTCACAAAGTGAGATCTAGAACCCATGTGTTTTGACTTTCTGCATGGTTCTTTCCTTCTTCAATTACCACATGCATTGATAAAAAACTGTTTACTAGAAAAACTGTTTACTAAATGCTACAAAATCCAGTACTGTGTAATCCTCTCAAGACCTACTGTTAATGTGAATCTTTCTAAATGCAGAATATAAATGTCTGAACACAATAACTAAGAAAATGCCATGAAGGCTATGTTAACCAGTTTGGTGAAAATATTTCAAATTGTATATAAAACCAGCACACTGTACCCAATGACTACATTGATGCACACAGCTATGATTTAATAAAAAAAGAAAAAAAGACCTACTGTTAAGAGATGTCCCTATAAAATTCATTACAAGAAACACTTAAATAGGTCTTACACCATACTAGATACTGTATTAAATTGTGTTACTGCTAGGCACTTTACAAGCATTATCTAATTTATTTCTCAAAATGCTATATCCATTTTAAAGAAGATGGCAACTGAGGTACAAAGAGGCTAAGTAACTTGTCTAAAGGTCACACAACTAGTAAGTGATGGAAGTGAAATTCAAATCTAGGCAGCATGATTCTACACTTTGTGCTTTTAATCACTAAAACACATTAAACAAAAACACTAATGAAAGCTGATGAGCCAAAAAATAAAAAGTTCTGTGCATAATTTTCATGATATCCACCAACACAGATAAGCAAAAAAATACATTATCTGCATGTGGCCTGTGGGCTGGACACTTAGAAAATTATTTCTATATACTGAGTATGTTTTTCAAATCAAAGCTACCTTAATGGCTATTAAAAAATCATGGAAAGGAAAAAAAAACCCCAAAGTATGGAATTTAAGGGATTTTCCTATTATGTCGGCCATCTTCTGTAGTTTCTCTACTTTATATACTAAAAAAAAATTAATCATATTCCATACTTACCGAATCCACAAGATTTTCTGTTTTGTCTATCAATAATTCCAATCTTTCTCCCCGCTGAGCTACCAGATCTGAAAATAGTGGGAAAGAAAGATCAAGTTTTATATTATGTATCTGCCATTTTTGTCTTTATTCTAATGTAAATATGATTTTAATTGTAGCTGGTGTTTTTGATAGCTCATATGTTTTACAGATGTGCTATATATTTAAGTAGTAAGAGCTTTTAGTAAAGCTTATCAACTAAAGTGTGAACTGGCAGTTTTTTCTGTAAAGGGCCAGAAAATAAATATTTTAGGCTTTATGGGCTACATGATTAAGTTGTTATTACTTAACTCTGTTAGACACAAACAATATGTAATGAATGGGCACAGCTGTGTTCCAATGAAACTTTACCTAGAAAAACAGGCAGCAGACCAGACTTAACGCAAGGGCCACAGTTTGAAAACCTCTGAATTAAGGGTATGATCTGAGGGTAAAAAAAAAGACTCCTAAAATGAGTAAAAAACACTTCCAGAATTATAGCTTGAAGAGTCCTCAGAATCTCTCTCCAACAAAACCACCATAACTAGTGAAAATTATAAAAATAAGCAACTATCCCCATTTTTTAGTCTCTGGAAACAGGAGGGGCTAAGAGGGCAGCACAGTGGTGGTCTCCTTGCAGCCTTTCCTGACAAAAGTGGAGAGAAACATGTGCAGGTGCCGCCATTCAGACTGCCAGTTCAAAAACAGCAATGTGAGAACATAAAGTGACTGTGCAGGACTCCAGAAATGGCAAGGAGAAGCAGGAAGGGAACCCAATCAGGGAAAGAGGCGAAGTGGAGATGAAAGACAGAGAGGTAGAGACTCCACATGATCTGTATTGGTACAGGCTACAGGGAACCCAGTGCTATACCCTGCAGCACCCTGGTGGGGTAGTCTGGTGAGTGACCAGATTCCTGTGCACAGAAGTCCCAGTGGATACCCAGAACGAAGAAAGAGCCTCCTTCCCCCAAACCAAGCCAATCTTGCTGAGGAGACCAACAGCTTCTCTAAGCCAGAGCCAGATATCCATTGCCAAGCACTTCCCTTACAGAGTGTGGGTGGATCTGGCAGAAGATGCCATTTGTAAGGAAATTGTTGAAATGAGATGAATGGAATTAAGAGTATGAATCGGCTCGGCGCCTATGGCTCAAGTGGCTAAGGTGACAGCCACATACACCTAAGGTGGCAGGTTCGAATCCAGCCCAGGCCCGCCAAATAACAATGATGGCTGCAACCGAAAAATAGCCGGGCGTTGTGGTGGGCGCCTATGGTCCCAGCTACTTGGGAGGCTGACGCAGGAGACTCGCTTGAGCGTAGGAGTTGGAGGTTGCTATGAGCTGTGATGCCACAGCACTCTACCCAAGGGGACACCTTGAGGCTCTGTTTCAAAACAAACAAAAAAAGAGTATGAATAGCAGATAAGATGAACAGAATTGAAGAGAATGTAGAAAAGTAAGTCCAAAAATTATCTTAAAAAATCAGCAAGGTGGGCGGAGCCAAGATGGCGAACTGCAGCCAGCTTTTTACAGAAGCTCCCGTCCAGAAGGAGGCGGAAAGGACAGAACCCTAGCAAAATAGCTGATGGTTTGGAGCAGAGACAAGAGAGAAGATTGAAGAGTGCACTTCAACCTTCCTGAGGCGAGCTGCGACCCTGAAACTACAACCAAAAGGTACAAAATCCACCACCAAGCAGACGGGAGTCCCCTCCCCCACAACAAGGGCTCGCGCAGTTTACTCCATGCAA
>NW_003852654.1:1221606-1235898 GCF_000181295.1 Otolemur garnettii | reverse complement strand
AAAAAAAAATCAGCAAGGTGAGGCTTTGTAGGAGACCTTGTTCTGGGGAGATGTAGCCACATTGCCCCACCTAGGAGGGGTGCAGGAGGGGCGTAGAGAGCATAGTGGCCCTGTGAGTGTGGTCACACAGGTAGGTCCTGCATGGCACAGCTTCCCACAGCCCTGAAGATCCATGGTTTGGACTGCTGTGCTGCCAGCTCAACCTCTACCCTCCTGGCAAGCTGGGACCACAACTTTGCAGTGTGGGCCAGAGTGGTCTCATTCCAATCCCCAGGGACCAGCTTTGGGGGTGGGGGTAGGGAAGGCTCCAGATTGCATTTAGATCACTGAGGCTTGGTCCTTGCCCATATGAAGATACTGGGGCCTCCCTATCTGCAACAAGAACCTGGCGGTTGTGCAGCAACATGGCCCTGGAGTCTCAGTGCTGATGTAGGCCCATGAGAAGTCTCCAAACCTTTCCATTCAGAGTTGAGCAGCAAATCCCATCTCTAAATGTCAAGCTAACAAGCCCTTCCACAAAAAACTTCAGCTTGTTATTTCTAATCCTAGAGCACTGCCTACTGACTATTTTTTAAATTATTTTTTATTTACAAAACTTCTTTCTATATTTACATCCTATTTCTTTTTCAGGACAACAAACAGGATTTTAATAATTACAGCCAATTTAAATCTTAATGTTTAAACTTTTTTCTATCATATTCTAATTTTTTCTTCTTTTTTCCTCTTTTTTTTTTTCCTTTTACTTTCTCTTTGAAGGCAATAAAGAGGATTTTAATGATTACAGTCCTTTTTTTTCCTCTCCCTCTTCTATTTCTTTTTCCAAGGCAACAAAGAGGATGTCAATATTTTTGTTTTCCTTTGTAAACAATTTTCTCCTATCTTCTTTCTTTCT
Source organism: Otolemur garnettii (assembly GCF_000181295.1). NCBI lineage: Eukaryota > Metazoa > Chordata > Mammalia > Primates > Galagidae > Otolemur > Otolemur garnettii. The sequence goes on along the minus strand of NW_003852654.1, from coordinate 1,235,006 downwards.
TTCCTATTTCACCTCTAAGACAACCATAGGATTTTAATATTTACAGTCAAAAAAAATTTGTTTCTCTTTTCCCTCTTCTCCTTTTTCTTCTTTTGGTCTATTAAACCTTAGAGTTGGGTGCTTGGATGGCACCCATTTCTTATCTGGTTGGCCCTGACCCTACCCTCTTGGAGAATCTGGGCTGCCACCTAAATACTGCTCCTGGCCTAGAGCAGTGGTTCTCAACCTACCTAATGCTGTGGCCCTTTAATACAGTCCCTGTGGGTCGCAACCCACAGGTTGAGAACCATGGGCCTAGAGGGTTCATCTAGAAGCCCTCCCCAAGCCACACCCCTCCCAGTTTAGAGGAAATCAAGCTGGGGCTCAGGAGACCATGAAGCCTTTGGCAGGCTACCAGTGGGAGTAGCCACAGGAGATAGCAGTGGCTCATTTAAATGGACAGTGGCAAAGGGGAACGGTAAGTTGCACATCCTGGAGCCTCTGAAACTAATATCAGATCACTGGATTTTGTGCGTAAATGGCCCCAAAACCCTCCTGAGTGGGTCAGTGGAACAGTAAGCTGCCAATTCACTTTGGCAGGTCTTAGAAGGGGTGTGGAAAATCCACAACCTGGGACCTCTGAAACTAATATCAGCCCCTCAAATTTGTCATCCTAACAGCCCTAAAAACTGCTGACTATTTGTCACAACAGCAAGTTGCCACTTTGTTTCAGCAGATCCTGGAAGAGATATGAAAACTCCCATCCTCAGGGCCTCTGAAAATGACATCAGTCCACTGGATATGGCAGCCAAACAACCCTAAAACCTACCAAGAAACTGGTGGAACAAGGAGGTTCAACTTAACTTTGGCAAATCCTAGATGGGGCAAGGAGAGCAATGCGTCCTGGGGCAGCAGATGACAAAATCTGCCTTCTGACTAGGCCCCCAAACAGCCCAAGAGCCTGCTGAATAGGACTAAAGCAAGCAGACTGTTATGCCACTTGGTAGGCCCAGACTCTGCCCTCCAGGCCCCCACTGCTTCCTGTGAGCCAACTAATTGAGCTCAACTAGAATATCTGTCAACTACAACTTAGGAACACCCTAATCTATTAGCTTAGAATTAAAAAAAAATAGAAAACACACATGGTGAGGAATTAGCAAAAGAACACTGGGGACATGAAATCAAGAGCAGATTGACTCCCTCAAGGAATTACAGCAGCAGTTCTCAACCTCTGGGTCGCAACCCCTTTGTAACAATGAAAATATATCATGGCATTAGGAAGGTTGAGAAGCACTGAATTACAGTGTAGCTGCAGATGAAGATGCCATTTGTAAGGAAATTGTTGAAATGAGAGAAATGGAATTAAGAGTATGAATAGCAGATACGATGAACAGAATTGAAGAGAATGTAGAAAAATAAGTCCAAAAATTATCTTAAAAAATCAACAAAATTAAAGACAAAGTCACCAAGGATCTAGACATAATTAGGAAGGATATAACACAGCTTAAAGAATGGGAAGAGGCATTCAAGGAGTTTCAAAACACAGTAGAGTATCTCAGCAACAGATTAGTATGAGAAGAAAGACTCTCAGAACTCGAAGACATGACTTTTGAACTAACCCAACCATTCAAAGAGGCAGAAAAGAAGAGAGCAAAAGCAGAGCAATATCTTAGATCTAAGATTACATGAAGCATACAAACATACAATTCATAGGGATTCCTGAAAGAGAAGAAAGAGTCCCCAAAGCACAGAATCTCTAGTTGAATACATTTATAGTGAAAAATTGCCAAGCATAGACAGAGACCGAGAAATACAGAAACTAGATGAATATCGAACTGCTGGATAACTCAGTTCAAAAAAAGCATCTCCTGGGGTGGCGCCTGTGGCTCAAAAGGGTAGGGCACTGGTTCCATATGCCAGAGGTGGAGGGTTCAAACCTAGCCCCAGCCAAAAACTGCAAAAAAAAAAAAAAAAGTATGTCTTAGACACACTGTATTAACCTGGTTAAATTTAAAATAAAATAGAAAATTCTGAAAGCAGCCAGGCATAAGCAACAGCTTACCTACAAAGGCAAAAACATTAGGGTGACAGTGGACTTCTCAGCTGAAACTTTACAAGCCAGAAAAGAATTGTTGTCTATCTTCTCAAACAAAATAACTTCCAGCCAGGAAGTTTAACTTCCAGCTAAAGTGTTCTGTGGAGAAATCAAATCTTTTCCAACACGTAAACTTTGAGGAAATTTGCAACTACAAAACCAGCTCCGCAGGAAGAACTCATACATGTATTATACACCAACAATCACAATGGACCATCAGCAAAGACACCCAGAAACTAAAGGACAAAGTTTAGCTTCCACAGTGGCCCAAAGGATAAAACTAGGCAGGCATAAGACCTCCACAAAACAAGATGAAGAGAACCTCACCATACTTATCTAGTCTCTCAATAAATGTGAATGATGTCAATTCCCCACTGAAGAGGCACAAGCTGGCTGACTGGACAAAAAAGCACAAGCCAACTATATGCTGTCTTCACATCTAAACTCCAAGGACACAAGAAGACTCAGGATGAGGGATGGTAAACAGTATTTCAGGCAAATGGAAATCAGAGGAAAGCGGGAGTCACAATCCTATTTGCAGAAACATTTGGCTTTGAAGCAACAAAAGAAAGACAAAAATGGACACTGAACACTGGTCAAGGGAATGATATAAGAAGACATTTCAATCAAAATATCTATGCACTAAACTTAAACATTCCCAGATTTATAAAAGAAACACTACTTGCTCTAAACAATATGATACCCTGCAACATCATAATAACAGGGAACTTCAACACCCCACTGACAGAATTGGACAGATCCTCCAAGCAGACACTAAACAAAAAAGTAATGAAATTAAACATGACTCTAGAATGTGCTTAACAGACGCATACAGAATATTTCACCCCAATAATACTGATTGTATGTTCTTCTCATGAGCCCATGGATAACTGTCCAAAATTGATGACATCCTAGGACACAAATCAAACCCCATCAAATTTAAAGAATAGAAATTATACCTTGTATCTTTATGGAACACAATGCAATAAAAGAATTCAACTCCAACAAAAACTTTCATCTCCACATAGTTGTGGAAACTAAACAACCTTATGCTGAATAACAGGTGAGTTAAGGAGGAGATAAAGAAGGAAATCATTACATTACTTGGACAAAATGATAACAAAACCATAGCCATCAAAAACTGTGTGATACAGAAAAAGCAGTCCTAAGAGGGAAGTGTATCAGATTAAATGTCTACAACCAAAAAAACAGAGCATAAACCAGCAATCTAATGAATTATCTCAAGGACCTGGACAAGGAAGAACAATCAAACCCCAAACTGAGCAAAGAAAAAGAAATATCCAAAATAAGATACAAACTAAATGAAATCAGAAACAAAAGTATTATTTGAAAGATTAATGAAACAAAAAGTTGGTTCTCTGAAAATATAAATAAAAATCAGAAACCTTTCACCAAATTAACCAGAATCAAAGGTAAGATCTCTAATAACCTCAATCAGAAACTAAAAAGAGGAAATAACAACAGACATCACTGAGATATGAAAGATCATCACTGATTACTACAAAAAACTCTATGCCCAGAAATTTGAAAACATGAGCAAACAGACCAATTCATGGAACCACACCACCTCCCTAGGCTCAACCAGGAACAAATAGAACTCTTGAACAGACCAATAACAAACACTGACACTGCAACAATAAAAAAGCTTCCCACAATAAAAAAAGAAAAAATCCTGGAGCATACAGTTTTACACCAGAATTCTACCAATGTCCAAAGGAGAGCTTGTACATATATTGCAGAACCCATTCCAAAACATCGAGAAGGAAGGAATTCACCCTAAAACTTTCTATGAAGCAAATATCACCCTGATACCAAAACCAGGAAAGGATTCAACAAAAAAGGAGAACACAATGGACCAACATAATTAATGAATATTGACTCAAAAATACTCAATAAAATCTTAGCAAATAGAATACAGTTATCCATTAAAAAGAATATATCGTGACCAGATGGCCTTCATCTTAGGGATGCAAGGCTGGTTCAACATAGGTAAACATAATTTGCCACATAAACAGAAGCAAAAAAAAAAAAAAAAGACCATATGATGTTCTCAATAGACACATAAAAAGCATTTAATAAAATGCAGCATCTTTTTCTCATAAGAACACATAGGAAAATAGGCATAGATGGGACATTTCTAAAACTCACAGAAGCCATCTTTGAAAAACACACAGTCAATATATAATGAATGGAGTAAAACTGAAAGTATTTCCACTTAGAATTGGAACCACACAAGGATGTCCACTATCACCATTACTATTCAAAATAGTGCCAGAAGTCCTAGCCAATGTAATCAGGCAAGAGGAGGCAATCAAGGGTATCTAAATGGGGATAGAGGAAGTCAAAATTTCACTCTTGGCCAGTCATATGGTCTTCTACTTAGAAAATCTCAAGGACTTAAGAAAAAGACTTCTAGAAGTGATTTAGAAATGCAATAATGTCTCCCGATATAAAAATCAATGTTCACAAATCACTAGCCTTCATATGCATCAATAATGGTCAAGATAAGAAGCAAATCAAAGATATAGTATGGTTCACAATAGCCACAAAAGAAAATAAAATGCATTGGAATATACTTAACAAAGGATGTGAATGATCTCTATAAACACAACTACAAAACTCTGAGATAAGAAATAGCAGAAGACATTAATAAACAGAAAAACATATCATGTTCATAGTTTGGAAGAATCAGCATTGTTAAAATGCCTATAATACCCAAAGTGATAGGCTCAGCGCCTGTGGCTCAAGTGGCTAAGGCGCCAGCCACATACACCTAAGGTGGCGGTTTCGAATCCAGCCTGGGCCCGCCAAACAACAATAATGGCTGCAACCAAAAAATAGCCGGGCATTGTGGCAGGCGCCTGTAGTCTCAGCTATTTGGGAGGCTGAGGCAGGAGACTCGCTTGAGCCCAGGAGTTGGAGATTGCTGTGAGCAGTGAAGCTATAGCACTCTACCCAGGGGGACAGCTTGAGGCTCTGTCTCAAAAAAAAAAAAATACCCAAAATGATCTATAGATTTAACCCAATCCCTATTAAAACACCAGTGCCATACCCTGAAGAACTAAAAACAAACAAAATAAAAGTTCTTGAATTCATATAGAATCAGAAAAAGCCCCAAATAACCAACACAATTCTGTGAAATAAAAACAAATCTGGATGCATCAGATTTGTTACCAGACTTTAGGTTATACTACACGTCTATAGCAATCAAAACAGCATGGTACCGGCACAAAAATAGAGACATAGATCTATGGAACAGAACAGAAAACCTAGAGATGAAATTGGCCTCATAACACCATCTGATCTTCAATAAACCAAACAAAAGCTTACACTGGGGAAGAGAATCCCTATTTAATAAATGGTGCTGGAAGAACTGATAGTCACATATTAAAGACTGAAACTGGACCTGTACCTCACTATTTACAAAAATTAACTCATGCTGGATAAAAGATTTAAATCTAAGACATGAAATGATAAAAACTCTAGAGGAAATAACTCCTAATGATATAGGCCTTTGGAAAGAATTTATGAAGACCCTCTTGTCTCTATCAACAAAAATAAATAAATGGGGGGGGGGCAGAGCAAGATGGCAAATGAGAAACAGCTTCTTTGCAACTGGGCAAGATGAGATTGGGGAGAGAAGACTCCAGGCACCTCTGACTTGTGGCCTCCGCCCAAAAACATCCTTTTGGGGATGCAGGGAGGCAGCGGGAGACTTCTGGACCCCAGGGAGAGGACAAAAGCACTAGCAAATGTTTGTGTTTACTCTGATGTTGTGGAGGCTACAGCTACAGCAACAGTGAGAGTTTGCAAATAGGGAAGGATTTCTCTGAGGGTTGTTTTGGGTTTTTTTGGACTTTGGCACTTAGTTGAGTTACCTTGGGAGACCTTGGGTGAGTAAGCAAGTGACTTAGAGCAGAGCCCAGAGGCCAGGACTCAGCGGCTGGGCTTGGAAGAGAGCTTTCGTTGTTTGATTATGGTCTGTGTGCAGCCACTGTGGGAGAGAAGCCCTGCAGGCTCAGCCTTCAGGGTCCTAGAGCAAGGCCTATGCTCAAGACCTTGGGTGAATGAGAAAGTGACTTTGAACAGTGCCCAGAGGCCAGGACTGCAACTCCAGGGAAGAGCTTTCATTGTTCAGTGGTGGGAGAGCTGTCTTGCAGCCTCAGTCCTAAGGGGTGTAGAGTGAGGCACCTGATAAGCAGGCAACCACTTCAGAAGAGATCCCAGAGACACATGCTATCCTGGGAAAGCCTCTGCTTAGCCAAGGGTCATGGTTTGGAAAGGTCAAGGCATGTATATTAAGCAGGCTGATGAGAGATTCAGGTTCTCAACCCTGTGGAGTTTCAGGACAAAGAAGTCAGCAGAGGCCTCCAGTCTCCATCTTATATAGCTGTATCAGCATTGTGACTACCATCTCATATCCCAGAAGATCATCTACTGCCAAGGCAATATTCAACAAGCTATATAGATATAGATACAGACATAGATATATAGATATAGATATAGATAACTTTGTTTTGTTTTCTTTCTTTTTTTTTCAACTTTCCCCCTTTGATTTTTCTTTTTTCTCCATTTTTCTCATATAAATATAATTTTTCATTGTTGTCTTCCTTAATAAGAACTTCATTTTTGCTAGTTTTTCTGCCCATTATTTGTTTTTTTCCCACAATTTTATTTCTTTAATAATAAGAACTTCATTTTTGTTAAGTTTTTCTGCCCATTATTTTTTTTCCCCACAATTTTATCCTGTAAGGTTTTTTGTTTGTTTGGTTTGGTTTCATTTATAGTATTTTTGTTTTTCTTATCTATTTGGTGGAGTGGGGTATGGTGTCTACTCATGCTGGCAAGGAGCTGCAGATATCAAAGGAATCACAGAACCCAGCACCCCTAGATGTTAGAGGGTTTTTTGTCTGTTTTGTTTTATTTTCAGAGGCAAAGTCTCATCCATTGCCCTCGGTAGAGTGCTATGGTGTCACAGCTCACAGCAACCTCCAACTCCTGGGCTGAGGTGATTCTCTTGCCTCAGTCTCTCGAGTAGATCTTAGAGTTTCATAGGTGTGGGTCAAAGTACCCTACTGTACACCTCTATTACTCCTGTCTCTCTCTTTCTATGCCTCTATTCTTTCTGTCAATCTTCCCTTTTACTCACCCCCTTTACTTTCTCTTTTTTCTTTTGTAAATCTTTTATCCCTTCTTACTCTTCAATCTTCTCATCCTTTTAGTCCTGTACCAAAAGGACACATCAATACCTTAGGTCCGAGGCATAAAGAGCAAGAGGAAGTGAAAGGAAAAATTAGGGCAAAGAAACAGACAAAAAGAAAACAATCTTGAGGAAGAAATAGCATAAAAATCCTGGAAACATGAAAAACCAGAACAAAACAACCCCCTAAGTGACTATGAGGTAGAAACTGCAGAGGATTCCATCCATCAAGGAATGTTAGAAATGACAAAAGGGGAATTAAAAACATTTATGAGAAAAGCAATGAAGGAAATTGCTGAGAAAGTGGAAAATAACCAAAAGGAAATCCAAAAACAGAATCAAATAAGAAATGAACTATATGAAGAATATAGAAAGGATATAGCAAAGCTTAAAGGAATGGAAGTAGTCAAATAGGGAACTTAAAGATGCAGTAGAAAGTATCAATAACAGATTAGACCATGCAGAAGAAAGAATCCCAGAGGTAGAGGACAAAGCTCTTGAGATTACTCAGATAGTTAAAGAAGCAGAAAAAAGAAAGAGAAAGCAGAGTGTTCACTGGCAGAATTAAGGGACTTCATGAAGCACTCAAATATATAAGTTATAGGTATCTCAGAAGGGGAAGAAGAATGACCCAGAGGAATGAAAACCATATTACAGGATATTATAAATGAAAATTTCCCAAATATCACCAAAGATTCTGACACACTCTTTTCAGAGAGATATCGGACCCCAGGTAGTCTCAACTCAAATCGAGCTTCTCCAAGACACACTGTGATGAACCTGTCCAAAGTCAAGACAAAAGAAACAATTCTGCAAGCCATAAGGAGTAAGCGCCAATTGACCTACAGAGACAAATCCTTCAGCATGACTACAGACTTCTCTAATGAAACTTTTCAAGCCAGAAGACAAAGGTCATCTACCTTTAATCTACTTAAAGAAAACAATTTCCAGCCTAGAATTCTATATCCTGCTAAACTAAGCTTTAAAATTGATGGAGAAATCAAATCGTTTACTGATAGGCAAATATTGATGAAGTTTGCCACAAGACGACCAGCTCTACAGGAAATACTTCAACCTGTTCTACACACTGACCATCACAATGGATGACCAGCAAAGTAAGTACCCGGAAATTATGTTAAATTGGTACAGGACTAAAAGGATGAGAAGATTGAAGAGTAAGAAGGGATAAAAGATTTAAAAAAGAAAAAAGAGAAAGTAAAGGGGATGAGTAAAAGGGAAGATTGACAGAAAGAATAGAGGCATAGAGAGAGACAGGAGTAATAGAGGTGTGCAGTAGGGTACTCTGACCCACACCTATGAAGCTCTAATATGACCCACAATGATGTTAAAGATAAAACTAAGCAATGGACTTTCACAAAACAAGATGAATAGAATGCTACCACACTTATCAGTTATCTCAATAAATGTTAATGGCTTGAATTCCCCACTGAAAAGGCACAGACTGGCTGATTGGATTAAAAAACCTGAGCCATCCATTTGCTTTCTACAGGAAACAGACCTAGCCTCAAATGAAAAATTAAAACTCAGGTTTAAGGGATGGAAGATAATTTTTTAGGTAAACTAAATTCAGAAGAAAAGAGGGCTGGCAATCTTTTTTTTTTTTTTTAAAGAGGCAGAGTCTCACTTTGTTGCTCTTGGTAGAGTGTCATGACATCACAGCTCACAGCAACCTCCAGCTCTTGGGCTTAGGCAATTCTCTTGCCTCAGCCTCCCAAGTAGCTGGGACTACAGGTGCCCGCCACAACACTCAGCTATATTTTTGTTGCAGTTTGGCCAGGACCAGGTTTGAACCAGCCACCCTTGGTATATGGGGCCGGTGCCCTACTCACTGAGCCACAGGCACCACCCTGGGGTTACAATCTTATTGTCAGATGCAAGTGTATTTAAAGCAACTAAAGTCAAAAGAACAAAAATGGACATTTCATACTGGTCAAGGGCAAAATACAACAAGAAGATATTTCAATTCTAAATATTTATGCACCCAACTTAAATGTGCCCAGATTCTTGAAATAGACCTTAATTAGTCCAAGCAATATGATATCCCATTACACCATAATAGCCAGGGACATTAACATTCCTCTTACAGAGCTGGACAGATCCTCTAAACAGAAACTAAACAAAGATACAAGGGACTTAAATGTGACCCTAGAACAACTATGCTTGATAGACATACATAGAACAATTTATCCCAAAGCTAAAAATATACATTCTTCTCATTGGCCTATGGGACATTCTCCAAAATTGATCATATCCTAGAACACACACACACAAAAACCTCAACAGAATCAAACAAATTGAAATTTTACCTTGTATCTTCTCAGACCATAAGGCATTAAAGGCAGAACTCAACTCCAACAAAAACGTTCAAGCCCACACAAAGGCACAGAAATTAAACAACCTTATGCTGAATGACAGTTGGGTGCAGGAAGAGATAAAAGAAGAAATCATTAACTTCCTTGAGCATAACAACAATGAAGACACAAGCTATCAAAATCTGTGGGATACAGCAAAAGCAGTCCAGAGAGGGAAATTTACTACTTTAAATGTCTACACCTCCCCCCACAAAAAAAAGAAAGAAAGAAAGAACATCAACAAACTTACAAACCATATTATGGAATTGGAAAAAGAATAACAATATAATCCTAAACCCAACAGAAGAAAATAAACATCCAAAATTAAATCAGAGATTAATGAAATTGAAAACAAAAAATCATTCAGAAAATTAATGAAACAAGGGGTTGGTTTTTTGAAAAAAATTAAATAAAAATAGACAAACTTTTGGCCAGACTAACAAAAAACAGAAAAGTAAAATCTCTAGTAACCTCAATCAGAAATGATAAATGGGAAATAACAACAGATGCCACTAAGATACAAGAGATTATCTCTGAATACGACAAGAAACTTTATGCCCAGAAATTTGACAATGTGAACGAAATGGATCAATATTTGCAATCACACCCTCTCCCTAGACTTAACCAGGTAGAAACAGGTATCCTGAATAGACCTATTTCAAGCACTGAAATCAAAGAAACAATAAAAAATCTCCCAACAAAAAAATGCCCTGGTCCAGATGGCTTCACACCAGAATTCTATCAAACCTTCAAAGAACAGCTTATACCTGTAATGCAGAAATTATTCCAAAAAACTGAGGAAAGAATCTTCCCCAACACATGCTATGAAGCAAAATCACCCTGATTGTTAGGTAATTGCTCCAGAAAAGCCCCTCCCCCAGAAAGTCCCTTCCCAGAAAGCCCATCTCCCAGTCACAAAACTTACCTCATCACCCACTAAAAGTTAAAACTTATGACCTGACCCTAACAGCTTTTCATTGGCTATTCTACCAGTCCATCATCATTTTAAGCCTTCCCTTAACCGAACCCTTATAAGGACCTGCTTCTTTTTACTCTTTCTCTTTTTTATCTTTCCTTGGTGCTGCTTTGCAGTCTCCCTCCCCCCCAATAAAACCTTTCATACAAGCCTTGGTGGTCTGAAATCTTTGCCGGTCGGAGTGCCCTTCTTTCATCTGGTGTCAGAAGCGGGATTTAGAGAACGCTCCCAAAGGTAGCTTCCACCACTTCCACGGTGTTTTAGCTCCTGGGGGCTCCCTATCCACTTCATGCACACCTGGCGGCTCACCACCTCAACAGCTTGTGTCCATCTGCCAAGGCGCTCTAATCAGCATCCAACATCAGCCTCGTTTGGATTTGGTAAGTACCCCTTTTGGGAGTGAGTTTTTTTCCCTTAAAGCATGGGCTAGGGTGCTTACATTCCTGGCGATTCACCCATTCTTGGAGCTTGAGTTCCCTATTCCCATTAACCTTGCATGGCTTAGCCCAGGGCTTCCACACCCGCAAGAAAATTCCTAAGGTCAGGTCTCAAGCTTCTCTGGCCCCATGGGTCTGACACCGACCTAACCTAGTGACGGCTAGAGTAGGCGGTTGTCCCGTTCACTCAGCCAGTACAAAGCATTGGAGACATCCACCCTTTGTCCTGGTCCTCGTGTGATTTTCATGCTTTATTTCCGAGACAAATCACCACGGGTGCAAGCCATTCTATCCCACCTGACTTTTGGGGTGCTTATTAGGCTACCTGGTAGAATTAAAACTGGACTTAAAACCAAAAAAATTAATTAAACTTTCTACCCAGGTTTGGCCACTTTACAAGCTAGACAACCAGAGTATTTGGCCAAGCTATGGTTCATTTGATTTTTCTTTAATTCAAGACTTATATACTATTGCGAACGCCTTGGCAAATGGAGCGAGGTTCCCTATATTCAGGGCTTCTCCTATCTTAGAACCAAACCTAATTTATGTTCAGGTACTTCCAAAATTCTTATAACAAAGGACTCTTCCACTCTCCATCTTCCTAAACAAAGCCTATTTGACCAGGCGGATGAATTCTGCTGCATAGATATGCAACCGCCAGTCCTGGAAATGAAATGGATCCTGTTTCAAATTCCCCATATTCGCTCCTCCTTCCATCCCTCCTACTTCCCCATCAACCAATCTGAGTTCCTCTCCTAATTCCTCCCCTCCGATTAGCCCTCAGAGTTCTTCCGGGTCCTCCCTCAGTCCGCCAGCGTCTAGGGGAAACACTTCCAAACCTCTTTACCCTTCTCTTCCTTCAGCTACTCCCTATAATGGTCCTACAGCACCACCATATAACAACATAAATAAATTACAAACTAATTCTACTACATCCATTACTCACTCCTCACTTCCCTCCCTCACTTGATCCCACTCTCATCAGTCTCCAGAATTAGAAGGACCTTCAGCTCCCTCCCACTTCCTAGCCCCACTCCTCGAAGTAGCTGGAGCAGAAGGAATACTCTCTATGTCCCTTTTCCCATGACTGAACTCACACACCTTGAAGTTAGACTAGGCTCCTTTACTTCTAATCCTTCTCATTTGATTCAAGAATTTCAATTTATTACTATGTCCTATCAACTTATCTGGCATGATGTTTTTGTTATTCTAGCTAATAATCTAACTTCTGGCGCAAAAAGAGTGTGAGAGAGGGTGAAAGAGGCAGCAGATCAATTTCATACGTCAAACAATGAACATCCTACAGGTGACATTTTGGTCCCTAACTCCCAGCCTGATTGGAATTATAATGATAATGCTGGGAGAAAAAGTAGAGACATTTTTATTACCTGAATTCTTTGTGGACTTAGAGCTTCCGCAAAAAAGACTATCAATTATGATAAATTATGGGAAATCATACAAAATAAATCTGAAAACCCTTCAGCTTTCCTCCAACGCCTTACTGAGGCTTTTATTAAACATACTAACTTAGATCCTGAAACAATAGATGAGAAAAAGTTCTCATGACTTATTTCTTTAACCAAAGTTACCCCAATATTAAACTTAAATTAAAACGCTTGGAGAATGGACTACTGACACCCCAAGCTGTAATTTTAGACACAGCCTTTAAATTTTATACGAGATGGGATGATATTTTCCGAAGGGAGGAAAAAAAATCTCGAACCCATGATTATCAGATGCTAGCTCAAAACATTAGGGCCATCATCCCTAACCTGCCTAAATCATCAGGGGCCAAAGGCCACATCATAAGTAAACCACCTGGACCTTGCTACAGATGCGGTGAAGGCGGCCACTGGGCATGACGTTGCCCCAATCCCAGGCCCCTATCAGGGCCATGCCCTCTCTGCTAAAAAAAAAAAAAAAAGGGCCACTGGAAAGCTAACTGCCCCTTGTTCCAGAGAGGACATGAGGCTGGCCAGCCTGTGGCACCTATGGAGGACTTACTGGGGCTCTCCTCTTCAGAAGATTGACTAAACCCTGGCTTCTCTCACCTGACCAGGATAATCTCGACCAAGATCAACTCTGCGGAGCCAAGGGTAACTCTGATGGTGGCAGTTAGGAGGATTGCCTTCCTCTTAGACACAGGAGCCAGCTTCCCTGTTCTTAAAGATTTCAGCGGTCCCACCTCCTTGTCATTAACCTCTATTGTGGGAGGGTTTCTCCTGCCGTCCACTCAAACTCCTTTTTTGCACTGCATGATTGGCAATTTCTCATTCATACATTTCTTTTTTTTTTATTTCTCTTTTTTTTTTTTTTTTTG
>NW_003852654.1:1171078-1221234 GCF_000181295.1 Otolemur garnettii | reverse complement strand
AGGCCCCTCCTTTGCTCCAGTTGCTTATCTCTCAAAACAATTAGATCACACTGTTCAAGGTTGGGCCCCATGTCTCAAAGCATTAGCAGCCACAGAATCCGCCACCTTAGGTGTACATGGCTGGCGCCTTAGCCGCTTGAGCCACAGGCGCCAAGCCATACATTTCTTTTTAGTATTACCTTCCTGTCCAGTTCCCCTTCTGGGACGTGACATATTTTCCAAATTAGGTACCATTCTCACTTTTAATTTTAAATTGATAGATGCTAACCCATCTCCTTCTGCCTCACTCTGCCTCATCCTTTCCCAAGTCATCAAAGACCCGCCACCCTGGCCTATTCCACCAGAACACGTAAACTCTAAAGTTCGGGATACTAAAACCCCTTCAGTTGCCTCCTGCTCTCCAATTCTTATTAAACTAAAAGACCTCTCTATTTTTCCTTCTCAACGTAAATACCCTCTTCCCCAATCTAGTCTCCTAGGACTTCAGTGTATTATATGAGATCTCCTAAAAAAAGGATTCTTAAGACCCACCCACTCACCATATAATACTCCCACATTAGCAATTAAAAAAACCTAATGGCACCTATCACTTAGTACAAGATTTGAGACTCATCAACTCTGCGGTCATTCCTATACACCCAGTAGTCCCTAACCCATACACCTTCCTATCAATCATCCCACCTCAAACCACTTATTTTTCCGTACTAGACCTTAAAGATGCCTTCTTCTCCATTCCCTTACACCCTGATTGCCAAGACCTATTTGCCTTCACATGGACTAACCCTACTTCTCAAACTTCTTCCCAACTCACTTAGACTGTACTCCCTCAGGGATTTCGTGACAGCCCCCACCTATTTGGCCAAACATTATCACAAGACCTCCAATCCTATAATCCCTCTCCTTCAATTTTAATTCAATATGTTGATGACCTCCTACTCTGTAGTCCCACCTTACATGACTCTAAGCAAGATATCTATTCCCTTCCTTCCTCGCAGATAAAGGATATCGGGTCTCTCCCTCAATTATTCCAACAAGAAGTCACTTACCTTGGTGTCCTTTTATCCCCAGGCTTCGAAGCTATTACCATAGATAGAAAAAGCCTTATTCGTGACTTTCCTCTACCCACCACAAAACAAGAACTTCTCTCCTTTTTAGGATTAGCTGGATACTTCAGAGCATGGATTCCCAACTTTTCTCTCCTAGCTGTTCCTTTATATAATGCTACTTGAGGTAACCCTCATGAACCTCTCCTAAAATCCGTTTCCACTCCTTTTAAATCTTTACAATGTGCTTTATTAGAAGCTCCAGCCCTCCACCTTCCTGATCTTTCTTGCCACTTCCTCTTATATGTCACAGAAGACCGTAGATTTGCTCTCGGTGTACTTGGATATCAATTAGGCCCCTCCTTTGCTCCAGTTGCTTATCTCTCAAAACAATTAGATCACACTGTTCAAGGTTGGGCCCCATGTCTCAAAGCATTAGCAGCCACAGTTACTCTAATACAGGAATAAAAAAAACTCACTTTTGGTTCCCCTACTACTGTCCTGTCCCCTCATTCTCTATCTGATCTTTTAACATATAAAAATCTTCAAACCTTACCACCATGCCGCATTCTTAACCTTCAAACCTCTCTCTTATCTGACCCATCATTATCTTTTAATACATGTTCCACACTAAATCCTGCATCCCTCTTACCTACTCCCTCTAACTCATCACCCACTCATGATTGCCTTCAAACACTAGACACTCTTCTCTCCTGCCTTTCCAACATACAAAAAGGACCCCTTCCTTATTCTAATCTCTGGTTTTCAGACGGCAGTTCCTTTATATATAATGGAACTCATAAAGCAAGGTATGCAATTGTATCCTCCAATGAAATCACTGAGACACACTCTCTCCCCTCTTCCACCACTAACCAACAGGCAGAACTAATAGCGCTAACCAGAGCCTTTACCCTAGCACGAGATAAATCTCGCACTATCTATACTGATTCTAAATATGCATTTCACATATTATTATCCCATGCAGCAATATGGAAAGAACGAGGTTTATGTAACACCAAAGGTAACCCTATTCTTAACTCTCATTTTATTATCAAACTACTAGAAGCCTCTAAATTACCTAGAGCTATAGGCATTATCCATTGCCATTCATACCAATCTAACCATTCACCTATATCAAAAGGTAACAACCGAGTCAACCCTGCAGCACGTGCAGCTGCTCTTCAGCACCCATCCCCTGACACCATCTCTCATCTATTACCTATTTCCACTCCTATTATTACTACAACAAATAAAAATACATCAACCTCCCACTCATGACCTCCTCATCTATCTCCACAAATTATTTCACCCCAACTCTCAAACTTTACTACAATTCTTCAAAACTTTCTTTCCTCTCTCACAGAGAGATTTAGAATTTCTAAATCAACTTACATAGTCCTATGAAATCTGCCAACACTCCAACCCACAAACAAAGTCTCGCCTCCCACACTTTCCAACTCACCAGGCTAGGGGGCTTCTTCCTGGAACAGACTGGCAACTTGATTTCACACACATGCCTACAATCAAACATTATAAATACCTCTTAGTATTAATAGATACCTTCTCAGGATGGATTGAAGCCTTTCCTACTACAAACAAGAGGACTACCACTGTCACCTCTATCATACTCAAAGACATTATTCCCCGCTTTGAAATCCCCTGTTCTTTACAGTCTGACAATGGACCTGAATTCACCTCCACCATTTCTCAAACCTTAACCAAAGCCTTGGGTATTCCATGGCACTTCCACATTCCTTTCCATCCTCAATCTTCAGGGAAAGTTGAAAGGTCTAACAGAGCCTTAAAATCTACTTTAACTAAACTTTCACTTGAACTTCACTTAGACTGGATCACTCTTCTACCTCTGGCACTTCTATGCTTACACTCCCTTCCCAAAAAACCCTCCAACTTCTCTTCTTTTGAATTAATGTTTGGTAGACCTATTCTCCCCCCAGGACTTACACCATCAGATAGTCCACTATCTCCCTCAAACTTATCCTCTCTTCTTCAATATGTCCAGTCCCTTCTATGGAAACAAACAGACATACTTCTTCCTATCCCAGCACCTTCACTGTCTACCTCCTTTCACCCAGGAGATCAAATTCTAGTAGCTCCCCCTAATAATCCCAAAAAAACCACTTGAACCAAAATGGCAAAGACCTCATAGAGTAATTTTATCAACACCCGCCTCAGTAAAATTAGCCTCATTTCCTGGATGGTTTCATATATCTCACATTAAACCTTAGTCCAACTATTACTACAGGTCAACAAACACCTGAAAATCTTCCCTCATACTCGGCTCAAGAAATAGGCCCCCTGAAACTCAAGCTTACTTGAGTTCAAAAGGCCCAGGAAACTGAAATTCATCCTCCGCCTGAGGTCTCAATGCTCTAAAAGATACGTTTCATAAATTTCAATTATTACCTTCCTTACTACTCACCAAAAAACATCTTCATAATAATTATACTCCTGATAATCTAATCACAATTACTCCACCAAAGTAATCAAAAAAAAAGAGAGAGAGAAAAAATGCTCTCTATCCCTTTACTCCACTTTCATAATAAATTCTCTTACCTTCCTAAAATATCTCTCATAATTCTCTTATCCCTAATAACTTCCCCTAACGCTTACGGATCTAAATTACAAAACCCTCAACTTTTCTCCCTCTCTGATCATTGGGAGAAAACATGGAAATTATACATCGACTCATGGTCAGACACCTGGAAATCGTATCATGCCTCTATTAACAAAACATTAATTAGAAATCAAATCATTCTGATATATTATTTAATGTCACCTTATGTGAATTATTTAAACGTGATTCACATACCTTAGCCTCTTTAGGCAAACATTGTAATTAAAACCACAACCTCCAAATATATGCTTGCAGTGCTCAAAATCCTGACTCAAAATGTAAAAAAGGATGTGCTTATTGGGGCTGTGAATCCACAGCCCCCTGGAAGGTCACCGACATTAACATACAACTATCAACAACTACTTTTCCACACCCTTGGCCATACTTTTATGAACTCACCATAAAAATATTAAAACCAAATGACCCTACTTGGCTTAAAGGACAAAAGTGGGAAATAAGAACATATAAAAAGTGAGGTCCAGAAAAGGCATACTCAGAATTTACTATCACAAAATAAAAAACAAAATTTATTCCCCCCCCAACAGATATTGTCAAAGTCATTAAAACTCATTCTCAAATTTTAAAACAAAAAATTAACCAAAATCAAATTTAAGATTTCAATCTCTCCACACTTACACCCCAACTAAATCTTAATCTAACCTATGATTCCATCTTACGAACATACTCTCTTTTAAAACATCACCCTAAATATAAACTAGGCTACTGGATTGGATTAAGTCTTCAAGGTCTCTTACACACTAAACTTCAAACCATGCCAGTCATAATTTCTAACATTTTAATTTTTCAACCTTCCAGACCCTACATCTCTTAATTTAACAACTTGCACACACAAAACTAAACCTTTTATACCCTCACTCACTCAAATTATCCAGTCATACCCTATTTGCTTCAACTTTACAGCCACCACTCCCTTATCAGGTCTAAACCCATCAAAATGCTCTAAGATAGTCACTTTCCCTTCCAAACCAAAAAAATTACTACACAAAAAATGCCATCCTTCCTTCCATTTTCTCTGTGGGAAAAAATTATACTGAATTCCCCCTATCCACATTCAAGGTCTCTGTTCCATAATTATATTACTATCTGATTTTAAAATTATTGCAAGAGATGAACCTGTTCCAGGACCTCCTCTTTCTATCCAACAATCCGTGTGAAACAGGCCACCCAAACTGCCATACTTCCCCTACTGGCAGTGATAGGAATCGTGGCTGGCATAGGCACAGGAACAGCTGGCATTTCCTACTCAATAACTCATTATAAAGAATTACAACATCAACATAAAGAAGACATTCAACAGGTTAGTGACATGATTTTAGAACTCCAACGTCAAATTAATTCACTAGCTCAGGTAGTCCTACAAGACCGCAGGGGTTAGATCTTCTTTTGGCAGAAAAGGGAGGACTTTGTTTAGCACTCCAAGAGGAATGTTTTTTCTTTGTTAATGAATCTGGAATCATCACTAACAAAGTTCAATCACTCCAAGAAAGCCTCGAACTCCGAAAAAAACAACGTGAATCAGAATCATCCGACTTCTCCTCTTGGTTCACTCAAAATCCACTCTGGGTTGCACTTCTACCTTTCCTCACACCTATAATTATCATCCTTGGGCTAGTGGCTGTGGCTCCATGCATAATTCGTTTTATTCAAACCCAACTCTCAAAGTTATCCCAACAGGTAACTACTCAGCTGGTGCTTCAAACCTACACCCCAGATACAGCTCCCAACTTACAAAAAGAAGGAACTGTTCTTCGTGAATGGGCTACACTCTACTCCAAACCACCAGACCTTCCTGAACACCACTTCAAAACAACCACCACATGTTTCCAAAAAAAATAACTATTCTCTAGTTGGCCAATTAAAACTACGTGCCCCTCCCAGCAGGAAGAAATTATAGAAGAGAGAACTTGACGTCCACTATCCCAAGGCCAACACCCTATTTTTAATATTCCTATAAGGGAGGAATGTTAGGTAATTGCTCCAGAAAAGCCTCGCCCCCAGAAAGCCCATCTCCCAGTCACAAAACTTACCTCATCACCCACTAAAAGTTAAAACTTCTGACCTGCCCCTAACAGCTTTTCATTCACTATTCTACCAGTCCATCATCATTTTAAGCCTTCCCTTAACCAAACCCATATAAGGACCCGCATCTTTTTAATCTTTCTCTTTTTTATCTTTTCTTGGTGCTGCTCTCCAGTCTCCCCCCCACAATAAAACCTTTCGTACAAGCCTTAGTGGTCTGAAATCTTTGCCAGTTGGAGTGCCCTTCTTTCACTGATAACAAAACCAAGAAAAGACCCAACTTTAAAAAGGAGAACTTCAGGCCACTTTCACTAATTATTACAGATGCAAAAATTCTCAACAAAATTCCAGCCAACAGACTACAGCTTCTCATTAAAAAAGTCATACATCATGATTAAGTGGGTTTCATCCCAGGGATGCAAAGCTGGTTTAACATATGCAAATCCATAAACATAATTCACTATATCAACAGAAGCAAAAACAAAAACCATATGATCCTCTCAATAGATGCAGTAAAAGTATTCAATAAAATTCAACAGCCTTTTTAATAAAAATCCTGAAGAACATAGGCACAAGTGGCACATTTCTTAAACTGATGGAACCCATATGTGAAAAGCCCACAGCTAATATTTTACTGAATGGAGTAAAATTGAAAGTTTTTCCACCTAGAACTAGAACCAGACAAGGATGTCCTGTATCACAGTACTATTCAACATAGTGCTGGAAGTTCTAGCCAATACAATCAAGAGAAGTAAATAAAGGGAATCCAAATGGGAGCAGAGAAGGTCAAACTCTCCCCCTTTTCTGATGATATGATCTTATACTTAGAGAACCCCAAAGACTCAACCACAAGACCCCTGGAAGTGATAAAAAAAATACAGTAATGTCCCAGTATATAAAATTAATGTCCACAAGTCAGTAGCCTTTGTATAGGCCAACATCAGCTACGATGAAAAGCTAATTAATGATATAATCCCCTTCACAATAGCTTCAAGAAAATGAAATACCTAGAAATATATCTAACAAAAGAGGTGAAGGACCTCTAAAAGAAAACTATGGAACCCTAACAAAAGAAATAGCAGAAGATATTAACAAATGGAAGAACATACCATGCTCGTGGCTAGGAAGAATCAACACTGTTAAAATATCTATACTTCCCACGGTAATCTACAGATACAATGCCATCCCCATTAAAATACCATCATCATATTTTCAAGACTTAGGAAAATAATTCATCGTTTTGTTGTTGTTGTTTTTAATTCATTGTTTTGTATGAAACCAGAGAAAACCCCATATAGCTAAGACGATTCCTAGGAATAAAAACAAAGCTGGGGGCATGAGCCTACCAGACTTTAGGCTATACTACAAGGCCATAGTGATCAAAACAGCATGGTATCAACACAAAAATAGAGACATAGACATCTAGAACCAAACAGAAAACCATGAGATGAAACTAACATCTTAGTTTCATTAGCTACCTAATCTTTGATAAACCAAACAAGAACATACACCAGGGGAAAGAATCCCTATTTGATTAATGGTGCTGGGAGAACTGGATATCCACATGTAAAAGACTGAAACTGGACCCATACCTTTCCCCACTCAAAAAAATTGATTCAAGATGGATAAAAGATCTAAATATAAGTCATGAAATAATAAAAATCCTCAAGGAAAATGTGGGGATACCACTTGAAGATATTGGCCCGGGGAATAATTTTACGAAGATTTCCATGGCAATTGCAACAACAACATCAAAAAATGAACAAATGGGGCTTAATTAAACTGAATAGCTTCTGTACAGCTAAAGAGACAAAACCAAAGCAAACAGACAACCTACACAATGGGAAATGATATTTGCATATCATGAATCGGACAAAAGCTTGATAACTGGTGGCGCCCATAGGTCCGTCAGTAGGGTGCCAGCCACATACACCAAGGCTGGTGGGTTTGAACCCAGCTCAGGCCAGGTAAAAAACAATGACAACTGCAACAACAACAAAAAAAATAGCCAAGTGTTGTGGCTGGTGCCTGTAGCCTCAGCTAGTTGGGAGGCTGAGGCAAGAGAATCACTTAAGTCCAAGAGTTTGAGATTGCTATGAGGTGTGATGCCACAGCATTCTACCTAGGGTGACATAGTGAGACTCTGTCTCAAAAAAAAAAAAAAAAAGCTTGATAACTAGGATCTGCAGAAAATGCAAATTAATCAACATAAAAAGAGCCAACAATCCCTTATATCACTGGGCAAGAAAGATTAATAGAACCTTCTCTAAAGAAGACAAACGAATAACTGACAAACATATGAAAAAATGCTCATCATCCCTAATTATCAGAGAAATGCAAATCTAAACCACCCTGAGATATCACCTAACCCCAGTGAGAATGTCCACATCACAAAATCTCAAAACTGCAGATGCTGGCATGGATGTGGAGAGAAGGGAACACTTCTAAATTGCTGGTGGGACTGCAAACTAATATAAACTTTTTGGAAGGAAGTATGGAGAATCCTCAAAGAACTCAAACTAGACCTCCCATTTGATCCTGCAATCCCATTACTAGGCAACTACCCAGAATCTAAAAAAGTCCTGTTATCATAAGGACATTTGCACTAGACTGTTTATCACAGCTCAATTTACAATCATCAAAATGTGGAAATGGCCTAAATGCCCACCAACCCAGGAATGGATTAAAACATTTTGGTATAGGTATACCATGGAGTACTATCCAGCTATTAAAAAAAGATGGAGACTTTACATCTTTTGTATTAAACTGGATGGAAGTGTAAGACGTTACTCTTAGTAAAACATCATAAGAACGGAGAAGCAAGAATCCTATGTACTCAATTCTAATATGAGGACAGTTGATGACCTAGTACATGGTAGGGGGTGTAGGGAGAGGTAAGGAGGGAAGGGAGTGGGGAGTCACGGGGTGTGACCTCTTGGGGATGGGACACAATTATTAGAGGGACTTTATCTAACAAATGCAATCAGTATAACCTGATTCTTTGTACCCTCAATGAATCGCCCCAAACAGATAGATAGATAGATAGATAAATGGGAACTGATCTCTGCACAGGTAAAGATACAATCAACAAAGCAAATAGACAATCTTCATAATGGAGGAAGATATGCATGTGTCGAATATGACAAATGGTTGATAATCAGAATCTACAAACAATTCAAGGAAACCAAAAAGAAAAAGGGGAAAAGACTCATTAGTCATTGGGGAAGAGACATTAACAGAACCTTCTCTATGGAAGACAGATATATGGCCAACAAACATGAAAATATGCTCATCATCCCCCATATCAGAGTAATACAAATCAAAACAACCCTCAGATATCACCTAACTCCAGTGAGAACAGCCCACATCACAAAGTCCCCAAACTGCAGATGCTTGTGTGGGTGCAGAGAGAAGGGAACATGACAGAGGTTACTCAAGGCTTCCCTGGAGATAGGAAAGTCCATCTCTTGCAGGCATGTCCCTCCAATCTGTGTCCTCTTTTTATTCACACGATGTCAGGGTGCCAAAGTAGGTATCAACACCGAGGGTTCAGTAAGTTTCCACATAATGGTTACAATGTAGGGAGGGGTATACGGTATACTTCCTGGGTGAAGGACTCAACTACAACTTGAATTTTACTTTACAAATGCAAACAATGTAACCTAACCATATGTACCTTCATTATTAACCCAAAATTTTAAAAAAAAAGTCTCTAGAAATTGCATATGCCCTATTCTAATGGCATACAGCAAATAGAGAAACATTTATACATGAAAGTGAGCTAATTCTCTGCAAGAACTGTGAATCTATGGCATTGAATCATGACCTGTTCTCTCCCTCAGCTCAGTGAGATGGAAGCTCTAATCTTGGCAAGTACAGTTTTGGAGCGTCCTGTTCCCCTAGGCTCAAGTTGAGAGTTACACTCTCTCCAGAAGGGATAGGTCACTAGCATTTTTCATCCCACCCCACGCCTAGTTCTGTGTTATAGAAGCTCTGTTCTGTTAAGACCTGATAGGTCTAGGACTCCTTTTTTCTCCTAGTCCCCCATTCACAGAGCAGAAGCTCTACCTTGGGTGACAGACCAAGAATACTGGGTCCTGACTGCTGCAACTTACTCATAGAGTAGAGTTTCCATGCTGGGAGAAGAAAGCCAGGAAGAACAAGGTTTCTCTTCATCTTTACCCTGGTAAAGCAAGGGTGCCATTCTAAGAGAAGCAGTCCACTGTTCTTGCTCATAGCTCTACAGTAGTGGCTCTGAGATTTTTCACAGAGGGAGAGGTAGGCTTTAAGAACAAAGAGCTTTTCCTAGGGAAAAAAATTATTTGGAATAGAATATTAGGAAGTTCAATCCTAAGGGTGCTGTCAAAATGGTGGAGATTTTAAAGACAAGCAAGATGAGACTGGCAGCTTCATTAAGAACAAGCTAAACTGGCTCGGCGCCTGTGGCTCAAGTGGCTAAGGCACCAGCCACATACACCTAAGGTGGTGGGTTCGAATCCAGCCTGGGCCGCCAAACAACAATGACAGCTGCAACCAAAAAACAGCCGGGCATTGTAGCGGGTGCCTGTGGTCCCAGCTACTTGGGAGGCGGAGGCAGGACACTCCCTTGAGCCCAGGAGTTGGAGGTTGCTGTGAGCTGTGATGCCAGAGCACTCTACCTAGGGGGACAGCTTGAGGCTTTGTCTCAAAAAAAAGAACAAGCTAAACTATAGGCCAGACAGAAGTTTAACAGAAAGAACAAAGGAAAAGGGCAGCTAAGAAGAGCTCTCCTGGGGTTTGAGCAAGTCTCCAGGACTGTTTACAATGGAGCCCAAATCTAATTAGATGTGAATGGTACAATTTATGTCTGGGGCACTAACAAAAACAGTGAAGAAAATAGCCAGCAATTAGTGCAGGTTAGCAGCTGGCTGAGATACCAGAGGCAGAACAGCTAGAAGCTAAACACGAAAAACAAAAAACAGAGACACTCAAAGAGAACTGTGTAATTCCAGGGTGACTATAAGCATTGCCAAGGCTGTTCCCTCTGAGGAGTAACAGTTGGAAGAAATAGATTTCAGTGAAAAATTCCAGCCCAGTGACTAACAAGTAAACAAACAACAAACCATGGGGATGGGACTCAGTACCTATAGCTGACACATTATCTAAAATGTTCAATTTTCAACAAAAATTATAAGAGGAAAAAATGAAACAGGAAAGTATGACCCACACACAGGAAAAAGAATGGGAATAGAAACTGACTTTTGAGGGGATTCAATTATTGGACTTAGAAAAAACTTCAAAGCAGTCATAATAAGTATGTTCAGTGAACTAAAAAAAAATCTCACTTAAAAAACTAAAGGAAATTATAATGACAATGTCTTACAAAATAGATCAATAGAGGAATAGAAATTAAAAAAAAAAAAAAGAACATAAAACATTTCCCCAGGCCGATATCTTCAAGCGTTTTCTAGACACTTTATTCAAGGATTTTTATTGCTTTATGCCTTAGATTTAAAGCTTTTATCCATCTTGAGTCAATTTTTGTAACTGGTGAGAGGTGTGGATCCAGTTTCAGTCTTTTACGTGTGGTCCTCCAGTTCTCCTAGCATCATTTATTGAATAGGGATTCTTTCCCCCAGTGTATGTTCTTGTTTAGTTTATCAAAGATCAGGTGGCTGTAAGATGATAGTTTCAGCTCATGGTTTTCTATTTGGTTCCAAAGAAAGAATGGAGAAAACACAGACAGGGCTTGGGGAAAGATTTTATGAAGACTTCCATGGCAATTGTAACAACAACAAAAATAAATAAATGGGACTTAATTAAACTGAAAAGCTTCTGTACAGCTAAGGGAACAAACAACCAAAGCAAATAGACAACCCCCAGAATGGGAAAAGATATTTGCATATTATTAATTGGACAAAGGCTTGATAACCAGGATCTCTAGAGAACTCAATCAACAACAAAAAAAGAGCCAAAAGCTCATATATCACTGGGCAAGAGACATGAACAGAACCTTCTCTAAGGAAGATAGACAAATAGCTAACAAACATATGAAAAAATACTCATCGTCCCTAATCATCAGAGAAATGCAAATCAAAACCACCCTGAGATATCACCTACTCCTAGTCAGATTGGCCCACATCACAAAGTCCCAAAGCAGCAGGTGCTGGTGCAGATGTGGAGAGAAGGGAACACTTTTATACTATTGGTGGGACTGCAAACTCATACAACCTCTTTGGAAAGAAATATGAAGAATCCTCAAAGATCTCCAATTAGACTTTTCATTTGACCTTGCAATCCCATTACTAAGCATCTACCCAGAAAAAAAAAATCATTTTACCATAAGGACATTTGCACTAGATTGTTTACTGCAGCTCAATTTACAATTGCCAGGAAACAACCTAAATGCCCCTGAACTCAGGAATGGATTAATAAATTGTGGTACATGCACACACAGAATACTATTCAGCCATCAAAAGACGGTGACTTCACATCTTTTGTAATATCCTAGATGGAGTTGAAACACATTTTTCTTAGTAAAGTGTCCCAAGAATGGAAAAGCAAATATCCAATGTCCTCAATACTAATATGAAGTCAGTAGATCATCCAATGCATGCCCAAATAGGAGATAAATTCACTTCAATTCAAGTTGGGGGCAGGAGTAACGAGGGAAGGGGACAGGTTTGAAGTGCTCTCATTGAATAGACATGGGGTGGGTGGTTTGGGTAGGGTGACCAGACGTCCCGCTTTTGGTGGGACAGTCAGCTTTTTAACAATTTGTCCCACGGTGTTTTTAAAAAGTCCCGATTTTTGGAAAGAATGCACGAGTGGGCAGGAGAACAGGAAGGTAATATATGGTTTTCAGCTTCCATGTGGCTATTTCGCCAGAATATGAGTTGTATATTATTTTTGTTAATTTTATAATGTTAAACTGTAATAATAACAAATAATTGTTGAGAAGTGATTATCGAGAACTGCTTATCAAAGTTTGGGTTGTTGTCAGGCCCTGCCTTGCCCATCCCCTGCTCCACCCCCACCCCCCCACCCCCATGTCCAGCTTTACAAATGTTAAAATCTGGTCACCCTAGGTTTGGGACATAACCACGAGGCAAACTCTACCTAACTAAATCAAATATTTTGACCTGGTTGCTAGTATTCCCACATTAACCTGAAGTCAATTTACTTAAAAAAGTTTAAAAGTTTATAAAGTAATAAATAAATAAACATCTCTTTTTAAATGCACAAAAACTGAAAGAAAAAAAGAAAAAAAGAACAAAATGGATTGGAAGGCTGAGGCAAGAGAATCACCTAAGCCCAGGAGTTGGAGGTTTCTGTGAGCTATGTGATGTCACAGCACTCTGCTAAAAGCAATACAGTGATACCCTGCCTCTACAAAAAAAAAAAAAAAAAAATAGAAATTCTAGAGCACCAACAGAAATGAAAAAGTCCCTGGAGGAGATCAACAATAGATTGAAGCAGGCAGAAGAATGAATCAGTAAGCTTGAGACAAGTCAGTTGAGAGTAACCAGTCTAAAGAACAGCGAGAAAAAAAGGAATGAAGAAAACCAAACAGGGCCTCAGAGAAATAAGGGAAACCATAAGTGTACCATCATGTCAATCTTAAAAAAAGAACAAAGTTGGAAGATTAATATTTCTTAATTTTAAAACCTAGTACAAAGCTACAATAATCATGACAGTGTGGTACTGGCACAAAGATAAATGGAACAGAATTCATAGTTCAGAAATAAAGCCATAAATCTTTGGATAAGTAATTTTTGATAAGGGTGCTAAGATCATTTAATGGAGAAAAAAAATCTTTTCAACAAATGGTTCTGGAACAATTGGATAATACCCTAAAGAGAATTCAGTTGGACCCTTTCCTTATTGCACATATAAACATTAACTCAAAATTAACCACAGACCTAAATTTAAGAGCTAAAGCTATAAAACTCTTGAAAGAAAACATAGGAGTAAATTTCCATTAGCTTAGGCAACAATTTCTTAGAAATGACATCTAAAGTGCAGCAACTAAAAAAAAAATGAATTTGAGTTCATAAAAATTAAAACTTTATTGCTTCAAGGGCTACCATTAAGAAAGTAAAGACAGCCCATAGAATGGAGAAAATATTTGCAAATCCAGAATACCACACATTATATAAAAGGCCTATATTATATGAGTACATTCACATGAAATGTCCAAAATAGGCAAATTTATAGAGACAAAAAGCAGATTGATCATTGCTTAGGTCTCAGAGTTGAGGGGAAATGAAAAGTGACTGCAAGTGAGCACAGTTTCCTTTTGGAGTGATAAAAATGTTTTACAGTTGACTGTAACAATGGTTGTGCAATTCTGTGAATATAATAAAATCCATGGATTGCATTCTTTAAATGGGTGAATTGTATAGCATATGTATTATGTTTCAGTTAAGCTCCCCCAAATCAAAGGGAAATAGTTGAAAATGTTTTTCTTACATCTTCAATTTGCTGTTTCTATAATTCTACAAATAAATGAGTCATTTAAAAGGAGTTGATTATAAAAAGGCTGATTTTCTAGAAACTTTATGCATCTGAAATAATATTGTAGCAGTTGGCTGCTTCCACTTTCAGGCAAAATAAATGAATTTGGTAACAAAAAAAGAGTTGAAATAAGTATTAATGGTCTTCTCAATAGATTCTCTAATTTCCATCTAGATATATAAAACTAAAATTAATCAAAGGAAATCACTTTCAATAGCCAAGAGATATATATGTATCAAGAGCCATAAAAATGTTGCTGCATTTTGATTATTAATCCCATTCCTGAGAATATCAAGAAAATAAGAAAACATAACAAGCACAAAAACTTAACAGTACTATTATCATAACACAAACCTCTAAGTCAGTGCTACTTAAAGAGTGTTTGCAACTGGTTCAACTAAGTCTCTAAGCACACTGTTCAGTCCAATTGATAATATTTTCACAGCAAGAAGTTCTCAATGAAGGAAGCACAGCACTGTTTTACATTTTTTTTCAGCAAGTACCTTATCTGGCTGCAAAACAGCACTCTGAGTAGCATTGCCCTAAAAAAGCTGTGTCCAAAATAAGGACATGGTTAGGTAGCCTGTGTTGTATCAACTCAAATAATATGAGCATAAAATGGACTAATAATAGCTAAAAACTATTCAGTTCTTACTATGTGCCAGGAACAAAGTTGTTTATATACATTACTTCCTTTATACTGGTAACCTTAGGTTCCTGTTACCTCTTTTTTTGCCGATTAGAAAATAAAGCTGAGAGAGGTTTGAGAGCTCAAGAGCTAAGAGCAAGTGGGAAGTGAAATTGAAACTCAAATTCAGGCACAAAAATCTAAATATTGATCACTTTATTATATATCCTCCAAAAAACTGAATATAAACCTTGATCATAACTATGTATGTATATATGTAGATAAAAACTTAAAGGAAAGAAAATGGAGAGGAATCTTTAGGATGGTGAGACTAAGCAAATTTTTAAAAAGTCTTCTTATGATTTGTAACTGTTCTAAGAATAAATATAATTCAAATACTAAATCTAAGATTATAAATAGACATTTATGAAACTTAACAATGTCTCTAAATATCTCATAAAGCAACTATATAACCATTTTCATTCAATTTTGTAAAAGTTATTACCCTCAGAAGATGTATTTAAAAGAGTGGTTCTCAACCTTGAGTATACACTGGAATCCTCTGGTGGGCTTGTAAAAAAAATTGTTGGGTCCCACTCCCAGAGTTTCTGATTCAGTAGGTCTAAAATAGGGCCCCCAAACTTGCATTTTTAACAAGTTCCTAGGTAATGCTGATGCTACTAGTCTAGAGACCACCTGGGAGAACCAGAGCTTTTAAAAAAATCTAGCATCATTCTAAATCTATATACCACCACATAAAACAATTAAAAATAAACTTAATGTAATTTTCTAGATTATTTGAATATGCTAACTAGGTTTTTGATAAAATTAACATAGGCCTTTAGATGGAAACTATAACACAGTTTATTATTTTGAAGTATACAATAGATTTTTTGGTTCAATTCTTTCAATCAAGAGCTATAGACTTTCTGAGTTATCTGGGTATCTCCAGCCCAAATAGACTAAATTATTCTACACTAATGAACTATCACAAAGTTTTTAGAACTTGGCCTTTCTAAGCACACTAACAAATTTAGAATGAAGAACAGTCACAGTACTAAGAAGAAACCATTCATACAAACAGACCATATCATAGGTAAGTAACCTCCATATTTCAGCTGACAATTGCCAATAGTGGGATAAGAAAGTTCTGTTTCAGCCTCCCTAGAATAATTTGACCTCAATCAAGTAACTGCTATCATTTTTGCCCACACACATGAAAGTATACCATGGAACATACCTATGTTTCTGACCATGATTCCTTTCAGTTCATCCACTTGGGCTTGAGTCTCCATCACTTTGTCTAGACCCTTATTCTCAGAGTGATGCTTCTATAAGAAAATAAGTTTGAACTTATGGTACCTAGACATTATTTATAACAGGAAAACAAAAATAAGAAAACAACTTACACTAAGGAATAATAAATTGCGTCTCTATTGATACCTCCACAGTAGGAGATGAAGCATTTTCTTTTTATACTGCCCATATTTTTTCCTAAGTCTGGTAACATTTTCTTTTGTATCAATGATATGTTGACCAATTTGTTGTGAGTATTTCAGATTGTATATAGAGTCAGCACATTGTACCCCATAAGTGCAGTAATGTACATGGTTATGATCTAACAAAGGCATAAATTTTTCAAAAATGCTTCCGTATTAACTATAAATATAGTTTCAAAATATCACCTTATTTTAAATAAAATAGAGCTAAATGTATTATAATGTATCAAATATACACCTGAGGTTCTGGAAACATAGGTTATATAATCTGAGCTCAAAGAAGAAAGGAGAAAAGGACTATAGCTGGAACAAGGGGGACAGGGCAGGGCTTTCCAGAATTTTTTCCCATTTCTTGAGTATGATGAGGTAAGAGCTGGCCCAGTTTCTTTGCACCTGTTATTATGTCTTCTGGGATCACAGCATGCATCCTATTTTCATGAGCTTTTCACAGGATCTAGAATCTAAGATACTGATAATATACATTTTGAAATTATTATCTACAGCTAACAATTATATAGCAGTTAATACACAATGTTCCAATCATTTCACTGTACTAAGTATTTTAAACAGGATATTACTTAATCTAACTCCAAACGCTATGATAAAGATGATATCATTATCTCTGAGGGAAATGACACAGATTTGTTCAGAGGGTCACACACAGATCTGCAGCTAATGACAAACTGGCTAATTTAAGTTTTGTTGTCGACTGACCCTATTTACTTTTGACTGTGCATTGGTATTTTTTTTTTGGTAGTGTTGTATACAATTTCATACAGATGAACATTTCCTAAGTGGAAAGTATGAAACAAATCAATTACTTAAATGATAAAGGTTTATAGTTACCAATTTAAATGAACTTCATTTCGAAAGGTATACACACACACATTTAGAAGCATAACACTCAAAAAGAATTAAAAATATACAGGAGAAATAAAAAATATATCTTTATTTTCATTCACAACAAAATCACAGCTAGAGCTTATGTCTTTGTACTCAAATGGTTTTGTGGGTCAAAAGTAAGCATTTTAAAAGGTGTTCAACATCATTTGTCATCATGAAGATGTAGATTAAAATCACTATGAGATACCACTACACACCCACTAGAATGGACAAAATTAGAAAGACAGACCACAATAAGCATTGGTAAGGATGCAGAAAGCCTGGAACTGCTGGTGAGAATATAAAATGGTACAACCACATTGGGAAAGAGTGCAATGATTTTTTAAAAATTACATATCACTTACCATATAACCCAGCAATTCCATTCCTTGGTATTTATCAATGAGAAATAAAAATATATTCACACAAAGACTTATACTATGTGGCATTTCAGAGCAGCTCTATTTATGGTAGCTGAAAACTGGAAGCAACCCAAATATCCACCAACAGGTGCATAGATAAACAAATTGTGGTATATGCATATAATACTACTCAGCAAAAAAAGGGAATAAACTACTGATTTATACATGGATGAAATATGAAAAGTCTTACAATAAGCAAAACAAGCAAAACATAAAAGAGTACATACCATATAATTCCATTTATAGAAAACTATAGAGAGGACAAAACTAATTTATAGTGACAAAAATGGATCAGCAGTTGCCTGGGGCAGTTTATAGGGGAGACAATTCACTGGAAAGGGACATGAGGGAATTTTTAGAGTGATAGAAATGCTTTCTGTCTTGACTACAGGGATATTTCAGTGTGTATATATATATATATATATCTGAAATATATATATACTTTTGAAATATATATATATAATATATATACACACACACATATATAAACCTTTACTGAGCTCACAATTAGGGATTCATACAGTTGAACAGATTTTCTTTCTTTCTTTTTTTTTCTGAGACAGAGTCTTATTATGTCACCCTCGGTAGAGTACCGTGGTGTCACAGCTCACAGCAACCTCAAACTCTTGGGCTTAAGCAATTCTCTTGCCTCAGCCTCCCAAGTAGCTGGGAGTACAGGCACCTGTCACAATACCCAGGTATTTTTTTGTTGCAATTGTTTAGTTGGCCTGGGCTGAGTTCGAACCCGCTACCCTTGGTGTATGTGACTGGAGCCTAACCACTATGCTAAGGGCCCTGAGCCTGAACAGAGTTCTTCAAATATTAAATTGCCTCAAGAAAAGGTAGAAAGTTTAT
Source organism: Otolemur garnettii (assembly GCF_000181295.1). Lineage (NCBI taxonomy): Eukaryota > Metazoa > Chordata > Mammalia > Primates > Galagidae > Otolemur > Otolemur garnettii. Next base: position 1,202,734 of record NW_003852654.1, on the reverse strand, counting down.
GTATAGGTTATGTATAAAGTTTATGTATAGGTTAAAAGGCCATTTGGCATGTTGAATGCATTTATGATTACATGAGTAGAACTAGATTATCTTTAATGTTCTTCCTATTCCTGAGATACACTGACCACTCTTAATAGAGAACATTACTGCTTTCTACCCTAAAATGGCCCATTTACTTTTTTTTACATCAGGGAAGTTTTACACATATTATGCTGGCATATAGTAACAATCAGAAAAGTGTATTTAAGATTAGGGCACCCTATGTTCGTCAAGTTTTAATGTAATAAAAAAGAAATGTGAATCAAAATACTTTATCCTGAGAAAGATCTTACCAGCTGTGCCGCCAAAACACTTGAAAACTCACTATTCATGGCATATGGAAGTGCCGTCTGTGCTCTGGAACCGTAAGTAGTCTGGAACCTCTTCTTTATCTCATTCAGAAAATTAAATGCTCGGGAACGTTCAAAATCCTTAGAAGAGACCAAAACAGAGCTCACATTTAAAAAGTAAAGATGATGTGGATAATTAACAACAACAATAATAAAAACCGCTAATATTTACTGAGCAGTGACTCTAAGAAGGAACTAGCATTGATTTCATTTTAAAGATAAGGAAACAAAGGCTCTGAAAAGGTAACTAATTTACCAAAAGTCCAACAACTTGTAAACGACAGAGCTAAAAGTCTAATCCAGATATGTCTAGCAAGATAATGGTACCTAAGTTAAACAACTTATTGATGTCAGAAATTGGGTTTCACTTCCTACATATCTTTCCTAGGATCTATTAGAAGGCCCAGCACAAGATGTTCAATAAATGCCTAATAATAGCACAGTCTTTCATACACAAAGACAATGCTACAGACATAAACACTGATTTTTTTCAAAAGTGGTGGTACATTTGAAAAGATCAAGTGACATAACCTTGTCTAGTCCCAGCCAGTCAAAAAGTATGTATATATGTGTGTTTATGTATGTGTGTGTGTATCAAATTAGAAATACAAGGCTCAACTCTGACTATCCCAGATTTCATAATATTATTAATCTACTCCAAGCTCTTTCACATCAGTCATATCAGATATAGCTGGAATTTTTTTCTGATTTTAGAGAATTCTGTGAAGCCAGGAATAAAAACCACTGTGATCCAATTAAATTCAAGAAGGCGGAAAAAGGAAGGAGGAAAAGGGGGAAGAGGGTTCGTAAACTACTTAATGGGTACAACGTAGGGGTACGTGGTACAGCTCCTGGGTGAAGGACTCAACTACAACTTGGACTTTACCTTACAAACGCAAACAATGTAGCCTAATTGTTTGTACCTTTATATTAATCTGAAATTAAAAAAAAATCATTGTGATGATCACTATGGTTGACAGTCATTTCCATTTCATCCAAGATGTTTAGTTTAAGCCAAGGGTTCTTAAATTGTGGTCAATGATCCAAATTCAAGTGGCCTTTGTACTTGGGTAGGAAAAAAAATCACATAATTATTATTACCAATATTTTACCTAAATTTCAATTTGAATATAGGCAGTATATTCACAACCTGAGTATTAAACAGTACTGTAACTGTCACCAAAGTACATCTTTTTTCATATACTTAACAGCTATTTGAAATACTGTTTATACTCATCACCATTTTAAAATTATTAGTTATTAGACCATGGTTAGATCTTATTGAGTTCATAAAGAAGCATATACATTACTATATCAATTTTTAAAACATTTTAAATACTATACATATATTTCAATATAACTGTTTTTGTTATAATCATGTATTTTACTTAAAAACATTCTGGGAGAGGCCAATGACTGGCAAAGGGGTCTGTGACATGATAAAAATTAGGAACCCTGATCTATGAAAATCATGCCAATTCCACACCTCTTGTCACTGATCAGTTTAAAAATAAGCATGTAGCTAGTAAGACATGAAAGGAAGAGGAGAGGGCACGTGTCTGGGATGTTTCATCATTTCTACAATAAGAGACTTAAGAAGACACAGTCCCTTTTCCCTGGACATGAATAAATAAGAACATAGCTCTACACAATAGGGTAACCCATTTAGGAAGAAGTCAACACTAAGGAAAGCAGTAGAGAGGAGGGATTTTGATGACATCAGCAAGTTATTGAGCATTTGGGTTTAGAGCCTACAAATATTCAAAAAACAATCCAACCAGTGTAAACTACAGTTTCACACAGCTAATCATAATGTATTGTGATTTTCTTTTCCAAAATCCTTGCACATTAAAAAGTTCATTAACTATTGATTGGAGAAATAATTTGACTTTATCTAATTCCAGTTAAACAATTTTTGAGAAGCTGTGATATCAAAGAATCATATTTTTGAACACCAGTTTTTACTACATAATAGGATAAATATAGAAGTTGCAAGAGGTTAAGCTAAACCTCTACCAAAACAAAGCTAATATGCACATACCCACATATCATGGGTTTTTTGTCATCTGCTGCTCTTTAGCGCAAATCCAAAATACATAAAAATTTTCGAGCTATAAAAAGCTTTGCATAACCTTTACCCACCGTAAGTATAGATAATTATGAACTGACTATATTAACAGTGCACACAGTTAAACAGCAGTATGTCTTCAAGTTACTTACATCATCAGTGATACAAAGATATACAATCCTGTCTTGGCAGATGTAATGAAACAAATAACTGTAGAATAAAAGATAAAACTTACTGTAGTTACAAGCAAAATATCTTTTACTTCTATCTTGTCTTTGTATAAGCAAGTTCAATACTGTGAACTTCATTGTATCATTTACAGATATAGTCTATTCTCCCCCATATACCTGCTTCTTTCAAGTCAAACTGATAGGAATAAATAAGAAATTAAAAGAAGGTCTCTACCCTAGCTACAAAGCATAACAGCATGTGCCTTACCCATTAAAATGATAGCTGCCAAAAAATAATAGGACTCTTAAGGCCTAAACAAGAGATGACATCTTAAGAGGGACATGTAATTATGATTAACCCTAATAAGCCATATAGTCTTCCTTGCTTTTACCTAAGATCTCAAAGCAAACACCTTTTCTACCAAATTATCAACAATTTTTCAGTATCTACTTTTAGCAAGTTACTGTGCTAGATGCCAAAGAAAGGAAGAAGAAAAACCATCAGCCCTTGTCCTCACAGGGATTACAGTGCAAGGAATTACAATGTAGTGTGACAAAAGGGATAACAGAGAAAAAAAAGTACATGATGCCCTGGGGACATAAAAGAGGCACATAACGGAGATTTGCCAAAGGTAACAGAAAATACTTCCTGAAATAAGTGATATCTTATCTGAGTCCTGAAGAATAAGTAAGAGACATCAAGGTGAAGAGCAAGCAAAGAGTTTTCCAGAGAGGAATCAGAAAGCATAAGGGCCTAGAGATAAAAGAGCACATCGGAAAGTAAAATTGGCTCACATGACTATGGTATACAATGTGAGGGAAAGGTAACTGCCTGGACAGGAACAGCTGGAGAAGTAAGCAAATACCAGTTGATAAAGACTTTATAAACCACACTGTGCATTATCTTAAAAATAATGACTAAGCATCAAAAGGTTTTAGCCCAGGAAAATAATAATCAGATTTGCATGTTAAAAAAGATGCTTTGGCTAAACTGTGGAGAACTAGCTAAAAGGAAGTCCGGACAGGAGACTACAACAGAGATTGATTCTCACCAGATAAAAGATTTAAATTTAAGACATGAAACTATAAAAATATTAGAAGATAGTGCAAGGAAAACGCTTGAACAAATTGGCCTGGGAGAATTTTTTATGAGGATGACCCCCCCCCCCGGGCAATTGAAGCCACACCAAAATTATATTACTGGGATCTGATCAAACTAAAAAGCTTCTGCACAGCCAAGAGCACAGTAAATAAGGCAAAAAGCCTTCAGAATGGGAAAAGATATTTGCAGGTTACGCTTCTGACAAAGGTCTGATCACTAGAATCCACAGAGAGCTCAAACTAATCAATAAGAAAACAAATAACCCCATTTCTATGTCGACAAGAGACTTGAACAGAAACTTCTCTGAAGAAGACAGACGAATGGCTTATAAACACATGGAAAAATTCTCACCATCTTTAATCATCAGAGAAATGCAAATCAAAACCACTCTGAGATATCATCTAACTCCAGTAAGATTAGCCCACATAAAAAAATCCCAAAACTACAGATGTTGTTATGGATGTGGAAAGAAGGGAACACTTCTACACTGCTGGTGGAAATGCAAGCTAATATAGCCTTTCTGGAAAGAAGTCTGGAGAATACTCAAGGAACTAAAAGTGGAGCTACCATTTGATCCTGCCATCCCCCTACTAGGTATTTACCCAGATGATCAAAAATCATTTTACAACAAAGACATTTGCACCAGAATGTTTACTGTAGCCCAATTCATAATTGCCAAGTCATAGAAGCAACCCAAGTGTCCATCGACCCATGAATGGATTAACAAATTCTGGTATATATACACCACGGAATACTATGCAGCCATAAAAAAGATGGAGACTTCACATCTTTTATGTTTACCTGGATGGAGCTGGAACATATTCTTCTTAGTAAAGTATCTCAAGAATGGAAAAAAAAGTATCCAATGTATTCAGTACTACTATGAAGTCAGTATATAATCACCTACACATTCATAGGAATGGTACAACATAACTACAGTCCAGAAAGATAGAGGGAAGAGAAAAGAGAGGGAAGGGGGAGGTCAGGAGGAAGGAGAGTTTGGGGGGTATCCAACCTAATGTGTATAATGCAATGATACATTTCTATACTATTAAGACTAAAGTATAAATGTTTTTGCCACAACAAATAAGCAAGATGGTTATGTTAATCAGTTAGATGTAAGCATTCCACATTGTTTATCAAATCAGCACATTGTACCCCATAAATGCATTAATGTACACAGTTATGATTTAAAAAAGAATTTAAAAAAAGAAAGAATGAGGGAAATAAACTAAAAGTTGTACGGGCAATGAAGAAGAGACAGAAGAGATATAGGAGATACCATTTAGTGACTGGCTGCTAGGAAAAAGACAGAAGGATAACTAAATTTTGCCTCTCAGATTTCTACTTTGAGCAAGTGAATAGACAGGGGAAACCTGTTAATTATATTAATGACCACAGAGAGGCCTGACATAAATTACAAGGAAGTATGGAAACTCGGGCCAAATATCTCTCTATTACTCTGAAACTGTTCACACCAATTTCACCAAGGAACTCCTCTGAACTATTTGATAACTGTTAGCCACTTCATTCTTCTGGAAAGTTTTTTTTCTACTAGATTTCTTTATATTTTTATTATAAATTAATATGAAGGTACAGATGTTTAGGTTACATTGTTTTCAATTCTAATGTAAAGTTCAAGTTGTAGTTGAGCCCTTTACCCAGGAAGCATGCTGAATACCCTCACATTATTTACCTTAGGTGAGATCCTGCCACTTGCCCTCTCTCCTCCAGCTAATTGTTCTCCCCCTTAACTCCTCCATTCTCCCTCCCCTTTGGGAAACTATATTTGTGATTTTTTTCTTTCTTGTGAGCATGTAGTTCGTTATATATTGGTTTCATATTAGTATTGAATACATTGGACAATTTTTTCCCCATTCTTGAGATACTTTACTAAGAAGAATGTATTTCAACGCCACCCAGTAAACACAAAAGATATGAAGACTCCATCTTTTCTTATGGCTGAATAATACTCCATGGTATACATATACTACAGTTTGCTAATCCATTCATGGGTAGATGGGCACTTGGGTTGCTTCCACGTCTTGGCAATTATGAATTGAGCTCTAAGAAACATTCTGGTGCAAATGTCCTTATAGTTTTTGATTGTCCTTTATGATTTTTGTTCTTCTGAGTAGATACCTAGTAATGGAATTGTGGGATCAAATGGAAGGTTGACTTTCAGTTCTTTAAGGATTCTCCATACTTCTTTCCATAGAGGTTGTATTAGTTTGCAATCCCACCAGCAGTGCAAAAGTGTTCCCTTCTCTCTGCATCCACACCAGCATCTGCAGTTTGGGGACTTTGTGAGGTGGGCTCATCTCACCGGAGTTAGGTAACATCTCAGAGTGGTTTTGATTTGCATTTCTCTAATGATTAGGGATGATAAGCATTTTTTCATGCATTTGTTGGACATTTGTCCGTCATCTTCAGAGAAGTTTCTGTTCATGTCTCTTGTCCACTTATAAATGGTGTTCTTTGCTCTTTTATTGTTGATCAATTTGAGTTCTCTGTAGATTCTAGTTATCAGCCCTCTGTCAGTTTCATAGCATGAAAATACCACTAGATTTCTTGATACCAGCATTGCCTCTTGCTATGGAATGAATTGTGTCCCTTCAAAATTCATATGTTAAATCCCTGACCCCTAGTGTGACTATATTTGGATATGAGGCCTTTGGGAGGTAATCAGGGTTTGATGAGATCCTAAGTGTGGCCCTTATGATAGGATTAGGGGCTTTAAAGAAGAGGAAAGGGGAGGAGGCACTCTTTCCACCAGCTCTTTCTCCACTATGTAAGGAACTAGCTAGAAGGCAGCCATCTGCTAGCCAAGAAGAGGGCCCTCACCAGGAACTGAATTACCCTAACCCTTGCCCAGTCTTCAAAGCTGTGAAAAATAAATGTCTGTTGTTTAAGCCACTCACTCTATTTTGTTACAGCAGCCTGAGCAGACTAATATATTTGGTTTATATCATAATCTCTTTCCCTCTATGCAGACATTTTCTGGTATCTTTAGCCCTCTGCTTTTCCCATATTCAGTCTCTGGAGGGCAGGAGCCACTCTCATGTTTTGTTTTTAATGCTTGTTTTCAGATTCCACAATTATACTTTATAAACCCTGTATAGAAAATATACAAAGTATATAACTATACTTTATAAACTGATGATTCTCAAATCTAGATTTTACTTATCTTCTGAGCTTCAAGCCTACATACTACCATCTACTAGACATATCCAACTGGACATACCATAGACAACTTAAACATGACATTTCAAAATGGAAGTCTTGGGCAACGCCTTTGGCTCAAAGGAGTAGGGCAGCGGCCCCATATACCAGAGGTGGTAGGTTCAAACCTGGCCCCGCCCCAAAAAAAAAAAAAAGGAAGTCTTTATTTTCCTCATAAAATTTGTTTCTCCTAAACCAGACTGGGGAGTTCCTTGGTTCACAGGTCATAAAAGGTAAAAAGGTTTGGGTGGCGCCTGTGGCTCAGTGGGTAGGGTGCTGGCCCCATATACCAAGGGTGGCAGGTTCAAACCTGGCCCCAGCCAAACTGCAACAATAACAAAAAAATAGCCAGGTGTTGTGGTGAGTGTCTGTAGTCCCAGCTACTCGAGGCTGAGGCAAGAGAATCACCTAAGCCCAGGAGCTGGAGTGAGTTGTGATGTCACAGCACTCCACCAAGGGCAATAAAATGAGACTCTGTCTCTACAAAAAAAAAAAAAAAAAAGGTAACAAGGTTTGATGCCTGCCTTCAGGGAGCCTATAGACAGGGACAGAGACAAATAATTAAGACTATAATTATAATACTGTGTGATAATGGTTACAATAGGAACCAACTTTAGATACTATGTAGACACAAAAGGTGTGCCTGACTGAGGCACCTGACTCAGTCTTGACTTAACAGATTTCTAGAAGAGGTCTAGAAATCTAAGCTCAGGAACATTAAATCAGATTTTTTTAAAAAATCAAGCAGATATATAAAGGCTGCCCAGAAAGTATCTAGCCATGTAATATGAAAAAACAGAGACATACATGGCTACTTTCCGGACAGCTCTCATATATATATATATATACAGCTCTCATATATATACACACACACACATATATATATATATATTCTCCAATAAAAGGTAGCAGCTTTCCAGACAGCTCTTATATATATATATACATATATATACATATATATACAGCTCTCATATATATACACACACACACACATATATATATATATTCTCCAATAAAAGGTAGCAGCTATTAAAAAGGCTAAAAAGAGAGAAGGACTCTCACATTGAACTGCAAATAGCTAAGTATGGCTGCAGAATAAAACTAAAGGACTAAAGTAGTAAGAAATGAGCCCAGAGAAATAAAAAGGGCCAGATCTTGAATAATCTTCCAAGTCATGTTAAGGAAATGGACACTGAGGACAGGGAGTACATGCTAAAGGAAGGAACATGAACAGAACTGCCTTTTTAGAGGGATAAAGTAAAAATTAAGAAAGTATTTCATTTGGAACTTATGTGAGTAAATGTTTACAAGGTGGCCTAGGAGGGGAATGACATTCCCGGAAGATATAAAATCATGGGAAAAAATTTACCAAAGCTCAAAATAACACAACTACGTCAGAGAATGGCAAAGAGTCTTATGGAAATAAGGACAGAAAGGTCAGGAATGTATTAAAAAATTATGAAGGGTGGGGTGGCACCTGTGGCTCAAAGGAGTAGGGCACCAGTCCCACAAACTGGAGGTGGTGGGTTCAAACCCGGCTTCAGCCAAAAACTGCAAAAGAAAGAAAAAAAATTATGAAGGATGAGTTGGGATTATATTCTAAAAGCAGTGGGTTTTGAGCAAGAAAGTATCATCATAGGAATGTGAAATACAGATTTAAGATGGAAGCAACCAGAAGTAGAAAGACCACTTAGAAGGAGGATGTAGTAAATGAGCAATAATGAAATTCTGAACTAACACTGTAACAGCTGGGGTAGAGACAAGGAAATAGATTAAAATACTTCTTGTAGGAGAATGGCAAGGATATAGTGAAGAAGTCTATTATGATTCTGAAAGTTTTAGGGTTATCCAATTGAGTGGCCAGTGATGCTATTAAAGCAAAAGAACAGATTTCAGGGGAAAAGTGTTTAACATGAAGTAAAATGGAATTTTTCTTTTGGTATACGGTAATAAAATGTTTTTTATTGGAATGATGAAAAATGATTATAGGAGAAAAACAATGCAGATGGGTTAAAAAATATCTCAATGATGGAATCTCACCACAGTAGAGGGGAGGACTACATTAGGACACAGGACAGAAGCATGGCAGTCAGATAATATCTTCTTTTACTATAACCACATTTTAAATGAATTACATATTATAGCCTCTCTTGTAGATAGATATTGCTACATGACTAAGTTCATGGTTCATAACATGTGAGTAGAAGATATATGTCCCACATCTTAGCCTTGCTTCTAAAAGGATTGCAAATATTTTCCTTGAGCATTTTCCAGGGAACTGACCAGAAACATACATATTAATAAACCTAAAACATTTTTTAAGAAATTATAAAGCTATAATCACAAGAGGCTTGGATTATTTAACCCCTAAAGCATCCTCTGGGCCCCCAAACCTATACTGGCAGGAAGCATTCTATAAGACTTGTATAGTTACCAAAGATGACACACTCTCTAACATCCATTTTAGATATGGACAAAAGACAATGGACCAAGAAGAATCTCCTGGAGAACAAAGCCAGGAGTCAGGAAGACAAGATGAGGGAGTTCCTCCAAGAAGGTAAAATGACTAAACACTTTCCAGTAAGAACAGGGAGTCTTTGAAACTGCTGTGAGGCAGTCATTTTATTGCTAGGAAGCAGTGACTTCTACATGTTCTTCATTCTTCCCTTCTTCAAATGGAAAGTTTCTGTGGTAATCCTATTTTTATTTTACCATTGTCTGAAATGTGAAAAACATGACTTGTCTTTTAGTGGACCACAGGGCCCACTCCTGGACCTGCGCTTCACCACACAATTTGAACACGGAGCTAAACACAGTGACAAGATAGGTTTTGGGGGGTAGCGCCTGTGGCTCAAAGGAGTAGGGCACCAGCCCCATATACTAGAGGTGGTGGGTTCAAACCCGGCCCTGGCCAAAAACTGCAAAAAAAAAAAAAAAAAGAAAGAAAGAAAAAAAAGACAGGTTTTTGGAGCTACATTCTTCAAAGAAGAGACATATTCTATGTTTGTGAAAAATAGTTTATTCCAGGTATTTGGATGGCCAGAAGAGTTGAATGAAAGACTAAAAATGATCCCTTGATACACTACAACTTCCTCCAGAGTAACAGAGTTCTGAGTACATAGCCAGAGATGACCTGGCCTCCCTTCTAGCTAGGTTATCTACATGACTACATAGCAAATAATAAAATATAAGCAGAAAGTTCTGCTTATAATAAACAATAAAACATCAGACCACTTCTGGTCAAGCACTGGGATGTAATAAGAACTAAAGAGGCTGCCTTAGAAAGAGAGGGGAAGCTCTAATTGATAATGGCAGAGCCACCGCCAAATCCCCAAACCACTCACCTCTAGACTATCTCATTTAATTTAACACTGTATTTTGGGGTCTTTCTCATAAGAGCTTAGACTAGACCCTAAATTGTATAACATGTTAGCTCCAGAAAGAAATAAGTACCTTATTCTGAGATAAGAACTAAGGGAATAAGATGGCTTATGTAACAAGAGATTTTCACATACTGATCAGAAAGGTTGAAGTATTTTTTATCTGATTATTAAGATTTCCCATCTATGCCCTTTATAATCAGCCACCAGAGTAATATTTTGAAAGCAAAACCTCACCACATCATACTCTGGCTGAAAACCTTCAATGCCTTCCCACTATCCACAGGGTAAAGTTCAATCTCTTAACATGTTTATCAGATCCTATATGACTTTTCTTCTATCCATCTCTCTAGCTTTATCATCACTATCCTGGGCACTATCCAGAGAACAACCTGTAGTTCCCCAAATATGTCCTATGATCTCATTCCACCATACTTCCCTACCTGCTATTCCTTCTACTTGGAATGCCATCCCTGTACCCACTACCTCCCACCCCCTACTACACATATAAATATCTATAGATTTGACAGTCTCTCTCATTAAACTATAATCTCTATGAGGGCAAATACTGTATTTCTTTTATATGCTCAGCACTTAGCAAAATGTCTGGCAATAGATAAGTGCTTAGTAAATATTTACTGAAAGAATGAACAAAGGACTATTATTTATATTATCTATATCATTTTACATATCCTAAAGCTCCAGAGCTAAGTAATTTTTATATTTAACATCTCTTTGCCTTTCTTCAAAATAATATCATTTCAATGACAGACTAAAATAATTACAAGTTAAATTTATAAGTAATGAAACCAGACATTTTCAGGGCTGGTGAATGTTACCATTCTGTCAGATTATTTAAATTATCTACCTAGAAGCTTGTTTTCTAGTTTTCTACTACTCTAACTATAATAATAGAATGCCCTTCTTTCACCCCCTACCACATGCAAAGCAGAACTCACTTGCCATGTGAGTATGTTAGTTTGTTATTCTCAGAAGGTATCTTAGCCAGAATCTGCTCTGTCACCTCCAGGAAGTTTCCTCCACACCAAGCATGTTTGGCAAGGATAGTGGTCCCCCTGGCAACAACAGCAAAAAGAATGGCCATGGCTTCAATCTAATAAAAGGAAAAAAAAGACACAGATTTAGAATATTTCTTTGATATGATCATCCAAAAGTAACTATCATTTTATCAACATCTACCTGCGGTATCGAACAAGGCACTGTAACATGGAACTTAACAACATACTTAATAACAGGCTTAACAAGAAGGTCACAGTTTTCTACAAGCTTATAACCTAAGCTATGATGATATGCGTACATATAAAGAGATACCCAGGATACATACACACACACCATTGATAAATATATTGCATTTGCAAATTATACAGCACTAACTGATATCACATTTTGAAAAGCAATAACTACAGATAGCAAAGGGACATATAGAAGTCCTCAGTCTTTAATGCCACCTCGAAAATTTATCCTAGGAAAATAGTTCAACAGAAGTTAAGACTCTAGATTCACAAAGATAATCATTAACAATAATAATAGCTGATATTTAACATGTCTATTATATTTGTTTACTATATATCATGCACCCTTTAAGTACTTTGTAATTATTAATTCATTTACTCCTCACAACTCAATGAGATTACACACTATTATGACACTTGTATTACAGATGACTTTACTTTGCCCAAAATTACAGAACTACTGACAGATCTGCTATTTAAACCCAGGCAGTATGGTTCTAGAATCCATATTCTTATCCCTTTATTGTATACTGCCTCTAGTATTAAGGCTTTATACATAATAGAAAGAAAGTGAAAATAACCTAAACCTTCCACAAGATAGGGAGAGTTTTAAAAATTATGGTAAGACCCTTTAGAAACAAACCATTACTAAAACAATTTAAGATTATTTCCCTTATGTTTGGCTATGAATATGTGCTTCCTCTCCACACAGCAGTCCAGTTTCTCTCAACAGAATAAACTTATAAGAGATGAGCAAAATGCCTTATTAGTCTTCAATTAACTGCTAAACTTAATGTTATTGGTTAATACATTCAGTTTTACTCCACATACCGGTGGTTCTCAAATTATAGTGAGAATATGAATCATTTTAGGTGGCAGAGTAAGAGTTACTTGCTAAAAATGTAAATGCTTGGTTGGCATCATCCCCTAAAATTCTGATTCTGTAGGCCTGAGGTGGGGTCCTGAAATCTGTATTTAAAACAAGCCTGTATGGATGCAGGTTATTGGCACAATCATACTTTCTGAAACATGGCACCAGACTATAAAGTTAATGAGATCAGGAAATTTGCTGACCCTTTATTGGAATCCCAGAACTGAAGAAAACACACAGAGCAGAAGGCTCATCTGTTTCTGGAGGTGAACCCTTCTCAGAGTCTTGGCTTTATTCTCTGTGAATGAGGTTGCTACCCAGGGTCATGTCCTCAGCCATCTTCTTTCCGGAATTATTACACATATGTAGCAAGTTATAGTTTCCATATCACTGTCTCAGACTTTAACTCCTGTGATACTAAAAGCCTCCCTTGACCATGTATCACACTGTTCTGTTTCTTAAAATCATTGTCTACACACTAGCTCTGTTTCTCTATCTCCTTTTAACTCTTCAACTTAATATAATGTTTTTTCCCTTAACACTCCACAAAACCATGTCATCATCAAAAGCCTCTACATTGCAAAATACAGTGGTAATTTCTCTATTCTTACCTTACTCAATCTCTCAGTAACAGTCAACTCCAGTGACCAACCCTCCATTTTGAAACACTTCTACATCTCTGGCTGTTCTTTCTTCTTGCTCATTCTTCCTCTTCTTCCTGATCTCTAACTGCTGATTTTCCTCAGACATTGATTCTATGCTCTCTTACTCCCAGGTGAACTCATCTAGACCTTCTATTTTAAACATGATTATATGCTAAAGATATACTGCATAAAGAAAAACAGAATAGTACCAAAGATAAAACCCAAAGCACAACCAACAGTTGACAGAAAGGTAGATAAATAAAGACCCCCAAAGAGTGAGGAGCACCAACTATGAAAGTGAAAAAAGCTAGGAAAGTATGGTGGCCCAGATGCCAAAGGGAAATTAGCCTCATGAAGGACAAGTATCAGCTCCTAACTGTCTTTACTCATGCAGACAATGAAGACTATAAAACAGTCAATGAAGTTTTATAACAAAGAAGGCTTAGGCTGAAAAAGATAGAAGGTGAAGGGTAACCAATACACAAAGAGAAACAGAGATAAGAAATCATCTGGTCTCTGAGACAGAGATATGAAAAAGTATCAGCCTAAGTCTCTGAGCAGCTTCAAGAAAATTGAACTTGGCAACAACTAATACAAAAAGATCTAGTGTTTTAGTGGACCATAAGATCTTTATAAACCAACAACATGAGATGCTGCTTAAAATTCTTACATAATCTAAAATTATATTAAGAAATAGGGTGTTCTGATCTTGTTAAGTACTATTGCCATTATACCCTGTGCTGGTTAGAACACATGTGGAATAATAAATTCAATTCTGGGTATAATATTTTCAGATTAGACAAAAGGAGACAGTATGGCTGAGAGACAGTTGTCACCTAAAGAATGGCTGGAGGAGCTAGAAATATTTAACATCAAAGAGAAGACTTAAAAGGTTTATGACAGTAGTTTTCAAATTTTTCAAATTTACATGAAGTATAGTCACCTGGAACAGGGAGTACATTATTCAGAGTATAACTAGGAACACTGCCTCTAAGTTATACAGAAACAGTGTTTTTTCCAATAAAAGGAGTCCCCAAGTAAAATATGTCTATTAAACACTGGGTATGCAGAAACAGAAACTTTATTATCCTCCCAGATGTCGCTACTAGGAATTCTTTCCTCTCTTCTGCACTACTAAAAATGCTGCCTACAATCAAAGTCTCACTTGCCCCCACTGTAACTCTCTTGCAATAAGATTTGTAATGTCATGATGAGTACTGGGATAATAGAAACAACTGCAGTAGAAAGAACACTGCATCTGAAGTCAGAAAACCTGCCTCTGCTAATTATTAGCAGTAAGTGAATGCCAGTATTTAAGACATAAACTTCTATATAAAGATAATAATCAGGAAGAAAATAAAAGGATAAGCCATAGAGAAGGGAAAAAAGATAATGCAATATAAAGGAAAGCCCTGATTCCACACTGTTCCTCTCTGTTCTCATATTCACTCCCCACTTATTCCCAAGAGTCATCATCTCAATTCTACTTCATTCCTACATAAATCCCATGTTAGTTTTCCATGGCTGCCAGAGTAAAGTATTCAAAACTAGGCGGCTTAAAACAACAGAACTTTCCTGTCTCCATTCTGAAGACCAGAAATCTAAAAACAAGATGTGGGCAGAGCCCTGCTCCACCTGAAACCTGGAGGAGAGAATTCTTCCTTGTTACTTTCTAGCTTATGGTAGTTTGCTCATAATCTTTGGGTGTTCTTTGGCTTGGAGCCATAGCATTTCAACCTTTGTCTTTTAAGTCACATAACATTATTTCTGTGTCTCTTTTCTTCTTATGAGGATGCCAGTTATATTGGATCAAAAGTTCACTCTACTCTAGTATGACCTCATTTTAAATTATACTTCAATTACATCTACAAAGACCCTATTTCTAAAGGTCCCATTCACTGGCATCAAGGATTAGGTGTTCAACACAGCTCTTTGGAGAAAACAATTGACTCACAACAAACCACCATTTTAAACTGATAAGAACAGATAATAAACCTGACTTTGGCCAAAGGCTGGAAAGCAATGCAAACCTCCATTTTAGAACTCACCATTCTTTCCAAATCAATACTACTTTTCCTTTTCCATATACTAATCACCTCAACTTGCCTCCCTCTCCTCTTCAAAATGTCTATCTCATCTTTTTTGTCACTGATATTTGAGGCCTGCCGTTAGAGGTATGGGCAAGAAAGGTAAATTACAACAGCTTGGAGTGAGAAAAGCCTGTCTCCAACTGTGTTAAGGTTCTAAGGAAAGAATATTTTTGTTCCAGTTGCTGGAATTCCAAAAAAAGATATGCTATGGGGGAATCCAAATGAGAATTCTAGACGCATTTTTTTTGATAGAGGAATGATTATAAATTGTGGGGAAGATCTTGAAACCCACTAAATTAAAAGTACTACTGGTTGTCATAACAACCTAAATTGTCATGGATAGCACTATTTATAGAGGAAGATGCACCCAGAGTTTCAAATAAGCTTATAAAGGAAAGTTTGGAATATGCCCCTTTGTAAGTAAGGGCTGCTTGCATAAAACAATTTGGTAATAAAACAGACCAGCAATGATGAAAATGTTCCTCCTCAGTGGAACCATCTTCAAGTAGAGGTTAAAGATAGTTTCGGGAAACTGAGTAGGATGAAAGGTCAATTCAGTGTTTCTCACACTCAAATCCAAGTGTTCTGAGAAATATTTGAATTCTGTATTTTTATTTTGATAACACCAAAAATGTATAAGAATATTCTGGATCATCTACATGTGTATCTTATAAATGGGCAATGGCACACAATTCAGTATTGCACTTTCATTCATGTCTATGAAGGCACAGGTGTCAAGAACGCCCCTAAAATGATCATGTTTATTTGTCAGTGTCTTAGAAGTTATCTGGCTGATGTTAGGTTGGCACGTCCCAAAATCATGATAGTCATTACTTAAGCACTCTTGTACTCCTGTCTGTTTTTAATGATCTATAAAGACGGTGTTTTTTTTTTTTTTTTTTTTTTTGTAGTCATGATTTACAATTGAAAGATACCTGTATGGAATAACACTTTAAGAACAGAGAATTCTGACATTCTGAAAATGACAATGTGACAGAATAACATTAACACATAAATTATCCCAAACTAAGGAGACAATAATACTCAAAGATGTTTGTACCAAGTGGAAACCAAATGATACCATAACGTGCTATATGAACAAAGGTAGTATAAACATTCAAATAAATAAGTGGGAGGATTAATTCACCACATAGCACATGATAATAGTCAGTGAAAAATCAAAAGAAATCATTCTGTATCATTATTTATATTATTGTAAGGAGCTGTATTGTGTTAATTCTTGCAAGACTTCATAACAGAATTTTTCATAGAAAATATACAATGAAAACTAAATTTTTTTCCTTCATTACATCATGAGCATACTATTAAATTAATTGGTCCATTAAATTAAAGGCAGGGTGTACAAGATGCTCAGGAAAGAGATGGGAACTCATTTTAGAAGAAACTTATAGAACAAGGAAGAAAAAGAGGTGAGAAGCTAAGAAAGGTAAATAAACTAGCCTGATAAAATGGAATGGTCCAGATCTGGTGAATGAGAAAGCTTAGGAATAGGGCTATGGCCTTACATAAAGAAGGGCCTTGTATACATTAAGTCATTTGAATTTGATCAAACAGAGAGTCTATTATAGTTCAACACATACATATTGAGGGCTTACTATATAATAACCAAACTAGACACTGGAGGTATAAAGTTGAAGAAAGGACTCCTCTATTTAATGGAGCCATAGTACAGTTGGGAAGACAGATTAAAAACAAATGCAATAAAGTATAAAGAGTGAATAATGCCAAAATGTTCACAACTGTTCAGAGGATTTCTTAAAGTTTTACCATTTTCTCATCTTGGAGGAAGAAAAGAAAGAAATGTACATGTCAGCCTATGTATGCCCTCAGCAGTCTTCTCAGAATACTGTCAGGATTCTTTCTCCTTGGAAGAGAGGTCAGTGCCTATTATACTCTATTTCCCCAGTGCTCAGCATAAAGCCTGGCATGTAATATTCCTTCAATATTTGTTGAATAAACAAGTACACAGTGAGCATATTTTGGTTTTACATATACTATAATTATATATTCAGTATGACATAGTAAGAATATTTTCACTATCAAACTGTTTTTCTCAGTAAGATAAGCCAGTTGAGCTGAGCAGATAGTAATTCAATCCACAACTCTCCTGTCTGAATCTTAGAGAAGAAAATAAGCCAATGACAAATAAACCATTAATTCTGATGCAATAACCTTAAAGGAAACAGAAGAATGATGAATAAAAATTGCTATAACAAGGGGAAAGAAGAGGTGTTTATGAAAAGTCCAGTTTCAGATCAAGATAATTCTTGTTGGTACTACAAATATTGGGGGGGGGGGCAGTGCTCTGAGACCCACTCAGCTCAATCCTTTTGACTTTATCAGAACAGGATCCTAACCTGTCAAGTCAACCCCGTTTTATTTTGCATTAACCAACATATAACATTATCTTGATTATTCTTGTTTGCACCCTCCCCAAATATATAAGTTTGTAAGAGTAGCAGCCTCTTATGTCTTCTCTACAGCTATATCCCCTGCACTTAGAAGGGTGTCTAGCATGTGTTAGCTGTTAAATAAATATCTGTTAAATATATGAATGGATCTGCTCTCTACCACAGGTATTGAAAAGGGAAAGAATACTCCAAACATGACAGCATCCTCTGGGATCAAGGGTGTGAGAAGGGGGTACACAGGTAGTTGAGAACAATTAATATGACAGAATTAAAAGGACTTAATTGTTTGTAGGAGTTATGGGAGAGGGATATGTAAAGCATTTACCAAAGAGTCTAGCATTGTCAGAGTTTGATAAACATTGGCTAGTAATAAAAAGTAACAGTAACAGACAGTTCTGAAGCTGAGGAAACAGGTCTGGGTGAAGACAGTTTCTAATTAAGGAAGAGGCACAATGTCAATACTGGGCGGTGGCGGTAGGGCGAACAGGGGGCTAGGAATCCATGAAGGAACATGAAGCAGATGGTGAAGCAGAAAGTTACGTCATCGAACAAGGATGTAGAGTTTTTTAGGAGACTCAGTCGATCTCAAAAGATTCAAAAGCCACAGAAAGGTCTTGCAGAATGCAAACTGAGGAAAAGTTATCATTTTTTTCCTTTTTGTAATGAGAACTTAAGTGACGCATTCTGACATTGTTTAACTAGAGGCCTTTTCGGCAGCATAAAACGCACTTAGCCAAAGCTGGACCTGTCGGACAATTCGAACTGTACACACCAGAGAAGCAAAAGTCACCATTACACTGCTTCCTCGCTCCACCCTAGCACCTTCCTGTCGATACCTCCGCCCTCCCTCCACCGTTGTCTTCCTGCCTTCAGCAGAGTGTATCCGGCTCCGTTTACCTGTCCAGGTACCCTCTAAGGGCGCGCAGGCTGTGAACCCAGGGTAGTGAGTCAGCGCGGGGTCGCCAACTGCCGGCTCCCGGGGAAGATGGGACCCGACGCTGCTGACTTCCGTGTAAAGCGCCCCGCCTACGCGTGGCCTCCTGGGAGTGTGAGCGCTCCTCCAATGGTGAGCAGGCGTTGAGGCAGGGCCTATCACATTTAAAGTCTCCTCCCCGCCCCCCTGCCATCAAACACACTAACCCAGGAGCCGTACTGCATTCCGGGAGTGGTAGTTCCGACTGGAGTGACTGGAGTATCTCTGAGTGTAACAGGCTGTTAATGTCAAACACCATGCAGTAGCCCGGGAAGACAAGAAGATGCAGAGCTGCAAAAAGAATCTACCCGAATTGAGCCAGAGACATAAATCATGACCAAGTTTGCCCCTCTTATCTTCCCCGCTTAGTCTCAGCGGGTAATGACGTTGCCTTTACTTCACCGACACGTTAGGATTCATCTGACGGAAACTCACGCCACGTTCGCCATGAAATTTTCTAACTTTTTTGTAACCCTCACCAATCCTTTCTCCCATTCTTTAGCAACAACGATAATAACAAACAATTACTTCCCTTTCATCTACCCCGTTCCCTTACATCCCTATTCAGTCTTGCTGACTCAGAATCCGGCTTCTCTGATGAACCCTTATGTCCCTTGACTCCTCAATGGATTTTGGGTGGATGACTTGCTCTTTATTATTAGCATTTAAAGACTGTCAAATTTTTTCTCATCTAAAACATTCCAAAATCACCTTTCTCAATCCCATACCCAAAATTCTCTTACCACACACAGGATTAAGCTAGTGATCTTTCTCCCACCTCTCCAGCCCAAATTCTCAGCAGTATAGCTGAAACAAATAGGATACCATTACCTATTCTGCCATTACTACACTTAGTCTCTAAAGGATTTTACATTGATTATCCCCTCTTTTTTGAAACCTTTTATTTTATTAGCTCTTTCCAACATGCTACACCCTCCAGATTCTCCTCCCACCTCTGTGGCAGCTCTTTGTTTTCTTTTGAAATGTTAGTGTTCCTTAGGGTTCTGCTCTGTTTTTTTCCCCCTGCTTCACTACTGGAATTGGGACATCTCATCTCATCTTCTCCAGCACTTGGACTGGGATTTACGCCAGTATTTCCCCCTGACTTCTCAGGCCTTCAAACTCAGAGTGAATTATGTTCCTCGGTCTCCTTGCAAATGGCACATTGTGGGACTAGTGATTAAGTAGAGACAGCCTACTTAATTATCCAAGCCAATTCCTCATACTAAATCTCTCTCTCTCTCTCTCTCTCTCTCTCTCATTAGACACAGATTTTATGGCCACCCTGTATGTGTCATACATATATATGAAAAATGTTGACAATCTTTAAATGCTAGATGACCAAGGCGAGAAGGGGAGTACTTCAAAGGTGAACATAGTAATATTCAGCAATGAGGTATGCAGCACTTTTTCTAGGGTTGTCCAACCGTATATGTGTGTGTGTGTGTGTGTGTGTGTGTGTGTGTGTGTTTCTAGTGCTTCTGTTTCTCTGGAGAATTCTAACTAACGCAGAGACATTCATTCATTCATCCATTCATTCTTTCAACAAATGTATACTAAGTGCTGGCAATGAGCCAGGGCCTGTTCCAGATGCTGAACATATAGCAGTGAACAAGACAGACAATGTCCTTTATTTCATGACTTTGCACATAATGCTTCCCCTGTTACCATTTCATCACATTATCAAAGAATGGAATCTCTGTAAGCCATGATTTTAGAAAGTTTGAGTTTATGAAGAAAAGGTCTCACTTGCGATTTCAGTTCCTATAACTACTAAGCCTGGAATTATAGAATTAACAATTTAGATGACCTGATCTGACTAGGAGAAATCTGCTGCTGGTCTTGACAAATATTAAAAAGCTAAGAATACATGAAGCCTTGATTAAAAACCAGCTTTCCTGTACTAGGTGCTCCAGAAATGTCTGTTGAGGTAAACAAACAAACAAACAAAAACACTTACCATACAAAACTCTAGTCATGTTCTGCTTAGTAGGATTGAATCCTGACATGTTATTTTGTGGCTTACAAATATTTCTACATTAGAAATATTTCTATATTTCTATATTAGAATATATAGAAATATTTTTATATATTGGAATATTTCTATATTTCTATATTAGAATATATAGAAGTATTTCTATATTAGAAATATTCTATTTCTTTCTAATAAAAATAATTCATGTTATTGCAGCATATCACTGATCACCAGTGCTGTTTATGCTGCTTTTCTTCTGGGAAACTTTTCTTTCTGTTCTTCTATGCTAAAAACATACCTATAACAAGGATTGTTGTCCTTATTTGAAATTCAAAATCAGCAGTGGATCTAACACATTATCAATATCTACAAAATAAACAACACTTGAATGTGGGACAGTTTGTTTCCCTTTGCAGGTCATGGCCATGAAGAGTCATCCTGTATCCTCCTCTCTTCATCAGAGCCATCAGTGGTTCTAATACTAGCTTTTGCAAAGCAGTTGTGAATTACTACTGAGCTATCTGGTTGCCACACAGCAGTTAGATTTCTCATTACCACAAGAATATGCCATTTATTTTAAATCTGTGATTGGAGCAATACTTCTCATAATGTGCAAAAACTTCCAGCATTCAAATTTGGATTATTTTTTATATCTAAGTCTACTGGCTGCAGGTAGCTGTGGTTCTGGCAGGCCAAAAACATTTTTTATAAAGGTTGCACACTTGTTTAAATTAAAACTTCAGTAACTGTGTACACTATCAGTAACAGGGTGTTCATATTCTGGTCAGCCATTTTTCTCTCTTGTTGAAGGAGTCATTCCCCAAACAACCCATCAGATATCAATGCCTTTTTGTTAATTTCATATACACATAATTGTGTATGTAAAGGGATTTGTTTCTCTCAGCACTCTAGCAAAGGAAGGCTGATGACCCATCTGTCTTTACATATTTATTTATTCTCCAGGACAATATTCTTCTATCAGAGTGCACTTCTGGCTTGGACACAGATTACAGAGGTCCATGCGTTAGATATGCCCCATCCATGCACCTAATTCAGATTTGTCCTCCAATTTTCAAGAAAATCTTCAGAAAACAGAGTTATTGTAGATGCTTGACCTTTTAGGTGAAGGGACATGATCTTGTGACAATGCTGTTGTCACCAGCCATTAAGACTTGACATCAACTCCCATCTTGAGAGCAATTTCATTAGTCTTTTCTAAAAACAAATGAGTATCCAGATGTAAAAATACATGTTCTGATTTGGGAAAATTATTTAATTGTTTTATTTTGTCATTCTGTTATCAATTTCACCTCCCTTGGCTGCTTGTCTTTTTATCTTTTCCTAATTTTTAAGAGACATGAAATACAAGGAAATAGCAAATTCTGACACCATTTTACTGTTTGGATTTTCTTTCTTATCCACCAACTTCTAGCTCTCAAGAAATTGAGAGCTTACAGGATTTAACACTATAACTAACACTTTACATGGAGTGTAACAGAAAAGGCCTGCTGCACAGAAAATGAACATTCTAAATAGGAAAAGACTAAAGGAAAGCTCAGGAAGGCAATTCATTTTCTTAAGTTAGGTAATGTCAACTTTCACAGGAAAGGCTAATTTTAATTTAATGACCAAATCAAAAAATAAATGATACTAATGACTTTGAGGTAGACACTGCCACTATCAGATATTGAGTAATTAGGTTTAAGACTTAAAAATGGTGAAATTGAGGGAAAGCACTGTTTTGAGAGTATCTTCCCTTAAAATTGTGATGGAAAATTAAGAACACTTTCAATTCAAAGTTTTAAGGACATAGTCAAGATATATCCCATCTGTTGGCTCTCTTCTTTAATTTGATGTAAAGAATCCAAGGAAAGAGCCATATAGAAATGCAAAGCACAAAACTAGTGCTCCCATGAAAAAGGATTGCCGTTAGATTTTTTCCACCTTGGTTCATTTCTAGTTAGTTGTTAAGGATTCTGACTAAAAAGCATTTGGCATTGAGCAAATTATTTATTGGTGGAAGGGGCTGGAAATATTTCTTTGTACATACAGTCATCTTTGCCAACACTTTTATAATAAGAAAACAGCTGAAATACATTGCCAAATCTTCCCCATTCTCCAACTCTTTTTTTTTTTTTTTGAGCCAGAATCTCACTATGTCATCCTCGGTAGAGTGTCATGGCGTCTCAGCTCACAGCAACCTCAAACTCTCAGGCTTAAGTGATTCTCTTGCCTCAGCCTCCCAAGTAGCTGGGACAGGCACCCACTACAACATCTGGCTACTTTTTTCTGTTGCAGTTGTCATTGTTGTTTTAGCTGGCACGGGCAGGGTTTGAACCTGCCAGCCTCAGTGTATGTGGCTGGCACCCTACTGACAGTTATGGGCAATGCCCTCCGACCCTTTCTTGATGAGAATGGAGAAGCCCATATAAGTTATCACTACATGTGCAGAGTCAGAAATATGTCTCCAAGTCATCCTCATATAGCAAGATGGCGATTTCCACCTTGGAACAAGCCAAGCATGTTCTCACCTTTTGAGTTGTTGCATCAGCTATTTATGCTGTATTTAATGCAAAACCTCCAAATCCCCATGCATGTCTTTCTTGTCATTCAAGTTCTGGTTTACAAGATGAATTTTTCCTGACTGCTGGTTTCTCTTTAGCCACTTTGCCACATGTTAACTGTGAATTTTCTGGTTTTATTTTCTTTACAAAATTATAATGATCAAAATATTTTTTGTTGTTTACTTGCTTATCATCTATCTTGTTAAAATATAAATTCCATATGGGCAAGAATCTTATTACTCTTGTTCACCAATCTTATCTCCTCAAGGTAGCACAGAACTTGTGCTCCATTATAGTTTTATAATGCATACTAATGGCCAGGCATGGTCACTCATGCCTGTAATCCTAGCACTCTGGGAGGCAGAGGCAGGCAGGTTGCCTGAGCTCACGAGTTCGAGACCAGCCTGAGCCAGAGGGAGGCCTCATCTTTAAAACATAGCCAGTCATTGTGGCAGGCACCTATAGTCCCAGCTACATGGGAGGATGAGGCAAGAGGATTGCTTAAGCCCAAGAGTTTGAGGTTCCTGTGAGCTGTGATGCCACCACACTCTACCCAGGGAGACTGAGACTCTGACTCAAAAAAAAAAAAGCATACTGATGACAAGGGTAATGCTCTTCGTTATGAAGCAGTATTATAAGGTAGATAGCTATTCTTGCATTTAATCATTGCAGTAATTGTGTGAAGTAATTATTATCAACATATTTGTTTTCCTGATAAGAAAACAGGTTTCAAGCCATTATAGCACAGGTACTGAAAGGGGCCTGGAGTTTGCCTCCCACAGTCTTGGTTTTCCCACTCCACCCCTCTCAGAGCTATTTACAGAGGCTCCTTAAGAGGGAAGAGGGAATACAAAGGTAAATGGGCAGAGTTGGTTGATGGGAGCGAATAGTCCTAAATGGATACATAATGTGTTTGATTTCACTCTCCTCTTCCATTTCTGTTCCTGGCTTGTCTACTGCATGGTCTAGATAGCACACATTTATTACATAGACGCCAGGATCTGAGGAAGAAAGCAAGGACACATTCCTTAGCAAAAAGGTTGGAAGACAGAGAGCAAATGCTGGCAAGGGTCAAAATATTTCAAAATATACAAACCAAGGACCTCTACAGAAATGCTCCAGGGTGGCTTGGCATCTGTAGCTCAGCAACTAGGGAGCCAGCCAGATACCTGACCTGGCTGTTCGAACCCAGTCCAGGCCTGCTAAACAACAATAACAACAACAACAACAAATAGCCAGGTGCCTGTATTCCCAGCTACTTGGGAGGCTGAGGCAAGAGAATCACTTAAGCCCAAGAGTTTGAGGTTGCTTTGAGCTGTGACACCACAGTACTGTACCAAGGGTGACATAGTGAGACTCTGCCTCAAAAAAAAAAAAAAAAGAAAAGAAAAGAAAGAAAGAAAAAAGAAATGTTCCAGGGGCCTCAGAGCTGGAAGCAGCACAGACACGGAAGCAGGGACTGAGTAACGATAGCCACTCTATGAAGGGTAAGCTGGAGGGATTGGGCAGGGTGCCCACCCTGTTGTTCTCTTCACTCCTGCAGGGCATGGACTTGAGGGCAGTTCCCTTTAAATACTGAAAGTATCCCCTGAATACAAAGTGGTTAGGGTAGCCCAGGTTCAGTAAAGCAATGGGAAGCAGACTAATGTTGTGACCTTCTTCAAGTGGCAAGGGGACCTTCAAGGGGATGTAACAGTCAACTAGACTAGGTTGGCTTTGGTTTTCTCTTGTCTCTTCCTCACCCCACTCGAGATTCACACAGATAACTTCTCTGAAAGAAAGGAGACTGTGGTTAAAATAATGGGGAAAAATCACTTAGGAGTGCATCCGCACAGTCTAATACAGTAAGGCCCAATGGAATTTCTCTAAGTCGCCTAGAGTGACTTAAGGCTACGGATCTGGGATTCTAGAACAGCTGCATAGTGGGCCCTTTCTCTCCCCACCATATCTGAAAGGGCGGCACTCAACAGGCAGAGACCTGACAGACCACCAAGGCTTGTACAAAAGGTCTTTATTGGTGGGGGAGGGAGGCTGCAGAGCAGCACCAAGGAGGAGAGAAAAGGGGAGAGAAAAGAGGAGAGCAAAGAGGAGAAGGAGGAGGAGAGAGGAGGAAAGAGAGCGGAGGAGAAGAGAGAGACAGCAAAGATAAGCGTACTCTTACATACAGAAGTCTCAGAATGGTGACAGGGTGGTGGGATAGCCAATAAGGAGTTACTGCTCCAGCGGGAAGAGCCATTAGGGGGCCGGTAGAGGGTAATTGGCATAGGGAGATAAGGTAAGCAGGCCACTCCCTGATGTTCAGAGGGCAACTCCCTGTGCTTAGAAAGGAGCTGTACCTTTAAGAGAAAGCAGGAAAGGGCATTCTGGAGAAGGGGCTTTTCTGGAGCAATTACCTAACATTCCTTCCTTCTAGATATGTTAAAAATAGGGGGTTGGCCTTGGGATAGAGGACTTCAGTTCTCTCTTCTGTAGCTTTTTCCTGCTGGGAGGGGCACGTGGTTTTAATTGGCCAACTAGAGGACAATTATGATTTTTTTTTCTTCACTGGGAGGATGTAAGTTTTGCTCTCAGACTGCCCTTTTAATGGTGGCTGTTTAGAAGTGGTGTTCAGGAAGGTGTTGTGGCCTGGAGTAGAGTGTAGCCCATTCACAAAGAACAGTTTCTTTTTCTTGTAGGTTGGGAGCTGTATCTGGGGTGTAGGTTTGAAGCACCAGTTGAGTAGTTACCTATTAGGATAACTTTGAGAGTTGAGTTTGAATAAAACAAGTTATGTATGGAGCCACAGCCACTGGCCCAAAGATGACAACTATAGGTGTGAGGAAAGTGCAACCTAGAGTGGGTTGTGAGTGAACTAAGAGGAGAAGTTTGATGATTTTGATTTATGTTGTTTTTTGGAGTTTGAGGCTTCTTCTTGTGTATATGTCAGCCCTGATATCCACTGTTGTCAGTAAGGGAAGTATGGCAACTTGGGTGGCCCATTTCATATGGGTTGTTGGATAGAGAGAAAGAGGAGGTACTGGAACAGGTTTATCTCCTGCAATAATTTTAAAATTAAGTAGCAACATAATTACAGAACAGAGACTTTGAATGTGGACAGAGGGGATTTGGTATAATTTTTTTCCACAGAGAAACTGGAAGGAAGGATGGCACTTTCTGTGTAACTTCTTTTTTTAGCTTGGAAGGGAAAGTGATTATATTAGAGCACTTTGATGAGTTTAGACCCGATAAGGGAGTGGTGTTGGTAAAGTTGAAGCAAAGAGGGTACGACTAGATGATTTGGTTGAGTGAGGGCGCAAAAGGTTTAGTTTTGTGTGTGCAAGTTGTTAAATTAAGAGATGTAGGAATTATGACTGGGATGGCTTGAAGTTTAGAGTGTAAGAGACCTTGAAGACTTAATTCAGTTCAGTAGTTCAGCTTATATTTAGGGTCATGTTTTAAAAGAGAGTATGTTTGTAAGATGGAATTATAGGTTAATTTAAGATTTAGTTAGGGTGTAAGGGTGGAGGGATTGATGTGAACAGTAATGGACAATGTCTATAGCCTTAGGTAATTTAGAAGTATGTCCAAGGGTGTGGAAAAGTAGTTGCTGATAGTGGTATGTTGGATAGATAAGGGAGAAGAATGTTTAGTGTTTGAAGGCAATCGTGAGTGGGTGACAAGTTAGAGGGAGTAGGCAAGAGGGATGTGGGATTTAGTGTGGGACAAGTGTTAAAAGATAATGATGGGTCAGATAAGAGAGAGGTCTGAAGGTTAAGAATGTAGCACGGTGGTAGGGTTTGAAGACTTTTGTATGCTAAAAGATCAGATAGAGCAGGCATACTCAAACTATGGCCCTCGGACCACATGCAGCCCGCTGAGGACATTTATCTGGCCTGCCGGGTGTTTTTGCTGCTGCTGCCTGTCCTGCTTAGCAGCTGACTTGTCCTGGGGGCCCACAGTCCAGCCCTCCAATGGTCTGAGGGACAGTGAACTGGCCCCCTGTTTAAAAAGTTTGAAGACCCCTGACACAGAGAATGAGGGGACAGGACAATAGTAGGGGAACCAAAAGTGAGTTTCTTCAATTCTTGTATTAGAGTAACTGCAGCTGCCAAAGCATTGAGACTAGAGGCCAACCTCAAACAGTGTGATCTAATCATTTTGAGAGATAAGCAACTGGAGCAAAGGTGGGACCTAGCTGAAGTCCAAGCACACCAAGAGCAAATCCACAGTTTTCTGTGACATTTAAGAGGAAGTGGCAAGAAAGATCAGGAAAGTGGAGGGCTGGAGCTTCTAATAAAGCATGCTGTAGAGATTTAAAAGAAGTGGAAATGGAAGTTAGGAGAGGCTCACGAGGGTCACCTTGAGTAGCATTATACAAAGGAGCCACTAGGAGAGAAAAGTTGGGAATCCATGCTCTGTGGTATCCAGCTAATCCTAAAAAGGAGAGGAGTTCTTGTTTTGTGGTAGGTAGGGGAAAGTCACGAATAAGGCTTTTTCTATCTATGGTAATAGCTTTGAAGCCTGGGGATAAAAGGACACCAAAGTAAGTGATTTCCTGTTGGAATAATTGACTCTTTGAAGGAGAGACCCAATATCCCTTATCTGCAAGGAAATTCAGGAGAGAACAGGTGTTTTGCTTAGAATCAAGTAAGGTGGGACTACAGAGCAGGAGGTCATAGACATAGTGAATTAAAGTTGAAGGAAAGGAATCAAAAGACTGGAGGTCTTGTGATAATGTCTGGCCAAATAAGTGAGGGCTGTCACAAAATCCCCCCTGAGGGAGTACAGTCCAAGTAAGTTGGGAAGAAGTTTGAGAAGTAGGGTTAGTCCATGTAAAGGCAAATAGGTCCTGGCAATCAGGGTGTAAGGGAATAGAGAAGGAGGCATCTTTGAGGCCTAATATGGAGAAATAAGTGGTTTGAGGTGAGATGGTTGACAGGAGGGTGTATGGATTAGTGACTACTGGGTGTATAGGAACGATTCCAGAGTTGATGAGTCTCAGATCTTGTACTAAGTGATAGGTTC
This sequence comes from Otolemur garnettii, assembly GCF_000181295.1. Lineage (NCBI taxonomy): Eukaryota > Metazoa > Chordata > Mammalia > Primates > Galagidae > Otolemur > Otolemur garnettii. The sequence continues at coordinate 1,174,597 of NW_003852654.1, read as the reverse complement.
CATTAGGTTTTTTAATTGCTAATGTGGGAGTATTGTATGGTGAGTGGGTGGGTCTTAAGAATTCTCTTTTTAGGAGATCTCATATAATACACTGAAGTCCTAGGAGACTAGATTGGGGAAGTGGATATTGACGTTAATAAGTAAAGACAGAGGGGTCTTTTAGTTTAACAAGAACTGGAGAGCATGAGGCAATTTGAGGGGGGTTTAGTATCCCAAACCTAAGGATTTACTTGCTCTGGGGGAATGGGCCAGGGCAACAGGTCTTTGATGGCTTGGGAAAGGACGAGGCAGAGTGAGGCAGAAGGAGATGGGTCAGCATCTATTAATTTAAAATCAAAAGTGAAGGAGGCGGGCGGTGCCTGTGGTTCAGAGGAGTAGGGTGCCAGCCCAATACGCCAGAGGTGGTGGGTTCAAACCCAGCCCTGGCCAAAAAAAAAAAAAAAACTGTAAAAAAAAAAGTGAGGTGGCTTGGTGCCTGTGGCTCAAGCGGCTAAGGCGCCAGCCACATACACCTAAGGTGGCGGGTTCAAATCCCCAGCCCGGGCCCGCCAAACAGCAATGATGGCTGCAACCAAAAAATGGCCAGGCGTTGTGGCGGGTGCCTGTGGTCCCAGCTACTTGGGAGGCTGAGGCAGGAGACTCGCTTGAGCCCAGGAGTTGGAGGTTGCTGTGAGCGTGATGCCATGGCACTCTACCCAGGGGGATAGCTTGAGGCTCGGTCTCAAAAAAAAAAAAAAAGTGAGGGAGGTACCTAATTTGGAAAGTATGTCACATCCCAGAAGGGGAACTGGATGGGACGGCAACACTAAAAAGGAATGTATAAATGAGAAATTGCCAATCATGCAGTGTAAAAAAGGAGTTTGACGTGGACAGTGGGAAAAATCCTCCACCCCAACAATAGAGGTGGACAACAAGGAGGTAGGACCACTGAACTCTTTAAGAACTGAAAAGCTAGCTCCTATGTCTAATAAGAAGGCAATCATCCTACTGCCACCATCAGGGTTACCCTTGGCTCCGCAGAGGTGATCTTGGTAGGGTGAGAGAAGCCAGGGTCCCGTCAGTTTTCAGAAGAGGCAAGCCCCAGAAAATCTGCTATAGGTGCCGCAGGTTGGCTGGCCCCATGTCCTCTGGGCCAAGGGGCAGTCAGCCTTCCAATGGCCCTTTTTTTTTGCAGAGAGGGCATGGCCCTGGCGGGGGCCTGGAATTAGGACAACATCATACCCAGTGGCCTTCTTCACCACATTTGTATCATGATCCAGGTGGTCGAGTCATGAAGCAGCCTTTGGTTCCTGATGATTTAGGCAGGTTAGGAATGATGGTTTCAGGAACACTGTTTGTAATGTTTTGAGCTAGCATTTGATAATCTTGGGTTTGAGATTTTTTATTTTCCCTTTGGAAAACATCATCTTGCCCCATGTAAACCTTAAAGGCTGTGTCTAAGATCACAGCCTGGGGTCTCAGAGGTCCATGCTCCAAGCGCTTTAGCTTAAGTTTGATGTCAGGGTAACTTTGGTTAAAGAAATAATTTATGAGAACGTTTTCCCCATCTATTGTTTTAGGATCTAAGTTAGTATACTTAATAAAAGGCTTGGTAAGGCATTGAAGGAAAGCTGAAGGACTTTCAGACTTATCTTGTATGACTTCCCATAATTTGTGATAATTGATAGCCTTTTTGGCAGAAGCTTTAAGTCCACAAAGAATGCAAGTAATAAAAATGTTTCTACTTTTTCTCCCAGTATTATCATTATAATTCCAATCTGGCTGGGAGTTAGGGACTGCAGTGTCACCTGTAGGATGCTTATTGTTTGACGTATGAAATTGATCTGCTGCCTCTTTCACCCTCTCCCACACTTGTTTGTACTAGTCAGAGATCAGGGTATTAGTTAAAATAATAAGAATATTATGTTGGGTAAGTTGATAGGATATAGTAAATTGAAATTCTTGACTAAAATGAGAAGGATTAGAAGTAAAGGAACCTAGTACATGGTGGCACCATAGGATCATCATATGGAGGAGCTGGACAAAGAAAGGGGTAAAGAGGTTCAGAAGTGTTTTTTAAAGTCACTGGCGGTGGACTGAGACTATGTGGAAGAGCTCTGAGGGCTACTTGGAGGGGAGGAGTTAGGAGACAAGCTCAGATTGGTTGACAGAGAAGTAGGAGGAACAGAGGGTGGAGGCAACTGTGTGGTTGAGGGAGAAGTCAAATATGACGGGGCCAGAATATGAACTACTCCAGTTTCAGAACCTGTGACCGCTTGCAGATTAGTTGACAGGGAAGTAGGAGGGACAGAAGGTAGCAGCAACTGTGGTTGAGGGAGGAGCCAAATACGGCAGGGACCTTGCTCCATTTGTCAAGGTGCTTACAATAGTTATATAGGTCTTGAATTAAAGAAAAAATTGGCTTTAAGTATAATTCTAATTTTATCAGGTGGCGTAATAAGTACCCAAGGGATTAGTTAGGTGGGACAGAATTGCTTGCATCCATGGCAATTTGTCGCAGGAATAAAGCGTGAATCACGCAAAAACCAGGACAAAGGGTAGACGTTTCTGTCACTTTGGTGCTGGCCATGAGAACGAGGACACAGTTTAGGACAGTCATCACTGTAGCCAGATCAGTGTCAGACCCATGGGGCCAAGGAGAGCTTGAGACCTGGCGCCAGGAATTTTCCTGCAAGGTGTGGAAGCCCTGGGCTAAGCCATGCAAGATCAATGGGAATAGGGAACTCAAGCCTTGAGAAATGGACGAATCACCAGGAATGTAAGCAATCTAGCCCATGATTAGGGAAAACTTGCTCTCATACGGGTACTCACCAAGTCTGGATGAAGTGGTGTTGGGTGTTGGTTAGAGTGCGTTGGTGGATGGACACAAGCTGATGTGGTGGTTAGCGCCAGGAGTGTTAAAAGAGAATGGGGAGCCCCCGGGAGCTAAAACCCTGTGGAAGAGGTGGAAGCTACACTTGGGAGTATTTACTAATTAGATCCTCCTTCTGACACCAGATGAAAGGGCAGCACTCGACCAGCAGAGATCTCACAGACCACCAAGGCTTGTACAAAAGGTCTTTATTGGTGGGGGAGGGAGGCTGCAGAGTAGCACCAAGGAGGAAAGAAAAAGAGAAGAGAAAAGAGGAGAGAAAAAGAGGAGAGCAAAGAGGAGAGGGAGGAGGAGAGAGAGCAGAGAAGGAGAGAGAGAGAGAGAAAAAAGAGAAGTGTACCCTTATATAGGGAAGTCTCAGAATGGTGATGGGATGGTGGGATAGCCAATAAGGAGTTACTGCTCTGGCGGGAAGAGCCGTTGTCTCCAGAGATATTTTATGAGCAAAGTAGGCAGAGGAAGGAAAACAAATTAAAATTTTATTTATCGAACATTATTTTTTGAGTTTCTCCTATGTCCAAGGTTCTAATACAATAGTGCACAAAACCAAGTTCTTCACCTCTGGCAGACTGCATTTGCATTTGCAGAGTGGCTGTGTTGTGAGACAAAGTTTTTTTTTTTTTTTTTTTTTTTTTTTGAGCCTCAAG
>NW_003852654.1:1165991-1170871 GCF_000181295.1 Otolemur garnettii | reverse complement strand
TGAGCTATAGGCGCCAGCCGAGACAAAATTTTTATAATCTGTCTTACATTCTAGTATGTGTGTGTGTTTGTGTATGTGTGTAAGTGTGTATGTTTGTCTTGCTTGTTTGTTTTTTAGATGGGGTCTTGCTCTATTCTGGAATGCTGGAATGCTGTGATCATAGCTCACTTCAACTTTGCACAGCTTTAAATTAACCTCAAGCTCCAGAGTGGCTGGGATTACAGATGGTACCACTGTGTCTGGCTGGCTTACTGACTGACTTATTTTTAAATAATTAATTATGTTATTTTTAATTAATTAATTTATTCTATCCTTCCTTTCCCTTTTGTTCATTCTTTCTTTCTTGAGATGGAGCTCTCACTATTTATCCCAGGCTGGTTCTAAACTCCTGGGTTCAAGCCATCTTCCTGCCTCAGTCCCCCAAAGTGCTGGGATTATGGGTGTGAGCCACTCCACCTCACCTTTTATTTTTTAAAATATTCATGGTCTTTATTAATATTCCAACAATCCTAAGTGGTATCTTCGTGAGGTCCATTTCTTGAAATTTCAGCAACAACTAGAATTTTATAAAGAATCCATACATATCTCCATAAAGTAGATATATGTAAGGATATATCAAACAATGGTAAAAAAAAAAAAGAGGTTAAATATATCAATAGCAGAGCTGAAATTCAAATCCAATGTCTATTTTGACTACAAAGTACCTACCCTTTGTACAATGTTGCTTCCTCTGGCCAAGCCCAAACTGACTTCATAGCTGAACTGTACCATAAACTATGAGTGAGGTAGAGATGTAATAGGGAAGTGTTACTGCTGATGTAATACATTCCACAAAAGGGACCTCTTTTTTTCCAGTCATTAAGGTAACATGATTCTGTTGTTCAGACTTATTGAGAGAAATATTCATATAATTTTAGCCTAACAAATTAGAAATGCCAACATTCTAGGAATATGTTTGTTAGAACCTTCTCTACTTGCCATTAAACAGAGAAGTTTGATTCAATAAACTTTTGCTGAGGTACCATGTTCCAGGAAATAAGCTAAGTACTAGAGATACATGCTCTCAAGGAACTCCAATAATATACATAATTGGTTCATTACATATATGGTAAAGTGGAAAACCTGCTGATGGGAGGGGTCTAATTCTTATTTCCTTTTGCATTCTAGATTTTCTTAATCTTATATTTCAATTCACAAATTTACTCTTTAGTTGTTTCCATTATCCCATCTATTTTGATCTGTATTTTTTATCTTTATATTTAATGTGATCTTTTCATTTGGTTCTTTTTATATTGTCTTATCCTCATGTCATATTGTCAACATATTCTCTGGTGTGTTATATGTTTATTATGCTTGTTTTATTTAAGTTCTTGGTGTACCTATTTCAATAGTTATGCTTCTAGTGGAATCTGCAATCTGGTTTTCCTCTTGAAATACCTGTGCCTCTTACACATGTATATTATTAGCATGTGATCCCATATTTTATCTAGGTTACTTGAGAATGACCAAAGCCTAGACCTGCATCAGCTACAAAGAGATGGGCAACTATGATGGAGTAGTATGAGCTCTAGGGTGGAGATCTAAAGGCACCAGAAATCAAATTAATCATTCTTTACCCAATAAGACAACTTCTCAAGTCAAAGTTTTATCTTTAACCTTCCTAGGAAGAAGCTCTAGGAAAAGGTACACCTAATATTGTAGTATACTAGCTTTGAGGTTTTAAAGAGGGAGGATTGTGGGAGGAGGGGCAAGATAGCTGACAGGCGCCAGCCTCCGACAGAAGCTCCCATCTAGAGGGAAGGATAATGTCCAGAAAATATCCAATAATGTTGAAGATTGGGAGCTCAGCCAAGAGAGAAAAGTGATATCTGCAGGACACCTCTGCTGAGGTAAGTTGAGACTCCAAGAAAGCAATCTCCAGGTACATAATATACTCCAAAGGAAAAGTCTCCATTCCCTCCCCCAAGAAAGTTGGGTTTTTCCTCATTGTTTTCTTTTTTGTCTGCTTCTGTAAGTTTTCTACAGGCAAACAGTGAACCGAGGACCTATTATCTCACCCAACATGTGAGAGCTACAGGGAGTGGGGTGGTCTATTCCCCTAGAGGGACCCTGCTGAGATCCAGAACACTCTCTTGCCAGGCAGAAAAACTGAACAAACATTTTTCACTGCCATTTTGAACTTCCAGTCCATCCTTCCCCCCTTGCCTACAGAGACAGTGAGGGGGGTGCTCAAGAGCACCATCCCCAAACCCTGCTGGACCAAGCACCCAGTCCTGGCCCTGTAGCCAGAGACCTGTTAGAGCCACATGCATTCCCTGGGCACTGGTGATCCCCACTCCCACAGCCTGAGACCTGCAAGAGCCGTGTGAGTCCCGTGGGTGGCCATGGGAACTCCGGCTCCTGGCACCTGGGCCAGGTGGGCCCAGAACTGGTTGCTAGACCTCTGCGTGCCCTGCGAGTGGCTGCCGAGTTTCCTACTCCCTGCACCCAGGCTGCGCAGGCCCAGAACTGCTTGCTAGACTCGCGAGCGGCTACTGAGTTCTCAGCTCCAGGCACCTGGGTCAGGCGGACATAGAACTCCTTGCTAGACCCGTGGGCGGCCGCTGAGTTCCCTGCTCCTGACACCCAGGCTGGGAGGGCCCAGAACTTCTTGCTAGACTTGCGTGCACCCCACGTGCAGCCACCAAATTCCCCACTCATGGCACCAGGGTTGGGCGGGCCCAGAACTGCTTGCTAGACCCACACGCACCCTGCAGGCAGCTTCCAAGTTCCCCGCTCCTGGCACCCAGGTTGGGTGGGCCCAGAACTGTCTACTAGACCTGCAGGTGACTGCCAAGTTCCCCGCTCCCGGCACCTGAGCCAGGCAGGTCCAGAACTACTTGCTAGACCAGCACTTGACTCACAGGTGGCTGCCAAGTTTACCACACCTGGCACCTGGGTCAGGCAGGTGCCGAACTGCTTGCTAGACCTGCCGGTAGCCGCCGAGTTCCTCACTCCCAGCACCCAGGCCGGGTGGGCCCTGAACTGCTTGCCAGACCCGTGCATGCCTTGTGGGCAGCCACCCAGTTCCTCACTTCCAGCACCTGAACAGGATGGGCCCAGAACCACTTGCTAGTTCTGCACATGCCCCGTGGGCTGTGGCAGAGTTACCTGCCCCCAGCACCATGCTGGGTGGGCCCAGAACTGCCTGCTAGAGCTGCGCGCTCCCAGCATTCCCTGATGGCGGCTTGAAAATTATGAGAGGACTGTCAGCTGAGAGGGAACCACACTAGAACGGCAATACCCCCAGGCGAAGAGCAGCAGTGGCAGCACCAGGAACAATAAGGCTCACACCCCTAAGGCTCTACAGGACAGACACACTCTGTCTATGGGCAACCAGAGGAAGCCAGCACCTTTTCCAGTGGCAACCACTGACTGAATGGTTCTGATACAGACCCCAAACAGTGTAAATTAAGCATGGGGTGGAATCAGCGGAAAACTCTGACAACTTGAATAACCAGAGTAGATCAACTTCCCCAAGGAAAAATGGGGCAGATGCAATTGAAGACCCTATCCATAAACATGTGTCTGAGATGTCAGAAATCAAGTTCAGAATTTGGATAGCAAATAAGATTAACATAATGGAAGAAAGGAGAGAATTAGCATTTCAAGAAATTATTCAAAAGATGTCTCAAGAATTCAATGATTTCAAAGACAAAATGACCAAAGATTTTGAAACATTGAGGCAAGAGTTTGCAACCCTCAAACATCTGAAAAATATGGTAGAATCCCTCGGTAACAGAATGGAACAGGCAAAATGGAAAGGATCTCTGACATTGAAGACAAAGCTTTTGAACGTGCCCAAGCACTCAAAGATGAAAAGAAATGGAGAGCAAAAACGGATCTTTCTGTCAGAGAATTCTGGGATAATTCAAAGAAAATTAATATTCACCTTATAGGAATCCCTGAAGGAAACAAAGTTGCTTCACAAAACACAGAGGCTCTTCTTCATGAAATTATGAAAGAGAACTTTCCAGACATGCCAAGAGATTCTGAAATTCAGATATGAGATAGTTTCAGAACCCCAGCATGACTCAACTTGAATAAGACATTCCCCAGGCACATCATAATTAACTTCACTAAAGATAATATGAAAGAGAAAATTCTGAAAGTGGTTAGACATAAGAAAACCATAACCGACAAAGGAAAGAGTATTAGAATGACTGCAGATCTTCCTGCTGAAATCTCTCAGGCTAGAAGAGGATGGTCAGTAACTTTTAATCTCCTAAAACAAAACAACTTCTAACCCAGGATGCTATATCCAGCTAAACTGAGTTTCATCTATGATGGAGAAATTAAATACTTTAATGACATCCATATGTTGAATAAATTTGCCATAACTAAACCAGCTCTGCAGGAAATTCTCAAACCTATCCTCCAAAATGACCATTGCAATCCCCCACTACAAAAGTAAACTCACCCAGAAACTTTAGATCAAATTCCAACTTCCACAGTGGTGAAAGGATTAAAAATGTCTACTGGACTTTCAAGCAACTCGAGGACAAATATCTCACCAGGTCTATCAATAATTTCAATCAATGTGAATGGCCTAAACTGCCCTTTAAAGAGGCACAGATTAGCTGATTGGATACAGAAACCAGATATCTGTTGTATCCAAGAATCACATATTACTTTAAAAGATAAATGCAGACTTAGGGTGAAGGGATGGTCATCTATATTCCAGGCAAATGGAAACCAGAAAAAAGCAAGGGTTGTAATTTTATTCGCAGATACGTTAGGGTTTAAAGCAACAAAAATAAGCAAAGATAAGGATGGCCATTTTATATTTGTCAAGGGTAATACCCAAGATGATGAGATTTCAATTATCAATATCTATGCAC
>NW_003852654.1:1152596-1162872 GCF_000181295.1 Otolemur garnettii | reverse complement strand
AACAAAAATATTTGTATCAGAATGTTTATTGCAGCCCAATTCATAATTGCCAGGTCATGGAAGAAGCCCAAGTGCCCACTGATCCACGAATGGATCAACAAATTGTGGTATATGTACACCATGGAAGACTATGCAACCATGAAGAAAGATGAAACTTTACCTCCTTCATGTTTACATGGATGGAGCTGGAAAATGTTCTTCTCAGCAAAGTATCTCAAGAATGGAAGAAAAAGTATCCAATGTACACACACCTATTATGAAACTAATGTATAGCTTTCATATGAAAGCTATAACCTAATTATAGCCTAAGAATATGGGGAGGGGGTAGCAGGAGGAGAGGGGATGGGGTGGATGGGTGGAGGGAGGGTGATTGATGGGATCACGTCTTTGGTTTATCCTACAAGGGTACAAGTGAATCTTTCTAAAAGTAGAATATAAACATCTTAACACAATAACTAAGAAAATGACATAAAGGCTATGTTAACCAGTTGATGAAAATATTTCAAATTGTATATGAAAACACCACACTGTACCCCATGATTGCATTAATGTACACAGCTATCATTTAATTTAAAAAAAGGGAGGATTGTATTAGAGAAGTAATTATGAGGCTTATAAAATTCTCACCTGTTTTTGTTGTTGTTGTTGTTTGGGGGGGGGGTGGCTGGGGCTGGGCTTGAGCCTGCCACCTCTGGCATATGGGGCCAGCTCCTTACTCTTTTGAGCCACCTGTTTTCCTCTACTCATTTTTTGCAGGAATTCTGTGCTTCTTTGATTTTACTTTTAAGGAAAGTCTGAGTTATTTATTTTAAACACCACTATGCAATGTCTATCAAAACTTGTCATTTTAAATCAAAGCAGAGAACATATTCTCAGAGCTAGAGGGGCAAGCTTATCATTTTCCCCAGCTTCCCTACCCCAATATAGGAAGTGGGAATCTTTTCAATTATAATGAAGGAAATTTACAACTGCCTTCTAGGAATTATAGCACTTGTTAAATTTTTAAAAAGTGATTTTTTTCTGGCCTCACTTATAGGTTTATATATGTTAAAGCAGATATAGAGTGGAGTTTGAGAGTAGACATTTAGGGATCTCTAAGAAAACTGCTCACCTGTAGACCAATAAATTGTGGTTAGAGATGAGAGAGCATGTATTCAAATAGTATGGTTGAAGTGAGAAGGTCAGTTCCCAGAAGAAAGGTGGTACAGGGCAAACAAAACAATAGACATTCACTACAGCTGAATTGCTTCTTTCTATTCTTGACTACTTTTTTTTATTGAGGTGTTCATCTTATTTATTTGTAAGAATGGTTTATATATATTTAGGACTGTAACCCTTTTTCTGCACTATATGTTGAAAATATCTTTTAAAGATATTATTAGTTTAATTACAGTATTTTAAATGCATTTTAAATTTCATGTAATCAAATATGTAATTATTATTATTTCTGCCTTTTCCTTGATGCTCGGGGGGAAAGACCTACATAAATATTCTCTCATATTTCCCTCCATGTCTTTGAATTTCATTTTTTTGCATTTAACTCTTTTATCTGATTGTAGTATTTTTGTTGTTGTTGTTGTTGCAGTTTGGCCGGGGCCGGGTTCAAACCTACCACCCTCGGCATATGGGGTTGGCACCCTACCCACTGAGGCACAGGGGCCATCCTAATTGTAGTATCTTTGATGTATGCTTATGCAGAATTGATCGGATTTTATTTTTTACTATAATTTATTAAATAACTCATTCTTTTCCAACTAATTTGATGACACTTTATTATATAGCAGATATTTATGCACACTTTAATCTATTTCTTTCATTCTATTCTTTGTTTCCATTCTTTTACTAGTAACAAATATTTTAATTATTGTAGCTTTATGATGTCTTAATATATGAAAGTTCAAGTCATTCTCTGGCTATTTGTGTGCATGTCTTTTCCATATGAACTTAAATTAGGAAGAATTGAAATCCATATAACATTGAAATCTTATGACATTTCCCATTCTAGGAACATGGTAGATTTGTCCAATTATACAAGTATTATTTAAAGTCCCTCAGTAAGGTTTTAAAGTATTGTATGCATATTTCCTAGTACTGTCTATATTCTTGTTTTTCATTCTATTGCTTTATTTCCAAAGGGGTTACTTTTCCAATATGTATTCTAAATGTTTTTTTTTTGTTGTTGTTTGTTTGTTTATTGGAAAGCTGTAGATTTTAAATTTTATTTATGTTATAATATAATACTAAATGTTTTCATGAGTTCTAATAGTTTTTTGGTTAATTGCCTTGCAATTTTTAAAGTACAAGCAGACAATCATGAATTCTAAAACTATGAATAATTGTTTCTTTTTCTCAGTATTTGAAGTTGTACTTCTTTTACTTGTTTTGTTACATTGAAAAGGACTTTCAGAGCCATGTCATATTGGAAATGGTCATCTTTGTCTTATTTCTTAGGATGACTATTGATTACATATACGTAGTCTGTATCATGTTAAGTAAATATTTTACTGTTGCTTCCTGAGGTTTTTTTTTTTTTTTAATTAGTGATGGTTGATTTGTCAAATAATTTTTGGCTATCTTTCTTGATAAGGAAATATTTAAAACCCATTGATGTAATGATTTATAGTCTAGATTTCCTGGTGTTATAATAATCATTCTTTTATTCTTGGTGTAAATTTTGCTTAGTAATAATACAGGGTGTCCCAAAGCTCACTCATAAAGTCACCATACATAGTGAAAATGTACCAATATTTACCAAATATTCATAAAAAATTTTGCAAAGAGGGGGCCAACATGTAGAGAATACTTTGTGAAGATTTTGTAAAAATGTGTAATGAATAGTTGGTAAACAAACCACATTTAGCTACAATTTCCCATTTTCCTTTGTATGGCATCTTTATAGGCAGCCTTTGGGACATCCTGTATTATTTAGTTTGCTAGCATTTTTTAAAGGGTCTTAGTCTAAAGTAATTCTATTCTATAACTTTATAATATCTGAGGTTGGGGGATTTGTATGAATTTTATAGAAAGAATCAGGAGGCTATTCATCAGTTTAAGTGTTCTAGAATCATTAAAATATTATGAGAATGTCTATTCTATGACAGTTTGTAAGTGTGTACCTGAAAAACCTTATTTTCCATAAACTTATCTTCTTTCATGTTTCTTTATTTGCTTAGATTTTTATTTCTCCTAGAATCAGTTTTGTTACTCTTTTACTCAATATTCTTTTTTTCATCAATATTTTAGTGTTATTTTCACCACTAGTATTCTTTCTTAAATTTTCTTTGTTGACTTTTCACTGGTTTTACCTACTTCCTTAATTGACTTTTGTATAATTCTTTTGTATTTCATTTTTCTTGATCAAACTTGCTAGACATGGCACCATAATCTGTATTCCATTATCTTTTCTGGGTGCATAACCAGACTACATTTTTCAAGGCTTTCTTGCTGGAGTGGCCAGTTTGGATTGGCCATATGACTGAAATTTTGGCTAGTGAAATATTAAGTGGTGTATGCCACTTCAGGTCTGGCATATACAAATATTCCATGTATATTCCTCTATGCTCATTTCTTCTTTCAGTAGACTGGAATAGAGATAACCAATGCAACTTTGGATGCTGTATACTTAAGATGGAAGAGCCTCTATCAGCTTGGATCCCTGAATGCCCATGTGGAGACAAACCATTACTGCACATTCACCTTATACCATTACATGAATGAGGAACTTTAATTATACTTGAACCATTAAACATTTTGAGACCTATTTGTTTCTAAAACACCCAATATTTATACATTTATATTTTTACAAGAGGTTTCAGTTTATCAATTCATCTGTTTCTGATTAATCATATGTAGTTATTTTTATAAATTACTTTTTCCTGTTTGCTTTGTTGTTGTTGTTATTCTTGCTTTTTTTTTTTTGAAACATAGTTTCACTTTCTCACCTAGGCTGCAGTGCAATGGTGTGCTTGTTGCTCACTGAAACATCAAATTCTTGGGCTCAAGGGATCCTCCTGCCTCAGTCTCCCTAGTAGCTGGGACTACACATGCATGCTGCCATGTCTAATTTTTCTGTTTTTTGTAGCAATGAGGTCTCACTAACCCTAACCCTCATGCTAGTCATGAACGCCTGGCCTCAAGCAGTCCTCCTGCTTTGGCCTCCCAAAGTGCTGGGATTATAAGTGTGAACTAGTATGCCCAGATTTTTTACTATTCTCCAACTTATTGAATTCAATATATAGTACTTTTTAAAAAAAATTGGATTTATACCTGTGCATATACTAATAGGTTACATTGTTTAGGTTTGCAAGGTAAAGTCCGAGTTGTAGTTAGGTCCTTCACCCAGGAAGTGTGCCATATACCTCTATGTTGTAACCATTAGGTGGGAACTTACCATATACAAAAGATGCAAGGTCCTCACTTTTTATGGCTGAATAGTATTTAATGGTATACATATACCACAGTTTATTAATCCATTCGTGGGTTGATGGGTTCCCTGGGTTGTTTCCATATCTTTGTAATTGTGAATTGAGCTGCTAAAAACATTTTAGTGCAAATGTCCTTATACTAAAATTATTTTTTTTCTTCTGGGTAGACACATAGTAATGGGATTGCAGGATCAAATGGAAGGTCTACTTTTAACTCTGTGAGGATTATTCACAATTCTTTCCCAAAAGGCTGTATTAATTTCAATCCCAACAATAGTGCAAAAGTGTTCCCTTATCTCCACAGCTACACTAGCATCTGCAGCTTTGGGACCTTGTGATATGGGTTATTCTCACTGGGGCTAGGTCATAATCTCAAAGTGGTTTTGATTTGCATTCTTCTGATGAGTAGGGATGATGAGCATTTGTTCATGTGTTTGTTGGTCATTCTTCTGTCCTATTGGGAAAAGATTCTGTTCATGTGTTTTGCCTAATGGAGCTATTGATTAATAGTGTTGTTTGCTCTTTTCTTGTTGATTTGCTTGAGTTCTTTGTAGATTCTGCTTATTATCCCTTTTTCAGATTTGTAACATGTGAATATGTTCTCCCATTTTGAAGGTTTCCTTTATTGATTGTGTCCTTAGCTGTGCAGAAACATTTTAACTTGATCAGTTTATTATTTTACCATTTATTTTTGTTGTTGCTGCAATTGCCAATGAGGTGTTCTTCCTAAATTCTTTCCCAAGGCTGGTATCTTTAGGAGTTTTTCCCACACTTTCTTCTAGAGTTTTTTCATTTCATTTTTTAGATTTAAATGTTTAACCAACATGAATTAATTTATGTAAGTGGTGAGAGGTGCAGGTCTAGTTTCAGTCTTTTACCTGTAGCTAACCAGTTATCCCCGCACCAGTTATTAAATAGGGATTCTTTTCTCCAGTGTATGCTTTTGTTTGGTTTGCCAAAGATCAGATGGCGACATGAGGCTGGTTTCATCTCTAAGTTCTCTGTTTTGTTCCATAGATCTGTGCCTCTATTTTTATGCCAGTAGCACGCTGTTTTGATCACTATAGACTTGTAGTATAACCCAAAGTCTGGTAACATGATGCCTCCAGATTTACTTTTATTTTATAGAATTTTACTGGCTATTTTGTGTTTTTTCTTTTCTGGTTCTATACAAATCAAAGAACTATTCAAGTTCTTCAAAATATGACAGTTGTGTTTTAATGGGAAATGCATAAAATCTGTAGGTCACTTTGAGCAATATAGACATTTTATGATATTTATTCTTCCTAGCCATGAGCATGGTATATTCTTCCATTTGTTATTGTTTTCTGCTATTTATGTTCTAAGGGTTTCATAGTTCTCTCTGTAGAGATGATTCACATCCTTTGTTATATATATTCCAATGTATTTCATTTTCTTTTGAAGCTACTATGAAAAGTAGTGTGTTTTTAATTTTATTTTCAGCTTAACTATTGTTGGTGTATTATGAGGGGGTACTGATTTGTGAACATTGATTTTATATCTCAAGATACTACTGTGATTTTTGATCACTTCCAGAAGTGATTGAGTCTTTTGGATTTTGTAAGTATAAGATCATAACATCAGCAAAGAGTGAAATCTTGACCTCCTTTGTCCCCATTTGGATACATTTGATATCCTTCTCTTGCCTGATTGCATTGACTAGGACTTCCAGCACTATGTTGAATGGTAGTGGCGATAATGGACATCCTTGTCTGGTTCCAGTTCTAAGTGGAAATGCTTTCAGTTTTGCTCCATTCAGTATGATACTGACTGTGAGTTTGTCGAAGATGGCTTCTATCCGTTTAAGAAATGTTCCACTTGTGCCTTTTTTATACAACATTCTTATCAGAAAAAGATGCTGAATTTTGTCAGATGCTTTCTCTGCATCTATTGAGAGGAACGTACGGTCTCTGTTCTTGCTTCTGTTTATGTGGTCAATTTTGTTTATGGGTTTATATAAGCTGAACCAGCCTTGCATCCCTGGGAGGAAGCCCACCTGGTAGTGATGTATAAGTTTTTTGATGTGCAGCTGTGTTCTATTTGCTAGGATTTTATCGAGCATTTTGCATTGTTATTCATTAATAATATCAGTCTGTAGTTTTCATTTTTGTTGTTGTTACTGTTGTTATTGGATTCTTTCTTGTTTGGTATCAGAGTGATATTTGCTTCATAGAAGGAGTCGGGAAGAATATCTTCCTTCTCAATATTTTGGAATAGATTCTGCAGTACAGGTACAAGCTTTTCTTTGAAGGTTTGGTAGAATTCTAATGTGAAGGCATGTGGCCCCAGACATTTTTTAGTTGGAAGATTTTTGATTGTTGCAATTTTTGACCTTGATATTGGTCTATTCAAGAATTCTATTTCTTCATGGTTAAGTCTAGGGAGATAATGTGAATCCAGTATTTGGTTTATTTTCTCCATGTTTTCACATTTCTGGGCATAGAGTTTTTTTTGTAATATTCAATGATCATTTGTATCTCTGTGGTATCTGTTATTTCCTATTTTTCATTTCTGACTGAGATTATTAGAGGTCTTACTTTTCTGTTTCTGGTTAATCTGGTAAATGGTTTATTAATTTTATTTACTTTTTAAAAGAACCATCTTTTGTTTCATTAGTCTTATGAATGGTTTTTAAATCCTGATTTCATTTAGTTTGATCTAATTTAGTTATTTCTTTTCTTTCACTTGGTTTGGGATTGCACTGCCCTTATTTTCTCAATTCCTTGAGGTGATTAATTAGATAATTGATTTGTGCTCTTCCACTCTTCTGGATGTGAGTGTTTGGTGCAATAAATTTACGTCTTAGGACTGCTTTTGTAGTATCCCACAGGTTTGATAGCTTGTAGCTTTATTGTCATTTTGTTCAAGGAATTTAATAATTTACTTATTTAATCTCCTCCTTGACCCAGCTTTCATTCAGCAAAAGGCCAGACATAGTGTCCCACACCAGTAGTCTTATGAGTCTTGGAGGCCAGTGTGGCAGGATCACCTAAAGTCATAAGCTTGAGACAACCCAACCTGAGCAAGAGTGAGATCCTGCATCTATCAAAAATAGGAAAAATCAGCCAAGCACTGCATTGGAAACCAGCTCTCCCAGCAACTTGGGATTTTGAGGCAGAAGCCATATCCAAACACAGGTATTCAAAGCCACTGTGAGCCATGCTAATGCTATGGCACTGCAGCCCAGGCTACCAAACATTTCTCTGTCAAGAAAAATAAAATAGGCTTGGCAACTGTAGCACAGTGGTTATGGCACCAGCCTCATACACCAAGGGTGGCAGGTTCGAACCCAGCCTGAACCAGCTAAAACAACTGCAACAAAACAATAGCCAGGTGTTGTGGCAAGCACCTATAGTCCCAGCTACTTGGGAAGCTGAGGCATGAGAATCACTTAAGCCCAAGAGTTTAAGGTTGTTGTGAGCTGTGATGCCACGGCACTCTACTGAGTGTGACATAGTGAGACTGTCTCAAAAAAAAAAAAAGAAGGAAAAGATACCATTCTTCTACTAGGTATATATCCAGAAGACCAAAAATCACACTACAACAAAGATATTTGTACTGGAATGTTTATTGCAGCCCAATTTATAATTGCTAGGTCATGGAAGAAGCCCAAATGCCCATCGACCCATGAATGGATCAATGAATTGTGGTATATGTACACCATGGAATTCTATGCAGCCCTAAAGAAGGATGGAGTCTTTACCTCCTTCATGTTTACATGAATGGAGCTGGAAAATATTCTCCTTAGCAAAGTATCTCAAGAATGGAAGAAAAAGTATCCAATGTACTCAGCCCTACTATGAAACTAATTTATAGCTTTCATAGGAAAGCTATAACCCGATTATAACCCAAGAATATAGGGAAAGGGGAGAGGAAGGGGAGGGGAGGAGGGAGGATTGGTTGAGGGAGCATGATTGGTGGGATCACGCCTATGGTTCATCTTATAAGGGTACATGTGAATCTTTCTAAATGTAGAATATAAATGTCTTAATACAATAACTAAGAAAATAACATGAAGGCTATGTTAACCAGTTAATGAAAATATTTCAAATTGTATATAAAAAAGCACACTGTACCCCATGACTGTATTAATGTATACAGCTATGATTTAATAAAAAAAAGAAAGAAAAAAGAAAAGAAAAAAATTTTTAAATAAAATAAAAAATTAAAATAGAATATCTATATATCTCTATATATCTGAGGTTAATATGATCTTCTTTAGTCCTCTGCATGAAATAACAAACAGAAATAAAGAAATATATGTATTAATTATAATTACTATAAAAAATTCTGCATTAACGTGAGGTGGCAGTCCAGTATTAGGAACAGAAAAAGAAAAAAGAAAAAAAATTGTGCAGACATGAGGTGGCACTCCAGGAATAGAAAAGAATAACTATCTGCTTCTGGATGAAAGGGGGTCAGGAAGTTACTACCTGGTTACCCTGCAGACCTGGTCCTGTTTTCCTGATTTTATTGACTTTATTCTGGTTGTGGAGGCTGCACCAGAGTGGAATCCCTGGAGCAGCAGTGGAGCTACAGTTCTGAGGCTCCTGCCAGACCTTCCTGGGACGTGTTTCACCCTACAAATAGCACCTGGTGTTCACAGGGGGGCTGTGCAGAGGTGGGGCCTCTTCTATCTAAGCCTTGACTCCATCTCTGTGGGGTCAGCTCAGGGACATCTGTCTCAGCCTTATAGGCAGGGTTCAAGCCATTTGCACCCTGGGACTCTGTAGATTGGCTGGAAACTGAGCCCATGGATATTAGCTGTTGGGGGCCTAATGCAGCCCTACGTGAATCCTTTCCCCTCCTCTTCCTCCTACTTTTCCCTCCTCTTCCTCTCCTCCTAGAACAAAAGGCTTAAATGCTCCAACCCCAGAGTCCCACCAGAAAAAGCTTAGCCCCCTAGAACCTTCCAGTAAGCTGTGGAATCTTCCTCACCCTATGTCCAGTATAAAAACAAGCCTACAACCACCCTCAGTGCAGATGCTATCTTTGTCCAGGCAAGTCTCTGTTCCCTTTCATTAAACTTGGCTTGAACCTTTTCTGGTCTCATCTCTAGGTACACTGCCAAGTTCCTTTTATCTGGTGCCAGAAACCCAGGACTGGGAGCTGGCTGGTGGCCCAGCCCAGCCAACCCAGTTTCCTCAGAACCTGGTCCTGGTGTTGATCGGACATGACTCCACTGACCTGGCTGTCAGAGAATTCTAGAGGATTTTGTCCCAACTGACATTTAAGGTTGAGTAAGGTCCCTTAAGTTCAAAAAGAACTTCCTTTAGCCTTTTCCATGCCTCTATGTTCTCATGTCCAGGAGTTTTGCTTTTGTTCCAGTCCCAGTACTTGGCCTTGGTTCAGGCTTCTGGTCCCCAGGGGGCCATGAGTTTCTGAGAGGAATCAGGAATTTCTGACCTTTCATTTTCTGACCTCTTTTTCTTCATTATCCTGGGTTTTAGGGAACAGGGGTTGCTGTCTTTTCCACCCAGGTAGGGGAAGAACATCTAAGACCTGGGAGCAGGCCCTTCTACCCCCTCAGTGGAAACACACCTGGGATGTCTTCTTCAACCATATAAAAATGTAGGCCTCAAAAAGGAGAGTCAGCCAAAATGCCTCATAATTTATTGCAACATGGCTTGGCATCAAAACAAACTGGATAATGGGTCTACGTGGCCTGACAATGGGACCTTTGAATTCAATATCTTAAAAACTTAAATAATTTCCTCTAAAGAAATGGAAGATAGGGGGGTGGAGCCAAGATGGCGAACTGCAGCCAGCTTTTTACAGAAGCTCCCGTCCAGAAGGAGGCTGAAAGGACAGAACCTTAGCAAATTAGCTGA
>NW_003852654.1:1136609-1140485 GCF_000181295.1 Otolemur garnettii | reverse complement strand
AAATGACATGAAGGCTGTGTTGACCAGTTTGATGGAAGTATTTCAGATTGCATGTGAAAACCCCACACTGTACCCCAGAAGTGCATTGATGTACATAGTTACCATTCAATAAAAAAAAAAAGAAAAAGAAAAAAAAATGGAAGATAGGATGAAGTCCCCTATATTCAGGCCTTTCTCTCTCTCTGCTCTTTCCCTTCCCTATGCAAATCATGCTCAATCCACCATATACTCATCACTCATATCCCCTCTCCCTCTATCTTCTTCTGATTTTATTCCCTGTCTTCCCTCCATAGATTCCTTTCATCCCATTGACCATCAAGCCCCTACTGCTCCTCCACCTCCTAACCCACCCCTAGAGCCTCACAAAAACCCTGCCCCACACCCCATTAATCCCTTCACACTCCTATGTTGCCAGCTTCTCACTGACTTCCTCCCCCATGAGCTGGCTTCTTCCATTGCCAATTTCCACCATTTCCAGCTTCCCCCCACACACACTGGCTGCCCACCACAGCCCCCACCCCACCCCCCTGCATCTGCCAGCTTCCATGACCATCCACTTCCTCCCTCCCCCCACCAATTTGCCTTGCCCAAACACTTCCCTAGTCATTGGCTCCACCCACCTGCCTACCTCCCCAGTCACTATCTCCCCCTACCTATACTCTCTTCTGTTCTACATACAAGTTCTCCCTCTGAGATATTTCAGAGGTCAAATGTCATAATAAATCTCTCAGAGTCAGGATGAAAATTTAGCTTTTATTCCTGTTCAAAGCCTTTACAACTTTTTACCAGTTTAGATATTAATACCAGACAGAAACAAAGTACTTCATCTCTCAGTCCACCCCATCCCTCAGTCAGCCCCAATATTTGGCATAAACTCCAAAACTTAAAAGATGTCTCAGGCTCCAGAAGTGAAACTTTTACACCTAGCTTTCATGGCATTTTAATAGAGATAGTGAGAGGATAGGGAAAAAGAGAAAATGGGACTGACAACAGTCCCATAGACAAAAAAGTTTTTCTTTTTAAATTAAATCATAGCTGTGAACATTAATGCAAATATGGGGTACAATGTGCTGGTTTTGTATACAATTTGAAATACTTTCACGAAACTGGTTAACATAGCCTTCTGTTTTTAAAATAATGGCTGTCATTTAAAATCTAGAGCTAGTTATTCAATGCCCAGGCAAAAAGACCATGCCCTTCTATAAGATTGAAACCCTGCTTCCACTATGACTATAGGTCCCTGAAGTAAAATTCCTTGAGAAACATCCTCCACTGGGACCCCAGGACCTAGATGCAAAAGAAAAAGACACTAGAAGTGAGAATGCATTCTCCTTAGAACAGGAAACTACCTCTTCCTTCTGGAACCAGTGGTCTCCTAAGTTGACATCCTCTATACCCATGGACCCACAAAAACTGCTTCCATCTAACTGACATATTGGACTTCAGAATGGACTCAACTTTACCACATTGAGATGGCCTTAGGTAACTAAACTTCTGACAAAGATAAGCAAATTGATTCTAGTAAATACCAGCAACATGTCCTCTGCTTTCCTAAATTTTAGAGGCCTCTATTTCTCTCTCCTATCTCCATCATTAAAATACAAATCCCCGCCCCCCCCATATAAGCCACAGTTTCTCAGTTCACTGGGAGGTAAAGTTTTCTTGTTCATATTTTATTACTTTCCAGTTATCTCTTCCACTAAAAAGACCTTAGAGCTTCCTTTCTCTGACTTCCAAAAAGCTGCAACTTCTTCCTTAATATACCTTAAGTTTGCAAACAATGAACTTTCTGCCTTGTTTCACCTAAAATTGTCTACTCCTATACATCTATATGTTTGCATGTTTGTATATGTCATGTATATAGGCTATTTCACTATCAATGTAAAAGTGCTTTAATTAACTTAAAAAGTAAGTGCTTAAATAAAGTGTTTTGTCAAGAACCTTTTAGTTCATATGACCAGTAACACTACAAAATTAGTTTTATCATTAATAAAACAAAATAACTTAGTTTTCCACTTCAAAACAAAATCTCTTTTCCATCTGTAATCATGATAGCTATAAAATCTTTACCATACAGACTGTATTACTTTAAGGCTAAGTTCTTAAACAAAATTTACAATCAGCTATGTTTCAAGATTTACTTCTTTAATTTGTATTTATCTGATAATTAGGGGTGATGACTTTTTACATCTTTTGTATTAATTTGGATGGGGTCAAAATACATTCTTCTTCATAAAGCATCACAAGAATGGAGAAGCAAGAATCCAATTTACTCAATTCTGATATGAGGACAATTGATGCTAGTACATGGTGGGGAGAAGAGAACGGGGGAGTGGAGAGAGAGAAGGAGAGGGGTGTGGGGTCATGGTGTGTAACGCACCTCTTGGAGTAACCTGGCTCTTTGTACCCTCAATGATTACCCAACAATAAAAGAAAAAATTACTTCTTTTGAAAATGTTATGGTAAGAACTTTCATTAGTCAGATGAATGCATCAAGGGTCCCCACTCCTCTCCTGTGACTCTCTTGAGGTGGCAAAGCACCCAGTGGCCAAGTTTCCTACTGAGTAAGCTCCATATTCAAACCTGCCTCGCACTGCTCCCATTCCTGTGAGAGCCCAAATTTGGCTCCATCCCCCCACAGCAGAAAGTACTCTCTAGCCCTTCACTCAAGAGCCAGAGTCTGTGCCTTTGGGAGTTCTGTAGGACCTTATGTCCTGCTTGTTTCACACTACACCCCATGTCTGGAGGGACAGGCCCTCCCAGAGTTCAGTCTAGTCCCCAATCTACCCTACAGGGTGTCATTGGGAAGGGTAGAGGAGCATCTGTGGCGGGGGAGGCTTACTCTCTTGGGGATTCATGTGTAGGCTTGGTCCCCGGGTCATGGTGCTCCCTTTAACCTGCTTTCTGTGTAGACCCCCAGTGGTCATATCTTTTTTGGTTCTTAGTGTCTCATGCTGTCTCACTGTGCCAGTGGAACAATCCAGGTGGAGGTGGCTAGAGACTCCTCTCACTGGCTTTACTGAGAGTGGCTGATAAGATGTCTCTAAAACTGCCATCTTGGAGCCCCTGCTAGTACATTTATTTTCAGTCTTGTTCAGTAATTAAGTTATTTAAGAATTTACAAGTTCTTCAGGCTAAAGTTTTTAATGTAGCCCATAAGTTTTGAAAAGTATTATTTTTGTTGCCCATAGTTTTAAACAATCTGAGTTGTAATTTTGATTTCTTATTTGGTCCAGGATTTATTTGCAGCATACTTTTTTTTTTAATTTACAAGCAATTCAGTATTTTATACAAACACTTATTAAATTCCTGTTTTTTAACATTGTGATCAATGTATTTCTCTTACATGATCTGTTTTGAAATTCATTTGCTGTTTCATTTGTGACATGGTACATGACCAATTTTCATTTGACTACATTCATTAATTTTGTAGCTGTTTATTTTTAGCTAATTGATATCAAAGAATTGAAGAAAATATATAAAAGACTTTGAAACAGACAAAAATGATTGAACATTCTTTTAGTGGTATACTAGACAATGGTATTCCAGGTGATCTGATTCTATAAAGTTATGTATCTTTGTCTTTGACAAAGTTGTGCTAGTTTACAACTCTAAAAGTTGTAGAAAATTGACAGTAGTACAAATTATTTTTGTCCATAGAAATGCAAATAAGTAGAGATACAATTGATTTGTACACTATTTAGAAAACATAATTCTAAATAGTTTTTATCTATTAAAAATTTATTTCAGGAAACTGCTGGTGGGAATGTAAACTAATACATTCCTTTTGGAAAGATATCTGGAGAACACTTAGAGAACTAAAAATAGACCTGCCATTTGACCCTGCAATTCCTTTATTAGGTATATTCCCAGATG
>NW_003852654.1:1131093-1136190 GCF_000181295.1 Otolemur garnettii | reverse complement strand
AAACAATAACTGAGAAAATGACATGAAGGCTCTGTTGACCAGTTTGATGGAAGTATTTCAGATTGCATGTGAAAACCCCACACTGTACCCCAGAAGTGTATTAATGTACATAGTTACCATTCAATAAAAAAAAAAAAATTATTTCAGGCTTGGCACCTGTAGCACAGTGGTTATGGTGCCAGCCATATATACTGAGGCTGGCGGGTTAGAACCCAGCCCAGGCCAGCTAAACAATAATGACAACCGTAACAAAAAACAGCCAGATGTTGTGGCAGGTACCTGTAGTCCCAGGTACTTGGGAGGCTGAGGCAAGAGAATCATTTAAGCCCAGGAGTTTGGTGTTGCTGTGAGCTGTGACACCATTGCACTCTACCAAGGGTGACATAGTGAGACTCTGTCTCAAAAAAAGAATAATTATTTCAATATTCTCAATTGCACCTATATGTGTATTCTGTTTAGATTTTCCTTTAAGCAAATTTTAACATCTTACTGGTTCCCTGATTAAGTAATAAGCTAAATAAAATCTTTGACACATATAGATTTTATATTTATATGAATCATGGTTTATCCTTTTGAAAATCACACATTAACTGTCTCAACCCTTATGGCCCTGGTATTGCTGCAGGAAGGAACCAGGCCTGATGCAGATTAGAAGTACAAGCTTGCAGGAGGCAGGCTAACCTTGATTGCAGGGTAGCCCCAAGCAACCTCCACAGTAGCCTTTTATTGAGATGGTACATGACTGGTGAGGGGAGTATTAGACAAAGACTGTGTGCCTAAGGATAGCCTTGGTCTCAGGCTCTTTCCTGGCAATGAACACCTGTGGATGAATTTCTCAGGGGTCAACTCCCCAGCTGCAAATCATCTTGCTCAGAGGTCATCAGGCTCTTGGCATCCTCTACAATTAATGATAAGACAAATTTAAAATCTTTCAGTTAGCATTATTTTCTCTCAGATTCTATGTTTCTAACACTTTTGTTTTATGTGTTTTGATGAAATTGTTATTTTACATAACAGTATATAACTGTCACACATTCTGTGAATTGAGCACCTTATCTATATAAAATGGCTTAAGTCCCTTTATTGTTATTTGCTTTGATGTTTTCACTTTGATGTATTTACTGTGAACTTCCTAAAATCACTTTATTTTTCATTATATAAAGAAAACCATGCTCTTTGTAAAGAATGTAAGCAACAGGGCAGCACCTATGGCTCAATGGAGTAGGGCGCTGGCTCCATATACCAGAGGTGGTGGGTTTAAACCCAGCCCCAGCCAAAAACTGCAAAAAAAAAAAAAAAAGTAAGCAACAAGGAAAGGTACGAGGGGTGAGTAAAATTCTTTGCTCATCTTAGTCATGTCCACAGTAACACATTTCAGAGGTAGTACCTTGTTCGTGTGACTCAGTGCAAATGAATAACAGCTACTCAGTCCATTTGCATTGAACTGAGGGACCTGGGGAGGCCAATGCCAGCATTGTGTTGTGCCCCCTTCCAACATTCCTCACTGGCTTTTATTAAAATCTCAGGCATAAGAAAACAAAGTACAGTGGCTTGCTTCAAAGAGAGCATAAAGGTTAAAAAAGAAGGAGTTTATCTTTAGCTGCATGATTGAACTCCCAACACATCCTGTTTCCTGCACGTCTGGCTTGCCTTAATTTTATCACTGCTAATATATGACTTAGGGTTAGGACAGTATGCTGTGTCCAATGAGTATTGTTTTCTTTCTTTTTTTTTTTTGCAGTTTTGTCCGGGACTGGGTTTGAACCCACCACCTCTGGTATATGGGGCCCGCGCCCTATTCCTTGAGCCACAGGCCTGCCTGAGTATTGTTTTTAGTACTCAGGGCCGGCAGTGATGCTTAGCATTTTCCAAGATGACTCTGTCTCTAGGGTCTAGCATGTTTAACTTTGTGTTCTATCCTACATTTCCCCCTTTTTGTTTTTAGAGAAGATTGAATTTATTAAAAGGAAACACAGGAAAGAGGTTTTAATCAGGCTAATTTTAAAATAACTCAAGTTATTATAACATATGATCACATCTGTCTGTTCATGTTAGAAAGTTCTTGGGAAATTGATTAGCTTCTATACCAAGGAATTTTTTTGTTACCTGTCCTAACATACCCCTCTGTTTGTTTTTAAGGACTGAATTTGTTTGTAAGGTCTTGATCATTCCCATTCCTATGTTAACTTAGTGTGACAACTTAGCATGACAACTCAGGCCTACCTGTATCATGCCAGTATAAAATTGCCAAAATAGCTGTATCTGCCACCTGCCCAGTTCATGTCTAACTAACTGCCTAATTTAACATTTCCCCTCTGATATGCAGAGCCCATTTCTCTGGGCGAAAGGGTCACTGACTCCTCTGTTTCTTCTCTGAGAGGGGTCATTGTGAGCAGTGGGTTCTGCAATCAACTCTCTGTCAGAGAAGGAATGGATGTCCATTCAGAGGGCCATAGTAAATGGGGTACAATTGTTCAAAAACACGGTTGTTTTCAAACAGGTGGATTTCAGGTTGTTGTTGTAAATATTGATATCTGTTGGTGACCAGCATCTGCACGTGGGTAGCCTCTAAGTGGGAAAAATTAAATCTTGTTATGCAGTTGAAAATACAGAGTCTGAAAATTAGAACTGGTCAACATCTGATGCTTTTACCCTGACCATCTTTCTGGTACAAATGGAAGGGAAGAAATAAAGTTCTTGAATATAATATAAATCAAGAGAAGCAATTTGTTAAGAATATGTCCCATTACTATAAAAGCCAGATAGAACAGAAAGAAAAGTGGCTTCTGTTTGAAAAAGTAAAGAGGACCCAGACACAACTGTAAGAGGGACTTTACCTAATAAATGCAATCACTGTAACCTGGTTCTTTGTACCCTCAATGAATCCCCAACAATTAAAAAAAAAAGTAAAGAGGACCCCTTTTGTTCTCTAGTTCCAAATGAATAACTCACTTTGGATCTTCTGCTCAGAGCTGGCACTTTATCTTGAGAATAACCATAATGTTATTAGCAGTTTTTAGCAGGCAAAAAAAAAAAAAAATTAACGAACTTTGCATTTTAACTCTATAGTGGTAGATTAACCCTTTGAGTTCTGAAATTTTGATGCACATTACTTTAAACATGTGTATAAGAACATAAATCCAAGAAGCTTTAAACTTAAGTCTTATAAACTGAGAATAGAAAACTTTGTTGTTTTAACTTGATATTATCTTTTCATTATAACCAACTTAATACAAAAATTCTAAATTCTTTTTCACAAATCTTCATGACTTACACAAACAATCTTTTGACATTTTTAAATCCCTAATTTTTTTCTTAAATGCTTTTAAAGCCACCAGTTACTTTAGGACAAAATATTTTCACAGAAGATTCTTTCCTATGTGAAATTATTCTCTTTTCTTTTATCCTTCCTTACTAAAAGTACATCTTCATACCCATGTCTTCCTACACATCTGTCTCTCTCCTACATACCAGTTCCTTTCATTTTAACTCCAAATTAAGAAAAGAAAAATAAAGTTGTATACAAACTTTCAGTTAAGATTCTCTTAGAGGCTGAGAAAGAAACCCTACAATGTTAAAGAAGTTAGATGTTAAACTTAACCTTGAGATTCCATTCAAACAGTAGGGTAGGACAATTAGAATTGATCTCCTAGCAGCATAGAAGTTGTGTAATACACAGAGGGGTGTATTTTACCTTCTACTCCAGACATGGAGATAGGAGAGGAAAACAGAGGCCCTAAAATTCAGGGAGAACAGATGAAGTTGTCTTGATGTTATTAAAATCAGTTTGTTTACTCATAACAGAAAGAGTGTTGCCTGAGGCTCAGTCACATCACATACCAGCACAAGAGGGAGACCTCTCAAAAACCGGTATGAGGAGGGAGAGTTGACCTGAGTAGAAAGGGAGGAAATGAAGAAGAGGGATGCACATGAGAAAAAAACACACAAGAGATGAGAGATAGGATGGCTTCAGGAGGACTGATGCAGCTGATGGCTGTAGCCAGCACCTGAATCATGGAAACAGCTTTATTTATGCGTGTCTTAACAAGGTTGCATAAATCTTTTTTTTTTTTTTTTGGTTGCATAAATCTTAACACATGGGGTAGCGATCATCCTTAAAGAGGAAAAACTGTGCTGGCCAATAACAAGGAAAGTATGCATGGGCTATGTGACTTCCAGCAGGTGAGAAGAATGTTGTTAAAGGAGGAGAAGCAGCTAATGGTTGTTACCTGAATGCTCCACAGCCAGCTCCCACACAGTCATTCCAGTGTGAAGAAATTGAGCTTGTTCCAAGACTGACACCTGTCCTTTAGACTCACGCAGTCCTAGAAGGGCCATAGGTGTGGAGGATGCCAGCTTGTGGGGGTTGGGCATCAGTTTGGGGTGCGATATCTGCTCCTTGGTTTATTTCTCTCCGGAGACCCAGCTGGTTGCAGAGGAAGCAAGGTGCAGCCCTCAAAGAAGGGCACATATTTGTCTTCTTGTCTGTGCCTCAAGGGTATCTCTGTCTCTCAAAATCTTCTACAACAGTGTTCCCATCATTTGAAAAGTTTCTTTCTGCTCCTGAGGTCTGCTGCCAGCCCCATCTTCTCTCTCCCTTCTCTGTCTCCATCCAGTTACCAAAGACCACTGAAGGCCAGGTTTGGAAATCTGTTTGGGTAGTCTGATGCTCCTTTACGACCTTTTGGAATTCATGCCAAATATCAGGGACTGACTGGGAGATGAAGTGCCCTGTCAGGATAGATTGTCTCTCCCTAGTCAAAAAATACATCTTATCTGGAAATTGAAGACAGTGAGAGGGGGGCGGAGCCAAGATGGCGAACAGCAGCCAGCTTTTTACAGAAGCTCCCGTCCAGAAGGAGGCTGAAAGGACAGAACCTTAGCAAATTAGCTGATGGTTTGGAGCAGAGACAAGAGAGAAGATTGAAGAGTGCACTTCAACCTTCCTGAGGCGAGCTGCGACCCTGAAATTACAACCAAAAGGTACAAAATCCACCACCAAGCAGACGGGAGTCCCCTCCCCCACAACAAGGGCTCGCGAAGTTTGCTCCATGCAAACAAGCGAGCAGAGTTCAAACTGCCTCCCACTCTATTCCA
>NW_003852654.1:1120327-1125625 GCF_000181295.1 Otolemur garnettii | reverse complement strand
CTGAGAAAATGACATGAAGGCTGTGTTGACCAGTTGATGGAAGTATTTCAGATTGCATGTGAAAACCCCACACTGTACCCTAGAAGTGCATTAATATACATAGTTACCGTTCAATAAAAAAAAAAAAAAAGACAGTGAGAGCAGGTGGAATGTAGATCAGGAAGTCCAGCAAGCTTAAACCTCAGCAGGACATATAATAAAAAGTGAGCATTGAAAATAAAAGTTAATCAGTGAAACATGCCTCTACTTATCTGGCTTCCCAGCTGAATTGAGTTCTTTGATGGGTTTTACATAGGGATAACACTTCCAGGTCTACCTCCCTTGGTAAAGAAGAGTTGAATTTCTTAGATCCTCTTCTGGGGGTGACAAAAGCACAGAAATATCAGACACACAAGCTTCTTGTCCCATATTAACATGAATGAATTAGAAAAATCATAAAGAAAGAAGAGAAAATGAAAGCAAAGCAGCACCACAAAAGTATCCCATGGGTCAATCCCTAAATTTGATCTCACTGTGAGAGTCCAAGGCTAGTCCTTTGGCTCTCATTGTTCCCTTTACCAGGATAAGTAGACCTCCTTTCCCCTTGCTGGGTTTAGGGAAATCAGGCAAGTGGCCTGTAGAATCTTCTTCACAGATTCCTTCACAGCTGCACCCCCCCCACCAATGTTTCTCACTGTCTTTTATTGAAATATCAGGCATGAGAAAATACAGTACAATGGCAAATTTTAAAGAGAGAGTAAAGTTTAAAAATGAGGAGTTTAGCTACATGAGTGAATTCCTAATATATCCTGTTTACTGAACTTCTGTCTTGTCTTAATTTTATCATTGCTAATATATGATTTAGGGTTGGGACAGTATGCTGTGTCTAGTGAGTATTGTTTTTAGTACTTAGGACCAGCAGTGATGCTTGACTTTTTCCAAGATTATTCTGTTCCTAGTGCCTAGCACTTTTAACCCTAGGCTGTATCCTACAGAACCCTCTTCATTATTTCCACACATGAATTCTCTCAATAAACAATATTATGACACTTGCTTTGTCATATACAATAGTTTAGATAACTTTCTATATATGACTTTATTCAATTATTTAGAGGACTATGCAACATTTCATTGCACATATGTACCATAAATAATTTAGCAGATCTCTCTGTGATGAACATTTAGGCTATTTCTAGTGTTTTTTCTTTGTTATGATCATCTATACTGCCATGGACATTTTTTTTTTTTTTGCAGTTTTTGGCTGGGGCTGGGTTTGAACCCACCACCTCTAGCATATGGGGCCAGCACCCTACTCCTTTGAGCCACAGGCGCTGCCCTGCCATGGACATTATTTATTCATTCAGCATATGGTTATTGAATCTCTGGGATTGTATTTTATTCACAATACAAAGTCACAGAGATGTTTTAAGCAGGTGTATGACATGCTCTGATTTGGACTTTTAAAAGATCACTGTGGCTGCTGTATGGAAAATAAACTGATGGAGGACAGAATTAGAGGTAGGATTAGGGCAATATTTTACTAGTCCATACTTTACACTAGGTGCAAATGAATCCAATATCTATGTTGAAGGCAGAGTTGACATGATTTGATGTTGAATTAACTGTGGTTCCTTATTTATATATAATTCTTGAACCATCTGAAATTGACTTTGGTGTAAGGAGTAAGATAGAACTTCAGCTTTTTTATGGCCAGTCAATTGTCCCACCACTATTTATTGAATAATATATTTTCCTTCATTGATTTTAACTACTATCTTTATCAAATACTATCTTCTTCTATGTATTCAGTATATATTTAATAGTATTCTGGACTCTTCCTTCTGAGCCATTGCATTTTTTGTGTATTGTATCAGTATCAAGTTGCTTTTAATTTTTATAAATTTATTATATATTTTAGTATCCAGTAGGGCTAGCCCCTTCATGACTCCTTTTTTCTTAATAGACCAATAAACACAAAATCATTACTTTTAAAATTGTCCTTTTTATTCTCAAAGGATTCAGAGCATATACAACCTTCTGGAGAAACTTGTCCTAGCCCATCAAGGTATTTCCACCTAGCTGGCACTGTAATTGGTTCTTCAAAAAGCCATTTACCATTTTTCAAACCAGCTGTTCCAAGATGTTGGGAACCATGATAAGACAAATGAATTTCATGAGTATGGGCCATTTCCACACTTATTTGTCTGTAAAGTGAGTTTCTTTATAAGAAACAATGCTTTATGGAGTACCATGATCATAATTAAGCCATTTTGAAAGTCTATGGATTGTAGTTTTGACAGAAGCATTGTGTGCATGGAAGGCAAATCTGTATTCAGTGTGTCTATTCTAATAAGAATAAATTGCTTCCTCCTCCATGATGGAAGTTATCCAATGTAATCAACTTGACACCTGGTAGCTGTCTGATCACCCTGGGAAATGGGGCCATATTAGGCACTCAGTGTTCATTCATCCTCCTGAAAGATCTGATACTCAGCAGTGGGTATAGCCAAGTCAGGCTTGGTGAGTGGAAATCTGTGTTGCTGAGCCCATGCATAATCTCCCTCCTGGCCAGGATGACGCCTTTGTTTATTGGCTCATTGGCTGTTGACAGGGGTGGCTGGGGAAAGAGGTTGACTGTTATCCACAGAATGAGATACCTTGTCCAGTTCATTATTAATATCCTGCTTTCCTGAGGTCACCTTTAGTGAGCATTCATATGGAACACAAATATTTTTGTGTTTTTTTGCTCATTCAAACATGTCTATCCACATACCTCTTCTCCAAGTTTCCCTGTCACCAATTTTCCAATCATATTCCTTCCAAATCCCTGACTATGCAGCTAAACTATTGGGCACATGTCTGGCCATTTCTCATTCTTAAACAACATGAAAAAACCAGGTAAATGTCCTGAAGTTCTGCTCACTGGGGCATTTCCCTTCACCATTCCCCTCAGGGATGTCCCATAAAAGGGCTATGTGCCACAGTAATCTTCTTTTCCTCCATCTACTGATCAAAGAATCTCCGTGAAACCATAAGTGTAGTCTGGGAGGAGAAAAGGGCAGTGTAGTAGCAGTGAGGACCATGGGCATTTGGGTCACTTATTCATGTAACTTTCTTGTATTTTCTGGGCCTTTTGGGATCAAGTAATATACACACCACTTCCATGCCCAATTTCATAGCTTAGTGAGTCTGCTAGCAGTCCAAGAGTTGTTTTTCAAAAAAAGAGAAGTGATCCACAGAGGATGGCAGGGCTTTGCTCCAAAATCCTAAGTGCCAGCACTATGATTCATCTATAGGACCTGCTAAAAGCTCCAAACAGCATCCCTTTCAGTTACTGATACTCCAAGAACCACTGAATCTTCTGCATCATATGACTCAAGTGGCAGAGCAGCTTGCACAGCAACCTAGACCTATTGTAGAACCTTCTTTTCTTCTGGGCCCCCCTCAAAATTAGCAGCTTTTCAGATCATGTATGAATGGGCCTAAACATTATAAATGGTTCTGCACAATATGTAGGCACCACATGGAAGTAGATAGCTGTAGCACTACAGACCTTTTCTGGGACATCCTTCAGTTCCAAGGTAAAGAGAAATTCCCCAGTGAGAAAAACTTCAGGTAGTGCTCCTGGCTGTTCACTTTGCTTGGAAGAAGAAACACACCCAAATGAAGAATATGTTGCCTCCAAAAGTCAAAGATAACTAGTAGGTATTGTGCCTATTTCTTGGTTATAGGAGGGGCCAGATGCAACATCCTATACCTCCTTAGAAGGGATATCTTGACATGTTTCACACCACTGGACCACTATAAATTTATGTACAATGTCTCTGAATTTTAGTCAGATTTATTTCACTCCTTCTCTTGCACATTTATAAATGGGATTGCTTTCCCATTTCTTGTTAATTAGTGTCACTTCTCTGTAGATTCTAGTTATCAGCCCTTTGTCAGATTTATAACATGTAAATACCTTCTCCCTTTCTGAAAATTTTCTTTAGTTTGCTTTAGTTTTTGTACCCTTAAATGTGCAGAAGCCTTTTAGCTTGATCATGTCCCATTTATTTAGTTTTGATGTTGCTGCACTTGGCAAAGAGTTTTTTCCATAAATTCTTTTCCCAGGGCAATAGTGTCAAGGCTATGTTACCCAGTTTCATGAAAATATTTCAAATTGTATATTAAAAAAACATTGTACCCCATAATTGCATTAATGTACACAGCTATGATTTAATTTGAAAAAAGAGTTTTTCCCACACTTTCTTCAAGGATTTGTATTATTTCATGTCTTAAATGTAAACATTTTATCCAATGAGAGTCAATTTTTGTCACTGGTGAGAAGTGTGGGTCCAGTTTCAGTCTTTTACATGTGGCTAACCAGTTATCCTAGTACCATTTATTAAATGGAAATTCTTTTCCTCAGTGATGGTTTCGTTTGGTTTATCAAAGATAAGATGGTGATATATGTCTGGGTTCATCTCTAGGTTATCTATTCTACTCCATAGATCTATATCTCTATTTTTGTGCCAGTACCATGTTGTTTTCATCACTATATGTTTGTAATATAAAGTCTGGTATAGTGATGCTTCCAGATTTGTTTTTATTTCTTAGAATTGTGTTTGCTGGGCGTTGTCTGTGGCACAGTGGGTAAGGCGCCAGCCCCATATATTGAGGGTAATGGGTTCGAACCCAGCCCTAGCCAAACTGCAGCAAAAAATAGCCAGCTGTTGTGGCAGGCACCTATAGTCCCAGCTACTCGGGAGGCTGAGGCAAGAGAATCGCCTAAGCCCAGGAGTAGGAGGTTGCTGTGAGCCGTGACACCACAGCACTCTACCGAGGGCAATAAAATGACACCCTGTCTCAAAAAAAAAAAAAGAATTATGTTTGCTATTTGAGTTTTTTTTTTCTAATTCCATATGAAACAAAGAACTATTTTTTCAAGTTCTTCAAAGTATAACTTTGATGCTGCACTGGGGATTGCATAAAATCTGTAGATTTCATTGGGTAATATGGACATTTTAACAATGTTCATTCTTCCCAGCCATGAGCATGGTATGTTCTTCAATTTGTTAACATCTGCCATTTCTTTCCTCGTGGTTTCATTGCTTTCCCTGTAGAGATCCTTCAAGTTTATTGTTAGGTATATTCCCAGGTGTTTCAGTTTTACTGAAGCTACTGTGAAGGATAGTGTGTCCTTGATTTGTTTCTGTGCTTGGCTGTTATTGACATATATAAAGGCTACTGATTTGTGGACATCAATTTTGTATCAGTGACATTACTGTATTTCTTTTCTTTTCTTTCTTTCTTTCTTTCTTTTTTTTTTTTTTTTTT
>NW_003852654.1:1113145-1120287 GCF_000181295.1 Otolemur garnettii | reverse complement strand
CTTTTTTTTTTTTTTTTTGACACAGAGTCTTACACTGTCACCCTCGGTAGAGTACTATAATGTCACAGCTCACAGCAACCTCAAACTCTTGGGCTTAAACAATTCTCTTGTCTCAGCTTCCCAAGTATCTGGGACTACAGGTGCCTGCCACAATGCCTGGCTATTTTTTGGTTGTAGTTGTCATTGTTTTTTTGCAGGCCTGGGCTAGGTTTGAACCCACCAGTTCCATTGTATGTGGCTGGCACCCTAGTTGTTGAGCTACAGGTGCCAAGCCATTACTGTATTTCTTGATCACTTCCAAGAGCTTCATGATTGAGTCCCTGGGTTTTTCAAGTACAAGATCATATTACCTGCAAAAAGTGAGAGTTTGACCTCCTCTGTCCCCATTTGAATGCCCTTGATATTCTTTTCATGCCTGATTGCATTGGCTAGAACTTCTAGCACTATGTTGAATAATAGTGGCGATAGTGGACATTCTTGTCTGGTTCCAATTCTAGGTGGAAATGCTTTCAGTTTTACTCCATTCAGTATGATATTGGCTGTGGATTTGTTGTAGATGGCATCTATTAGTTTAAGACAGCAGTTCTCAACCTGTGTGTTGTGACCCCTTTGTAACAATGAAAATACATCACAGCATTAGGAAGGTTGAGAACCACTGGTTTAGGAAATGTCCCATCTACTCCTATTTTCTTAAGTGTTCTTGTCAGAAAAGAAGGCTAAATTTTGTTGAATGCATGTTCTGCATCTATTGGTAGGATCATATAATCTTTGCTTTTGCTTCTTTTTCTGTGGTGAATTACATTTATAGATTTACATATATTGAACCAATCTTGCATCCCTTGAATAAAGCCCACTTGATCATGATGTATAATTTTTTAATGTGTAGCTGTATTCGAGTAGCTATAATCTGTTAGCATCTTATTTTAACATTTTTTGTGCTGATGCTAATTAATAATATTGGTCTATAGCTTTCCTTTTTCATTGGATCCTTTCCTAGTCTTGGTATCTGGGTGATATTTGGTTCATTGAAAGTGTTGGGGAGGGCACTTTTCTTCTCTGTGTTTTGGAATAGATTCTGCATTATAGGTACTAGCTCCTCTTTGAAGATTTGATAGAATTATGGTGTAAAACTTTTTGATCCAGAAGTTTTCTGTTTTGAAAATTTTTCAATTGCTTTTGTGATTTTGGTGGTTGATATTAGTCTGTTCAAAATTTCTAATTCTTTCTGGTTGAGTTTAGGAAAGTGATACGATTCCAGGTATTGGTCCATTTCTTCTATGTTTTCAACTTTCTGGGCATAGGGTTTTTTGAAGTAATCATTGATGATTTTTTTTTTTAATCTTTGTGGTATCTGTTATTATTTCTTCCTTTTAATTTCTGATCAAAATTAGAGATTTTAGTTAGTCTTGCCAAGGGGTTATTGATTCAATCTTTTCTAAGAACTAACTTTTTGTTTTGCTGCTTTTCTGAATGATTCCTACATTCTCAATTTCATTTCATTCTGCTCTAATTTTGTTATTTCTTTTCTTCCACTAGATTTGGGATTGGTACTCTCTTCCTTTCCCTGCTCCCTGAGATGGTCCTTTAGGTTGTTGACTTGTGTTCTTTCTGTTTTCTGGATATGGGCATCTGATGATATAAACTTCCCACTTAGGACTGCCTTTGCAATATCCACATATTTTTATAGCTTATAACATCATTGTCATTTTGTTCTAGAAACCTAACGATTTTCTTCTTTATTTGCTCCTTGACCAGCTGTCCTTCAACATAAGGTTATTCAGTTTCCATGACTTTATGTGGGTTTGGAGATTTCTGTTGGAATTAAGATCTACTTTTATTTTGTGATGGTCTGAGAAGATGCAAGGCATAATTTCTATTTTTAAAATTTGTTGAGGTTTGATTTGTACCTAAGATATGATCAATTTTAGAGGATGATTTATGGGATGACAAGAAGAACGTATACTCAGTTTTATTAGGATGTAATTTTTTTTTAAGTCTGTTAAGCCCATTTGTTTTAAGGTTGTGCTTAAGTCTATTGTTTCTTTGTTTACTTTCTCCTTGGAGGATCTGTCTAGTTCTGTCAGAAGGGTGTTGAAGTCCCTAGATATTATGCTGTTGCAGGATATCATATTGTTTGGATCAGTTAGGGGTTGCTTTATGTATCTGGGAACATTTAAGTTCAGTGCATAGATGTTGAGGACTGAAATTTCTTCCTATCGTTTTGTTTCTTTGACCACTATATAGTGTCTATCTTTGTCTTTCCTTATTTTTGTTGATTTAAATCCAATCATATCTGCGAATAAGATTGTACCCCTACTTCTGGTTTCCATTTGCCTGAAAGATTGTTTTCCATCCCTTTGTCCCGAGTCTTGTTTTATCCTTAGAGGTTAAATTTGTTTCCTGAAGATAGCATATACTTGGATTGTGTGTGTGTGTGTAGTTTTATTTAATCCAATCAGCCAGCCTGTGCTTCTTCGGTGGGGAATTCAAGCCATTCACATTTATTAAGAGAATTGATATGTATGGAGGAGTTCAGTTCCTCTTTGTTTGTAGGGATCCATTGCTTAGTTTTACCCCTTGCAACATTGTGGAAGGTAAGTTTTGTCCCTTAATTTCTGGGTGTTTACTTTGCTGGTGGTCCATCATGCTGGTCAGTGTGAAAAATGGGTCTGAGTACTTCCTGCAGAGCTTTGTGGCAAAGAAGGAGATGGACCTTGGCCCCCAGCATGTCTGATGGGACCTCTGGAGATCCTTGTGGCAAATTTCCTTGATGTTTGAGTATCAGCAAAATATTTGACTCCTCCATCAAATATGAAACTTAATTTAGCAGGATACAGAATCCTGGGCTGAAAATTATCTTGTTAAAGTGGGTTAAAGACAGATGACCACCCTCTTGTGGCTTGAAAAATTTCAGCCGAAATGTCTGTCACCCTGGTATGTTTCTCCTTTTAGGTAAGAATGGCTTACAGAATTTTTCTTTCATTTTGACTTTGGCCAATTTAATAAAATATGTCTAGGAGTTGCTTTGCTTGCATTGAGTCATGCTGGGGTTCTTAAACTGTCTACATTTATTGTTTTCTTAAAATGCTTGGGAAATTCTCCACCATGATGTCTTGAAGTGGAGCTTCTGTGCCATTTGGACTCTCTTCTTCTCTTCAGGAATCCCTATAATTTGAATACTCGATCTTTTGGAGTAGTTTCATAACTGTCTCAGATGAAACTCTGATTTTTTTCTCTTTTTTTTTCCCTTGCCTCCTTGAATGATTGGGTTAGTTCAAAAGTCTTGTCTTTGATTTCTGAGATTCTTTCTTCCCCATGTTTTACTCCATTGCTGAACCTTTCTACTGTGTTTTGAAACTTCTTGAATGCTTCTTTCATTTCCTAAAGCTCTGCTATATTCTTCAGATCCTTGGCAACTTTGTCTTTAATTTCACTGATTGCTTGAGACAGTTTTTGGACTTCTTTTTCCATCTTCTCAATTCCACTCACCTTATTTGCCATCCTTATTCTGAATCTTATTTCTGCCATTTCATTATTTTCTTTATGGATGGTATTTTCAGCTGTATCTCCTTTGAAATCTCTTGTGGGGGATCAATCTGCTCTGATTTCTCATGTTGCCAACATTCTTCTGCTGGTTTCTTCCCATTTGTATTTTCAGTTCATTTATATATTTATTCTACTTTTTAAGCTGAAATGTTAAGTTGTCCTTAAATAGTTATTGAGAGATAATCTAATTGGGGACCATTAGTCAGCACCCCAGAGACCTATTTGGCAAGTAAAACTGGTGGGCTGGAATCAGATCTGGAGGGCCCCATATGGAGCTCACCACCCCTTCACCGCTGACTGTCTAAATGAGTTGGAGCTTATACCTGTGGGCCTTCCCACACATCCTCACAAAGCTCCCTTTTGGGGCTGCAGCAGGGGAGTCTTTGAGGACTAGACTTGATTTCTTCAAGTTGAGTGGGGTGCTTCTCAGGGGATGCACCTTTGAGTGAGGTCCCTAGGCTGGAGGTGTCTAATAGTTAGCACAACCTGTTTTTCTCTTAGTGTCAGCCTGCCCTCAACCCAGTTTAAAAGAGCTGTGGTTTTTCACTGAAGTCTCTTCTGCAATGGATTAAAACCATTGCAGTCTCTACCAGCGGCTGGGGGTGGAAAAATTGTGGGCCACCGTATTGCTACCACCAAAGTTCCCATCCCACGGTATGAATGCCCCTTGTACAAATTCAAAAAGCCATGTTTTTTTTTTTGCTGGGGAACAGGCAACAATGGCCTGGATACACTGTGGCTCTCACCTGCAGCTGAGGGAGGGGTTTTGCAGCCCACTTTCTGCTTTGCAGAACTTCTCAGGGTAGGGTAACCTGAAGCTAGGCCTGTTTCTATCCAAGTTGGTAGGAGGGGAGCTGGGGATGCCAGGCATAGACATAGGGCCGAGCCACTTCAGAAGGCAGGGTAAAGGTCCCCCCAACAATAGGGAGACCCAGGAAGGACCATACCACACCATATCAGTGCAGAAGAGCCACAATTTCCTCTCGCAGCAGGGGATGCAGGGACACTCGGTTCACCAGACGACACAGTGTGAAGGACCTCCAGAGGTCCCATCAGACATGCTGGGGGCCAAGGTCCATCTCCCTCTCCTCCTATGGCCAGGTAAGTTAACCCTCCAGGATGTCTGAGCTTGGATAGTACTCCACTTCACCCAGGCTCTGGGAAACAGGCCTCTGCAGGGGGAAGTCTGTTGGTCAACCAGGAGTGGGGATGAGCTGCAGGATCAGGGCAATGGAGAGAAAATTTGTTCACTTCACTGCCAGGTAGGATTGGGACCCAGAGGTGGAAATTCCTAGGTGCAGGAGAACTGGGACTTTGTGGCTCTTTCTTGTGGGATGAGAGATCCACTTGACATTGCTTCTGGAGTGCCCAAGGCAAGCCCTTCAGTGGGGGTCTCCCTTCTCCTTTGGCACCAGTTATCTTCAGTCTAGTTGTTCCATACTTGATCTCTGTTCTCTTCCTTCCTCTTTCTTGTCCTCATAGTTTGTCTCAGTGGGGATATTGAGTGCCTTGATTTCTACTATTTTGTTTTCTTTTTTTCTTTTTATTTTTTTCCTTTATTAAATCATAATTGTGTATATTAATGCATTTATGGGGTACAATGTGCTGATTTGATATACAATGTGGAATACTTACATCTAACTGATTAACATAACCATTCTTCACTTACTTATTTGTTGTGGCAAGCCATTTATACTCTATTCTTAACAGTTTTGAAATGTACCATTGCATTATGCACATTATGTGAGGACACACCCAATACCCTCCCACCTCCCACCTCCCCTGTTCTACTTGTTTTCAACCCCCTTAATTCAACTTCTCTTACTTCACTTCAGTCCAATTTTGCCATTTCTCCTTCTGGATGGAAGCCTCTGGAGAAACCTGCCTCTAGTTGGCCATCTTGCCCCAATCCTCTGTTCTTCCATTTGTTAACACCTTCTGCAATTTATTTAATTTTTTACCTTCTGCAATTTATTTTCTCAGGGCTTCATAGCTTTCTATGTAGAGATCCTTCACATCTTTTGTTAGATATATTCCAAGGTATTTCATTTTGTTTGTAGCTACTATGAAGAGTATTGTGTCCTTGATTTGATTTTCAGCTTTGTTGTTGGTGTCTATGAAAGCTTCTGATTTGCAAACATTGATTTTATATCCCAAGACATTACTGTATTTCTCAATCACTTCTAGGAGTCTCATTGTTGAGTCCTTTAAATTTTGTAAGTATAACATCATATCATCTGCAGGGTGAAAGTTTGACCTCCTCTATTCTTATTTGGATACACTTGGAATTTTTCTCTTGCCTGATTACTTTGGCTAGAACTTCCAGCACAATGTTGAATACTAGTTGTATTCAACTAGTGGACATCCATATATGGTTCCATTTCTAAGTGGAATTGCTTTCAGTTTTACTCCATTCAGTATGATATTGGCTATGGGTTTGTTGTAGATTGCTTCTATCAGTTTAAGAAATGTCCCATCTATGCCTATTTTCTTAAGTGTTCTTATCAGAAAAGAACACTAAATTTTGTTGAATGCTTGTTCCACATCTATTGAGAGGATCATATGGTCTTTGTTTTGCTTCTGTTTATGTGGTGAATTACATTTGCGAATTTGCTTATATTAAACCAGTATTGCATCTCTGGGATGAAGCCAACTTGGTCGTGGTGTGTTATTTTTTTGATGTGCAGTTGAATTCTGTTTGATAGAATTTTATTGAGGGTTTTTTTTTCTTTTTGAGACAGAGTCTCAAGCTGTTGCCAACTCTTGGACTCAAGTGATCCTCTTGCCTCAGTTTTTCTCTTTTTAGTAGAGATAAAGTCTCATTTTTGCTCAAGCTGGTCTCGAACTCATGAGTTCAAGATATCCATCAACCCACCTCAGCCTCCCAGAGTGATAGGATTACAGAAATGAGACACTGCGCCCAACCTTTGTTAAGTATTCTTGTATCAAAAAAGGACAGAAAATTTGTTCACTTTTCTGCCAGGCAGCTTTGGGATCCAGATGTGGAAATTCCTAGGTGCAGGAGAACTGGGACTTTGTGGCTCTTTCTTGTGGGATGATAGATCCTCTTTTCACTGCTTATGGAGTGCCCAAGGCACTGTATATGTCTGTTAATTTATCATCTGGGTCTGCAGTTTTGTGTTGTGGTTGTTGGGTCCTTTTCTAGTTATGGCATTAGGGTGATATCTGCTTCATACAAAAAGCTGAGGGTTCCATCCTTCTTGATGTTTTGGAATAGCTTCTGCAATATAAGTGTGCATTCTTTCTTTGACTGGTAGAATTCTGGCCCCAAACCATCTGGTCTAGGGCATTTTTCTTGAAAGCTTTCTTATTGTTGTTGCAATTTTGGTGCTTGATATTGATCTTTTCAAGAGTTCTATTTCTTCCTGGTTGAGTCTAGGAAAGTAGTGTGATTCCAGGCATTTGTCCATTTCTTTCACATTTTCTTTTTCTTT
This sequence comes from Otolemur garnettii, assembly GCF_000181295.1. Lineage (NCBI taxonomy): Eukaryota > Metazoa > Chordata > Mammalia > Primates > Galagidae > Otolemur > Otolemur garnettii. The sequence continues at coordinate 1,113,286 of NW_003852654.1, read as the reverse complement.
TTCTTTTTTCTTTTTTTTTTTTTTTTTTTGAGACAGAGCCTCAAGTTGTCCCCCTGGGTAGAGTGCCGTGGCATTACAGCTCACAGCAACCTCCAACTCTTGGGCTCAAGTGAGTCTCCTGCCTCCGCCTCCCAAGTAGCT
>NW_003852654.1:1111455-1113117 GCF_000181295.1 Otolemur garnettii | reverse complement strand
CCCGGCTATTTTTTGGTTGCAGCCGTCATTGTTGTTTGGCGGGTCCGGGCTGGGGATTCGAACCCGCCACCTTAGGTGTACGTGGCTGGCACCTTAGCAGGTTGAGCTATAGGTGCTGAGCCTTCTTTCACATTTTCAAAATTCTGGGCATAGTTTTTTTGTAGTAATTATTGTTGATCTTTTGTATCTCTGTGATATCTGTTCTTATTTCCTCTTTTTTATTTCTGATGAGGTTCTTAGAGATATTATTTTTCTGCTTCTGTTTAATCTGGCCAATGCTTTATCATTTTATTTATCTTTTCAAAGAACTAACTTTTTGTTTCATTAATCTCCTGAATTGTCTTTCGTGTTCTCAATTTCACTTAGTTGCAGTTGAATTTTGGTTATTTCTTTTCTTCTTCTTGGTTTATGATTGGATTGCTCTTCTTTTTCCAGTTCCTTGGGATGACTCATTAGATAGTTGGTTGAACTGCACTTTTTCAGTCTTCTAGGTGTGGGTGTTTACTGTAATAAAGTTACATCTTTGGACTCTTTTTGGAGTATCCCAAAGGTTTTGATAGCTCATGGCTTCATTGTTGTTTTATTCAAGAAATATAATGATTCCCCTTTTATCTCCTTTTTGATCCAGCTATTATCCAGCAAAAGATTATTTAATTTCCATGACATCATGTGGGGATGTGTGTTTCTGTTTGAATTGAGGTCTACTTTTCTACTGTTGTGGTATGTGAAGATATAAGGTATAATTTCTATATTTTTTAATTTGTTGATGTTTCCTTTGTGTCCTAGGATATGATTTATCTTGGAGAATGTTTCATGAATTTGTGAGAATATACACTCAGTGGTAATGGATGAAATGTTCTGTGTATGTCTGTTAAGCTCATTGATCTAGAGTTCTGTTTTAGTCCATCATTTCTGTTTAGTTTCTGCTTGGAGGATCTGTCCAATTCTGTCAGTAGATTGTTGAATTCTCTGATGATTAAGGTGTTGTAGTATATCATATTGTTCAAATCAAGTAGGATTTGTTTTATAAATCTGGGGTTTTTCATGTTGGTGCCTAAATATTTAGTATTGAAATATCCTCTTGTATTTTTCCCTTGACAAGTATATATCTTTTATCACTTTTGTGGCTTTAAAGACAATTTTCTTTTCTTTTTTCTTTTTTTTTTATGGAGCATGTGAGCTTTATTGTACAAGTCATGGAAGATTCATACAAGTTTTTATAATAACCTTTTTTTTTTTAAGTTAATATAGGAAACTGAAAAACAAAAAGCAAAGAACAAAGTCATCCACAATCACAGGAGTTCTTTTTTATTATCATAACTGTGTATATTAATGCATTTATGGGGTACAATGTGCTGATTTTATATACAATTGGGAATGCTTACATCAATCTGGTTAACATAGCCTTCACCTCACTTACTTGTTGTGTTAAGACATTTATACTCGGCTCGGCGCCCGTGGCTCAAGCGGCTAAGGCGCCAGCCACATACACCTAAGGTGGCGGGATTGAATCCCCAGCCCAGGCCCGCTAAACAACAATGATGGCTGCAACCAAAAAATGGCCAGGCGTTGTGGCAGGCACCTGTGGTCCCAGCTACTTGGGAGGCTGAGGCAGGAGACTCGCTTGAGCCCAGGAGTTGGAGGTTGCTGTGAGCTGTGATG
>NW_003852654.1:1105540-1111435 GCF_000181295.1 Otolemur garnettii | reverse complement strand
AAAAAAAAAAAAAAAGACATTTATACTCTACTCTTAACAGACTTGACATGTATGCTTGCAATATGCATCATAGGTGAGGTCCCACTGATTACCTCCCTCCACCCGGACTCCTCCCTCCCCTCCCCTCTCCTTCCCCTCCTTTTCCCTCTGTTATTCTGGGCTATAGTTGTTTTTTATCATTCATATGAAAGTGTGGGGATTATATATTGGTTTCATAATAGTACTGAGTACATTGGATACTTTTTCTTCCATTCTTGAGATACTTTACTAAGAAGAATATGTTCCAGCTTCATCCAGATAAACATAAAAGGGGTAAAGTCTCCATATTTTTATGGCTGCATAATATTCCATGGTATATATATACCACAATTTGTTAATCCATTCCTGGGTTGATGGGCACTTGGGCTTCTTCCATGACTTGGTAATTATGAACTGGGCTGCAATAAACATTCTGGTGCAAATGTCTTTGTTGTAAAATGATTTTTGGTCATCTGGTATATACCCAGTAGAGGAATTGCAGAATTGAATGGCAAGTCTACTTTTAGTTCCCTAAGTGTTCTCCAAACTTCTTTCCAAAAGGAACATAGTAGCTTGCATTCCCACCAGCACTGCAGAAGTGTTCCCTTCTCTCCGTATCCATGCCAACATCTATAGTTTTGGGATTTTGTGATGTGGGCTACTCTTACTGGAGTTAGATGATATCCCAAAGTGGTTTTTATTTGCATTTCTCTGATGATTAAGGATGATGAGCATTTTTTTCATGTGTCTTTAGGCCATGCACCTGTCTTTTTCAGAGAAGTTTCTGTTCAAGTCTCTTGCCTACAATGAAGTGGGATCTCTTGTTCTTTTCTTATTAGTTTGAGTTCTCTGTGGATTCTGTTTATCAAACCTTTGTTGGAAGCATAACCTGCAAATATCCTCTCCCATTCTGAGGGCTGTCTGCTTGCTTTACTTACTGTGTTCTGGCTGTGCAGAAGCTTTTTAGTTTCATTAGATCCCAGTAATACATTTTTGGTGTTACTTCAATTGCCAGGGATGTTCTCCTCATAAAATATTCTTCCAGGCCAATTTCTTCAAGTGGTTTCCCCAAACTCTCTCCCAGTATCTTTATAGTTTGTCTTAAGTTTGAATTGTTTATCCAGTGATAATCAATTATTGTTAATGGTGAAAGTGAGGGTCCAGTTTCAGTCTTCTACAAGTCACCAGCCAATTCACCCAGCAAAATTTGTTAAATAGGGAATCTTTCCCCCAATTTATGTTTTTGATAGGCTTATCAAAGATCACATGACAATAAGTGGATGTGTTCATCTCTTCATTCTCAATTCTGTTCCATACCTCTACCTCTGTATTTTTGTGCCAGTGCCATGCTGTTTTGATCACTATAGATTTATAGTATAGATTGAAGTCTGGTGGCATGATTTCTCCTGATTTGTTTTTATTTCTGAGTAATGTCTTGGCTATTCGAGGTTTTTTATGATTCCATATTTTAAAAAGTACTATTTTTCCCAGATCTTTAAAGTATGATGGTGGTGCTTTAATAGGGATTGCATTAAATTTGTATATTGCTTTGGATAGTATGGAGACTTTAAAAATGTTGATTCTTCCCAGCCATGAGCATAGTATGTATTTCCATTTGTTAACATCTTCAGTTATTTCTTTTCTCAGAGTTTCATAATTCTCTTTGTAGATATTTTTCACATCCTTTCTTAGGTAAATTCCCAAATATAGTGCTAAAGACAATTTTCTAAGGAAAAGAATTGCAACTCCTGTTTCCTTTTGGTTTCCATTTGCCTGAAAGGTTATTTTCCAACCTTTCACCCTGAGTGTTCCCCCCCCCCCCGTTGGAGGTTATATGTATTTTCTGAAGACAATATGTACTTGGCTTGTGAAGTTTTCCCAGTAAGCTAGCCTGTGCCTCTTCAGTGGAGAATTCAAGCCATTTACAATTATTGAGAGAATTTATACATAGGGTGGAGCTCTGTTTGTCTGGTTATGTGGAGGTCTGTTGCTTAGTTGTATCACTTTGGCCATAGTGGAAGCTAGATTTTGTCATTTAGTTTCTGTGTGTCTTTACTTTGATGCTGGCTGGTTGTGATGTTCTGTGTATTGTACAAGTTTTGAGTACTTCCTGCAGAGCTAGGCTTGTAGTGGCACATTGCCTCAATGTTTGATTGTCAGTAAGAGATTTTATTTCTCCTCCACAGCATATGAAACTTAGTTCAGCAGGATACAGAATCCTACTCTGAAACAAGTTGCTCTGTTTAAGAAGACTAAAGACAGGTGACCAGTCTCTTCTGGCTAGTAAAATGTAGCTGAAAAGTCTGCTGTCACCCTAATGTTTTTGCCCTTGTAGATTAGCTGTTGCTTACACCTAGCTGCTTGCAGAATTTTATCTTTCATTTTGACTTTGGCCAAGTTACTTACAATGTGTCCAGGAGATGTTTTGTTTATATTGAGTCATCCTGGAGTTCTATATCTGTCTTCTATCTATATGTCCGGGTCTCTGAGAATGCTTGAGAAACTCCTCATTATGTTATCTTCAAGTAGAGCCTCCATACTATGGGGACTTTCTTCTCCTTAAGGGATACTTAAGTTTGTACACTTTGTGTAGTACCATATGTCTATGAGATTTTTCTCTGTTCTTTTCTGTATCTTTAAGTGATTGGGTCAGTTTAAAAGTCTTGTCTTCGAGTTCTGAGATTCTTCTCAATGTTCTAATCTATTGTTGAGTCTCTTTACAGTGTTTTAAAACTCCTTGTATGCCCCTTTTAATTCCTTAAGCTCAGTTATATTCTTCCAAATTATGTCTATATCTTTTTGTGACTTTGTCTTTAATTTCATTGATTTTTGACACAGCTTTGGACTTCTTTTTCCACCTTCTTTTCTATTCTATTCTTTTTATTTGTCATCAGTATTCTGAATTCTGTTTCTGTCATGTCAACAAAATCTTTATGGGTGGAATTTTCTGCTGTAGCTCCCTCCATTGTAATCCCTTGGGGGAGTTGATATGCTCTGAATTTCTATGTTGCCAGGGTTCTCTTGCTGATTAATACCCAATGGGTTTGTGTTCTTTTTTTTTTTAACTTTAAGCCAAAATTTTAGGGTGTTCCTAAATTGTACTTGAGAGATATTCCCATTGGCCTCAATTAGACAGCTCACAGGAGGCAGTTGGGTTTTGGAGGGCATTTCCTGGGCTAACCAAGTGGCACAGCTATCTGTTGGGTATAGTGCTGATCAACAGGCTGTAAGGCTGTTTGTATGCCCAATTAGGCAGGCTGGTGACAGCACTGGCTGCCCTAAATGTAGAGCTCTCCGTTCCCCCTTTCCAAAGCAAAGCAGTAACTCCTTGATCCACTAGCTTCTCAGCATGCTTTAGGTCTGCTTGGCTGCCAGATATGTTGGTCTGGTATCAGATTCATGGCCCCAGAGGCAGGGCTCTTCCTATCTATTCTAGGACCTGCTGATACAAAGTGGCTACTTGGACTCGGCACCTGTGGCTCAAGTGGCTGAGGTGCCAGCCACATACACCTAAGGTTGTGGGTTCGAATCCAATCTGGACCCGCCAAAACAACAATGACGGCTGCAACCAAAAAATAGCCAGGTGTTGTGGTGGGCACTTGTGGTCCCAGCTACTTGGGAGGCTGAGGCAGGAGACTTGCTTCAGCCCAAGAGTTGTAGGTTGCTGTGAGCTGTGATGCCATAGCACTCTACCCAGGGGGATAGCTTGAGGCTCTGTCTCAAAAAAAAAAAAAAGTAGCTACTTGTTGTTCTTCCATCTGCTTGGTAAATTTTAGGGTTGTTTGGGTGCTTAATCCGAGGGGCTGATGTCAAATTCAGAGACCTCATGATGTGGAGCTTACCCTGAATATTCCGGGTCCTGCCACAGCAAAGCAGCCACTTGCTGCACAGTTAGTCTTTTCAGCAGGTATTTATGGCTATTTGGATACAAAGACTGGCAGGCTGATATCAGTTTCAAAGGCGCCAGGATGTGGAGTTCACCATGTATCTTCCAGGGCCTATCAAAGTGATGCAGCAGCTTGTTGTTCCACTAATCCACTCAGCAGGGTTTTAAAGCCTTTTAGACACTAAAACTAGCAGGCTGGGATCAGATCCAAAAGTGCTAGGATGTGGAATTTTCCATGCCTCTTAGCCACTGACTGTTTAGATGACCCAATGCCTTCTCTCGTGGCCCTTCCCCTCTCATAGTCTACCAAAACTGCCTTGTCACACAGGGTGGAGTTCCTGGAGACCGGTCTCCTTTCCTCCAAGCCAGGATGGTGGGGCTGGGGTCAAGGCTTTAGGTGACACTGCTATGCAGCAGACAGTGGATGAATGGAATCAGAACCAGCCAGGTGGCAGCCAGGCATAGCCAAACTGCTGTCCCACCAGCAACAGATTAAAAAAGCTGTGGTTTCCTCCTGTGGTCAGGGAGGGGAATCTGCATCTTGCAGTCTGCCTCTCAGGGTCTCCCACCACGGGATCACTCAAGGCCTCAAGGCCATGCAGTGAAGAGCCTACTTGGTTCCTGTGAGATATGGTGGGATGGCAGGGCTTTTCTCCCTTCACCCCTCCTGTACCCTGCCCACTCCACAAGCAGTTATTCCCACTGGAGACTGGTGAGAGAGAAGATGTCTTTCACAAGGCTTGCTTACATTGGTTGCTATGGGGGTGGGGAAGGGTCCAGACTTCTTTTGCTGCTCCAGCGCCTGAAGGGGAAGTCCATCCTAGCTGTCTGAGCATGGGTGGTGTTCTCAGTATGCCAGTGCAGAGAAAAGTGGGCCCAAGCAAGGGGTTCTCTGTCCAGTTGCTAAAGAAAGGAGGTTATAGCTACAAGATGGTTGGAGATGAAATTGCTTTTCATTATGTTGGGCAAGAGGGAGATTCAGATGAGGAAATACATAGGTGCAGGAAAGCTAGGTTTCTGGTCTCTCATGGTACTTTTCTATGGGGTGAGATTTCCTGTGTTTTGTTGCTTCCTTCCCTCCTTCTTTCCTTTATTCTCTCCTCCTCCTCTTCCTCCTCTGTAGCAGACACCTGAAAAGAATATGTAGGAGAAGCCTGAAAAGAAATACCTTGGTAATAATGGAATGGGGAAGGGATTGGTCTCTCATTAAAGAGAATGAGAGCAGGTAAGAGCAGGATACAAGAACACCGACATTATTGTAGTGTAGTAGTCTCCACACCTGTGGTGTATCATTTCTATAAAGAGCCATGGGAGAAGCTAGTTGAGGCTCTGGCTGTGACTCTGGCTGCTCCTACTAAGACTGACTGCTGCACCTTTGAGGCACTCCGGCATGTCTGACCTGAGTGAGGCAATAGGCTCCACCTGATGGGGAGCCTTACCAGACTGAGACAATGGGCTTCCTGGCATTTATGGGAAGCCATTCCCCAAGGGAGCATGTACCTCGGCCTGTGTCCTGACAGTTTCACAGGCTGGGGCTGGCGACCTAGTGTCCCTGCTCTGACACTCCTCCTTCCCTTCCTCTTCCTCCTTCTCCTCCTTCTTTTCCTCCTCCTTCTTCTTCTGGGTCTTGGTCTGCATCCACACTGGAGTGTCCAAGTATCTGGAACTTACAATCACTTTTTGTCTTTCCTCCAGTTCTGAAGTCAAAATTAACCATGCTGTCCCTTTTTGTTCCTATTTGCCCTGATAGTGAAACCTTTTGGAATTCCACCTAAATTTTGTGGGAGCCAAACTAATTAACTCAAGTCGCAAGTCAAACTACCTCCTTTTTTTTCACTGTTTGTTTAGGACAATGAGCCGCCACACACCAGGACTAGGGACCTTATCATACCTAGGTGTTAAAGCCCACATTCTGACCCTCCCCGCCCCTTTTGCATTCATCACCCACCTGCGACCCCGCCCCTTTCACATTCGTCACTCTATACTCTCCC
>NW_003852654.1:1092069-1105271 GCF_000181295.1 Otolemur garnettii | reverse complement strand
GGAGGGAAGAGGGAAAGGTATAAAGGCATTGTTTGAACAGTCTGTAAGAGCTGTTCCCGCATTTTCTCAAAAGGGCAGCCCAGGCTCTGAGCTTGATGCACAAATAAAATTCCTCGTGCCTTTGCAGCGATGTATGAACTCTCAGAGTGGTGCTTGAATTGAATCTGGGGGTTAACATTTGGGGGCTCTCCTGGGATTCTAGCCCCTCTGAGAGACTCCTGACATCGGAGGGACATCTATCGGTGAGATTTGTCCGCTTGCAAGCTGTCTAGTGTTTGATGTTGTCTGTTTGTTAATCTGTGTTTGTAGGTCAGGGCTGAATGGGGAGGTGGACGTGCCGCGGCCCCATGAAGGCGGGGAGAGGAGACGTCTTCTCCTACTGTATATGTTTTCTAGGGACCAGCCTGGAGGCAGGTGACGAGATGCTCCGGGAAGGAAGCACAGTGCGTGGTAAGATCCTCCTATTTGGTTAAAGCCAGCGTGAGTTCGAGTCCCCCTGGACAGAGCACCTGTCTCCTACTTGGTCAGGTCCTGCGTGGGTTCGAGGCCCCCTGGACAGTGGGTCTGTCTTTTTCTTAGGGCCAGTGTGGGTTCGAGTCCCCCCGGGAAAGTGTGTCTGTCTTTCTCTTAGTTAGGGCCAGTGTGGGTTCAAGTCCCCCTGGACAGTGTGTCTGTCTTTTTCTTAGTTAGGGCCAGCGTGGGTTCAAGTCCCCCTGGACAGTGTGTCTGTCTTTTTCTTAGTTAGGGCTAGCGTGGATTCGAGTCAGTGTGTTGTCCAAAGTATTTAAGTGTGAGTTTTTCCTTTTTTTCTCTTGTTAACTTACTCTCTCTTTTCTCCCTTCTATCTGCACTCTGAGACTGTCCATTGCTTTTCCTCCTTCAATACCCTTATACATTTATATACATATGACACTGTGTAAAACCTGCCAGCTAAACCTATGCGAGATTTGTTTACCCTATTTGTGCTCAAACTGTAGGTTTCAGCATTTTGTCCAATGTCTCTGTGAGGACTGGTCAAGACCCCAGTCCCTTGACCCTAGACACTATTTTGAGTGGGTCACAGACCAATTCCTCCAGGGGACTGTCTCTGATTTCAACCCTGACGAAATCACAGTCTTCGCTTTCCTATTCTATCTTTTACTCTGAAACTGTCTATCTGTCTTGATCATACCCCAAACCCCCCAGAACTTCATGTTTTCCCTCCATGACCTAACAAAAGGAACTCCATTAGCCTGGTTGTGGAAGCAGGTTATGAGGTCAGTAGGAAGGAAAGCCCAATGAATAATAAAGTTTGCATACCCACAGAAAGAGTGCTTGTTTTGTCAGACAAAGGTCCGCTGTTGCTCCATGTGCCCCAGTACACCTGAAACCCTCTATCATTCCGAATACTCGTGGCATCTATCCAAAAAGTGTAGTACTGAGGGCTGTCATGTGGAACATCCCATTGAGACAGTTAGCTGGTCCTGTTCCCCTCACTCCTTTTACTCAGTAACTCTGTGGTGGGTACAGAACACCAACCCAGCAGAGTGTCTTGCCCATTTGTTTTTTCATCACCCCCAAGTGGTCGAACCAGGATTTGAGGGACTGAATACAATCTTACTACTTCTGTCAGCCTACTCAGGAGTCCCTCCTCACCTAGCAGAATTTTCCTTTATACCAGACCTAGATATCCATCCCTATCGGGGAAGAAAGCGGCCCAAACAATATGGGCGTAAGCCTCCTAACCTGTGTAGACGCCCCACTGGCCCCCCGGGAACAGTTGTGGGTTGGCTCCAGGACTTGGCTTTCCTTAATGTTATTGGCCCAGCTTTCTGGCCACTTGTTCATCAGTTCCTTAAGGATTGGGGCCAGATCTTTGCTCATGCTGTACGCCCCACCTACACCAAAAGAGGTTAATCTGAGACCAAGGCCATCCCTTTATGGGTATTTGGGGAGCAGATCTACTCATTCCCGTGGGACCCGGAGAGGTAATTCCATTGGTAGAGAGACAAAGTGGGTCACAACTGCCAGACAGAGCCCCACCATCAACCCAGTTCTAATTTTGCCTGGAAACCTGGGGAGGGGGAACTTTTGCTTTTTGCCAGTATTTTGTGTAGTGTTGGGTTAGTGTGTTTATTGTTATATTTTGGAGACAAAATGGGACAGACACCATCTGCATCTTCCCCCATTGAACTATTCTTGGGACATTTTAAGGAAGTCAAGGCTAAGGCCCATAACTTATCTGTAGCTATCAAAAAGGCCCGCCTACATACATATTGTACTGAAGAGTGGCCCATCTTTGGAGTCGGATGGCCACGGGAAGGGACCTTCTACCTACCCCTAATAAAAGCAGTAAAAAATAAAGTTTTCCAGACAGAGGGAGGTCACCCTGATCAGGTACCATATATTATCGTATGGGAATCCTTAGTCATCGATCCTCTCTCGTGGGTGACACCATACTTAATAAAAGCAGAGATACTGGCAGCCAGAGAAAAAGGTACTGAACTTAAAAAGAAATTATATCCTATCCTCCAAGGGGGAGAAGAACCTTCCCCCCCCCACCATGAAAATACACCCACAGCCCCCCCCTCCCAGAACCAGGAAGTACAGGGAGCTCAGGGGCCACAAGTTGCCCCTGATTCAACAACAGATGGTCCCCCAGCACAGGGAACACGGAGTAGGTGGGGGGCACAAAATGAAGATAGGGCGGTGGCTCTCCCCTTACGTGCGTATGGCCCTCCTGATACAGATGGCAATCGGCAGTACTATTATTGGCTGTTTGCTACTTCAGATCTTTACAATTGGAAAGCTCAAAACTCCCCTTTTTCAGATAACCCCAAATGTTTAACCTACTAGAAACGGTTTTGTTCATGCATATGCTGACATGGGACGATTGCCAGCAGCTTTTACAGGTCCTTTTCACTACTGAAGAGAGAGAAAGAATCATCCAAGCCAGCAGACAAAATGTCCTGGGCCCTACAGGAGTGCCACACAGGTGGTGGCAGACATCAGTGAAGCCTTCCCAGTTCGCTGCCCTAACTGGGATTACAATGAGGCTGAAGGTAGGGAACGTCTACGAGTTTATTGCCAGACTCTGTTAGAGTTTATTGCCAGACTCTGTTAGCTGGCCTCCGAGCGGCTGCTCGTAAGCCCACAAATCTTAGTAAAGTATATGATGTTAAACAAGGTAGGAACAAGTCTCCAGCAGCTTTCCTAGAAACTATAATGAATGCCTTTCGACAGTGGACCCCCTTTGACCCTGAAGATCCTGATCACCGGTCCACTGTCGCCATGGCATTCATTAATCAATCTGCTCCTGACATCTGACGAAAATTACAAAAGATAGATAGACTGGGGGAGAAGACCCTAAGAGAATTAGTGGAGGCAGCAGAGAAAGTATATAACAATAGAGAAATGCTAGAAGATAAGGAAAGGAGAGTTGAAAAGCATAGAAACAGGGACCTGGCTCAAATTCTTCTTGCAGCCAGCGCCCCACCCCCTGGAGATAGAGAGAGGCATCTTCAATCTTATTTGGGAGAAAACGAGGAGGAGAAAGGGAAGAATAGAAGGGGACCACCTCCCAGAAATGACCAACATGAGAATAGAAGGGGACCACCTCTCAGGAATGACCAATGTGCTTTTTGTAAAGAACTAGGACACTGGGCTCGGGAATGCCCAAAGAGAAACAGGCGCCAAATGTCCAAAGTCTTGGTCACCACAGAGGACAGTGATTGAAGGGGTCAGGGCTCGAATTCCCTCCCTGAGCCCTGGATAACCTTAAAGGTGGAGGGAAAGCCGATCGATTTCCTGGTAGACACAGGAGCCCAATTTTCAGTGCTGAAAAAAGCAACAGGCACCCTGTCAAAAAGAAAGACCTTAGTACAGGGAGCCACAGGTACAAAACTGTATTCTTGGACTTCTAACCGGAAAGTAGATCTGGGAAAGGGAACAGTGACTCACTCTTTCATGGTTATACCTGAATGTCCTTATCCTTTATTGGGACGTGATCTCTTAAGCAAAATGAAAGCCCAGATCCACTTCACCGACGAAGGAGTACAGCTTATGGGAGAGTCAGGACACCCTATACATGTCCTGACCCTAAGACTAGAAGACGAGTACCGTCTCTTAGAAAAGGAAAATCGAATTGACTTGGACCCTTTAGTGGCATGATGGATGACGAAGTTCCCTGATTCATGGGCAGAAACCGGGGGGCCTGGGCGAGCTACACGCTGCCCCCCATCCATGTTGAATTAAAACCAGGAGCTGCCCTAATCGCCATAAAACAATATCCTATGAATCAGGACACTCGGCGAGGCATAGCTCCTCATATTAAATGCCTCTTAGAGCAAGGAATCCTCCAAAAATGCCAGTCAGCTTGGAACACATCCCTTTTGCCAGTAAAGAAACCAAATAGGGACTATAGACCTGTGCAGGACCTTAGAGAAGTGAACAAAAGAGTGGTGGATATCCATCCAACGGTCCCCAACCCTTACACATTACTAAGCAACTTAAAGCCATCTTTAACTTGGTATTCCATGCTTGATTTAAAAGATGCCTTTTTCAGTCTGTCTCTCACACCTGCTTGTCAACCATTGTTTGCCTTCGAATGGAGAGACCCAGAGAGTGGTATCACCGGTCAACTGACCTGGACAAGATTGCCTCAGGGATTTAAAAACTTCCCCACCCTGTTTGATGAGGCACTACACGAGGATTTGAGTGAGTTCAAATGGGCCCATGAGACTGTGACTATGTTACAATATGTTGATGACTTATTGTTAGCAGCAGCCTCGGAAGAGGACTGCCATTTGGCAACCAAAGAATTACTTAAAACCCTTGGAAAATTGGGATATCATGTATCAGCCAAAAAGGCCCAGGTCTGTAAATAAGAAGTGACCTATTTAGGTTATAAACTACGAGGAGGGCAAAGGTGGCTAACTCCCTCTCGAACACAGGCTATTTTGGGGATACCAGCACCGAGCAACATGCGTCAAGTACGTGAGTTCCTGGGTACTGCAGGGTACTGCCAGCTGTGGATTCCAGGGTTTGCAGAGTTGACTAGACCCCTGTATGAACTAACTAAAACAGGGACAATGTTTGCATGGGCAACAGAACATGACCGTGCCTTCAAAGAATTAAAACAGGCATTACTCTCAGCCCCAACTCTAGTCCTGCCTGACCCCTCAAAAGCTTTTCATTTATATGTAGATGAGAAAAAAGGAGTAGCAAAGGGAGTTCTTACTCAGCCTCTGGGGCCCTGGAACCGGCCTGTCGCATATTTGTCTAAGTGATTAGACACCGTGGCTGCAGGGTGGCCCCCATGCCTCAGAATTTAGCAGCAATAGCTGAACTAGTACATGATGCAGATAAGCTGATGCTAGGGCAGTCACTAATAATAACTGCCCCCCATGCCATTGAAAGGCTGCTAAAACAGTCCCCGGATAGATGGTTGAGTAATGCCCATGTTCTGCGGTATCAGACTTTACTACTCAACCCCGGGAGAATTGACTTCACAGCTCCTGAACTCTTAAACCCTGCTACCCTCTTACCCGAGGTTGAGAACCACCCCTTACATGACTGTGTAGAGGTCCTGGCACAGGTCCATGGAACTCGGCAGGACCTGAAAGATACCCCCTGTCTCCACTGGGAGAGATATGGCTCACAGATGGTAGCAGCTACATGGACAATGGACTTCGGTGAGCCGGTGCAGCTGTTACCACTGCCACTTCAGTCCTTTGGGCTGAGCCCCTCCCGGCTGGAACTTCTGCCCAAAAAGCCAAACTTATAGCTCTCATAAAGGCCCTCGAGCTTGGAGAAGAAAAGGAAATTACCATCTATACTGATAGTAGGTATGCGTTTGCTACTGTCCACGTACATGGGGCCATATATATATAGACGGCTTCTCACGGCGGAAGGCAAAGACATTAAAAACAAACAGGAAGTCCAAGCCCTCCTCAGGGCTGTGTGGCACCCTAAAAGTTTGGCAGTAGTACACTGTCCAGGACATCAAAAAGGAACCAATGAGGTGGCACAAGGAACCAGATTGGCTGACTTAACAGCCAGGGAGGCGGCCAAGAGAACTGTTGACTTAGATAGTAATGCTGTCCTAGTTATACGAGCTCCACAGGTTCAGCCCATTTTAGAGGACTCTCCTAAGTATTCTGACCAGGAAAAAGAATGGACAAAAAGCCATCAGGGAATCATGAGATCGGATGGGTGGTGGATCATAGAAAATAAGATCTATTTGTCTAAAGAAATAACTACTAAACTCCTTTCCTAGTTGCACCAAGCAACTCACCTGGGGGTGCAAAAGATGGAGGAACTACTACATACCTCCCCATACTATATTAGGCATTTAAGAAAAATCCTAGAAGAAATCAGGTCCAATTGTAAAATTTGCCCCATGATTAATGTAAGTCCAGGACATAACACCACAGGTCACAGACAGAGAGGGCATAGACCAGGAGCCCACTGGGAAGTAGATTTCACAGAAATCAAACCAGGAAAATATGGATATAAGTATTCCCTACCAAATGGGAAACTGCAAATGAAGTAGTCCAGAAGCTGCTGGAAGACATAGTTCCAAGGTTTGGGTACCCCTTAACTATTGGGTCGACAATGGACCCGCTTTTGTTTCTCAGGTAAGCCAAGTGGTAGCTCAAGTTTTAGGGACAGATTGGAAATTGCACTGTGCCTACAGCCCTCAGAGTTCTGGGCAGGTGGAACGGATGAACCGAACCTTGAAGGAAGTTCTATCAAAAATGATTTTAGAGACTGGTGGAAACTGGGTAACGCTCCTTCCCTTAGCTTTATTTAGGGTATGCAATACCCCCTATAAATTACATTGTTCCCCCTATGAAATAATGTATGGCGTTCCCCCACCTATACTCCTTGCTCTTAAAACAGAACATTCCTCCACTCCAAATCTGAGACAGTTCCTGAAAAACCTCCAAACTGTGCATGCGGATATTTGGCCCAGACTAAGACAGTTGTATGCTAAACATACTAATGTTGACCCCCACCCGTTCAAACCAGGTGATTCTGTTTTGGTCTGGAGACACTGCTCTGAGACATTGGAACCAAGGTGGAAAGGTCCATACTTGGTGCTCCTTACCACCCCTACTGCCATGAAGGTAGATGGCCTCTACGCGTGGATCCACTCCTCCCACGTTCGCCCATTCCCAACGCCGCGGGACACCCAGACACAGAGTTGGACCTCCGTTAAAGACCCCATCAACCCACTCCGCATCAAGATAAGAAAACAAAACTAACATGGAGGCTTGGGTAATTAGAGGAGTATTAATTATCCTGTTAAATATATATAGTACTATTTCCAGCCCCCACACTCCTCTGAATACAACCTGGCAGGTACTCCTGCCTGACACCGGAGAAATCCTATACCAGACTTCCGGAATCTATCCTAAAAGAACTTGGTTCCCAGACCTCTATGTTGATTTGGAGGACTTGTTCAAACTCCAACTGTGGTGCAGACCTGATTTGTTGGGTACCTTCTATGTGTGCCCAGGGCACCTCCCATACAAATGTGGGGGAGCAGGCTCCTTTTTCTGTAGAGACTAGAGTTGCGTCATCACGGGCCAAACCTGGTGGAGACCAACACGGGGAAATGAACTAATCACTGTAAAGAGACATTCCACCCGTCCAGGTACCTGCCCTTCTAAAAATCCAAAGTGTGACATAGTTCACATTAGCTTCACAGAAAGGGGTAAGAATATGTAAGGAGGATACGAGGTAGGAAGAGATTGGGGAATACAGCTTTACCTGAAGATGGAATCGGCCCCAGGTGCTATCTTCCGAATATGAGTTATGTATAGTCTCCCCACCATAAAACCTCCTGCGAGATTAGGGCCCAACTCCGTTTTCAGTTCCCCTGTATTACTTCCAACAGCCGCTGTTACTGCTCCTGTAATTACTACCTCTGTGCCAGTTCAAACAACAGCTACTCTAGCTCCTGGAGCATCTCCTGCCATAACACCTGACCCCGACCCTATATGGAGCATAATCATCAGCACTTATCGAGTGCTTAATGCTTCCCAGCCCAACCTCACTAAAGGATGTTGGCTTTGCCTAAATGCAAAACCACCTTATTATGAAGGAATAGCAGTGACAGGGAACCTTATCAGTGCTAACGAACTCACTAAATGCCAGTGGACTCAACAGGGACCTAGACTTACTCTACAGTCAGTTATAGGCCAGGGGACCTGTGTAGGACACAATCCATGCCCCGAAACGTGCACTGACACCGTAACGTGGGACAGGGTAGGATATCTAATTCCTCCTAATAACACTTGGTGGGCATGTTCCACGGGCCTAGCCCCATGTCTACATGGAATGGTTTTAAATGTAACCCGTGACTTTTGTGTCCTAGTCCAACTAATTCCTAGACTGACATATTATGACAAAAATAAGCTATATCTAGCTTATGAAACCTACAGCCAACAGCATAGAATTAAAAGAGAACCAGTTACAACTATAACTTTAGCAATACTAATGGGACTTGTAGTTGCTGGGGCAGGGACTGGAATATCCTCTTTAGTATTGCAGGACAAAAATTATGGGGCCCTACGGGCTGTGATAGATTTGGATATAGAAAGGATAGAAAAGTCCATCTCACACTTACAAGAATCACTAACATCCCTCTTGGAAGTAGTACTTCAAAACAGACGAGGATTAGACTTACTTTTTCTCCAGCAAGGAGGCCTATGTGCTGCCCTTGGAGAAGAATGCTGTTTTTACATAGATCACTCAGGGGTAGTAAAACTTTAGTCAATGGAACTAGTTCAAGAAGGACTGCGAAAACGAAAACCGGAAAGAGAACAATCTCAAGGCTGGTATGAAAGTCTGTTTTCTAAATCTCCTTGGCTAACAACTTTATTATCCACTATAGCCGCCCCCCTTTTTATCCTTATATTACTAGTAACAATTGGTCCATGTGTAATCAACAGGTTGTTGATTTTCATTCAAGATTGAATCAATGCAGTTCAACTTCTAGTCTTACAATCCTCTTATACCCCCCTTAACACCAGTGAGAAACCAGAAGTTGCCAAAAGCCCATGATTGGGCTCCTCTAGGTTCAAGACAGAGGGGGGAATGTGGGAGCCAAACTAATTAACTCAAGTAGCAAGTCAAACTACCTCCTTTTTTTTCACTGTTTGTTTAGGACAATGAGCCGCCACACACCAGGACTAGGGACTTTATCATACCTAGGTGTTAAAGCCCACATTCTGACCCTCCCCGCCCCTTTTGCATTCATCACCCACCTGCGACCCCCGCCCCTTTCACATTCGTCACTCTATACTCTCCCCACCTGCGACCCACCGCCCCTTTTGCACTTGTCACTCTACTCTGTATTCAGCCACCTGCGACCCCTGCCCCTTTTTGCGCTCCTCACTCTACTCTGCGTTCGCCCTGCTCACGACCCTTAGCCTTTCTTCTCATTTGCTCACCTGAGACAAAGAAGACTCTCCCTAAGCCAATCAACCCTGAAAAAAACGACCACCTTATACCTGTGGGTTTAAGAGAGATATAGTCTATCCACCAATAAGGGAATTAGGTGGGACGGTCTCAGGGAGGGAAGAGGGAAAGGTATAAAGGCATTGTTTGAACAGTCTGTAAGAGCTGTTCCCGCATTTTCTCAAAAGGGCAGCCCAGGCTCTGAGCTTGATGCACAAATAAAATTCCTCGTGCCTTTGCAGCAATGTATGGACTCTCAGAGTGGTGCTTGAATTGAATCTGGGGGTTAACAATTTCATTTTGGATCGACTATAGGATTTATAGACTGTCTCCTGTGACCTGTGAATTCTTCTCCCACTAATCCTTCAAGAACTGCCATAAAATGCTTGATGTTTACCATCAGCCTTACTATCACAGGACTGATCTTTGCTCCTCCAGGATCACTGAGTTTCTTGGTGGCTTGCCTTCCAAGTCACAAGAGATTTCAAGGCTTGCCAGGAAATTGTCTTGTTCTCAGCAATTCCTCAGATGAGTTCTGAAATTGGTGACTATTATAGCAGGCATGATGTTCCATCCTCTATATTCTTCAAAAAAGAAGGTTAATGTCACTCATGCTTAGCAGGGTAAATACTGCTTTAGTGCTCACTTACCTCTCTCTACATCCCTACTTTTACTTTGTTTTCTGTCTCTATAGATTTCTTACTTTCCAACCTGGTTGGAATTTAAAAAAACATTTTTATTGCCTGAGCTCATGGGTTTGAGACCAGCCTGAGTCTCTATTTTAATTTTGCCTGGGTGTAGTGGCTCACGTCTGTAACCCTAGCATTCTGGAAGGCTGAGGTGAGTGGATTGCCTGAGCTCACAGGTTCGAAACCACACTGAGCCAGAGCGAGACCTCATCTCAAAAAAAAAAAAAAAAATAGCCAGGTGTTATAACAAACACCTGTAGTCCCAGCTACTTGGGAGTCTGAGGCAAGAGAATTGCTTAAGCCAAAGAGTTTGAGGTTGCTGTGAGCTGTGATGCCATGGCACTCTACCAAGGGCAACAAAGTGAGACTCTGTCAAAAAAAATAGTTTGTATCTTAAAGCACCTATATTTTTATATCTTTTTAAAGTTATCTTCATTGGGGAGGTTATTTTCTGAGCAGTTATAACTTTCCAACCACCTTTTATTATTTATTTTGCAGAATTATGATTGAAAAATATTGGGAGTTTTTGTTAAGTGAAAAGACAGATTTGATTGATAAGGGGAGGTAAAAAGTCAAGGCCTTCAGCATGCTGAATGGGGGTTCCCGAGTGGGTAACCCTGTTGGCCCTAGGTCTAGGGGTTAACATACAGCTTTTCTTACCCTGCAGACAGGAGGTGTTTGAGAACATGGATTGTCATAATGAGGCAAGAAAGTAAAAGCAGAACTAAAAGAATCGGTTCTAGCCACCCTGTGTAGGCCTCAGCCAAGCCACAGGCATTTCTGTTGTCTATATGTTTCTTCCTTGACATACTCAGGGTCTAGATTATAACCTAGTAACTTCCCTGGACTTCTATTGCCTTTGAGAGCAGGTGGTCCGACCGGTCTCAAGGACACGGGCAAATCTGACCTTCCCCCTTGAGCCCGGGACCTTGAGGATGATGTCATGTCTCTCTTTGTTTTATGACCCTCATGTGCACTCCTGCCCTGAAAAGTGGGTAAAAGAGAGGCAAGAGATTGAGTGGGGGGGGGGCTCAATTTTGGAGACACACTGTTGTTCCGAGTTACCCCCCAGCTGGAATAAACCCGCTTCCTCTAATCAACTGGTGCCTAGAGTCTTCTGTCTGCGTGGGTTTCCTGCTACAATAATGGATTGGCTCCAGAGGCCTGAGGGCAGAAGTTAATTTTAAAACTGCTCTTGTGTAGGAATGTAGTCTTGTTTTGTTTATGGTGTATTCTCTGTATTCAGAGTGGCAGTTTAGGTGGGATGCTGGTCAGACTGACTCTTGGACCTGTTTAGGGCCAAAGAACATGGTTTAGCTAGCTTAGGCCTAGAAATGGGGTTCATATTCAGTCCTGCATAGGGGGAAACCTGTATCAGTTTTCCCTTTCCTAACGGAAGCCCTAACTGCTGTTAGGGAAAAGGGACAAAGACCATTCTGGCTGCTTCCTGTGTAATATGGGCAAAGACAAAAGGGGGGACCTTAGGGGTTCCTCAGAGGAGGATAATCCAGAAGTCCACAGTAAACGGGAGTCTGAATTGGTCATAGTCTTGAATAATTAGCCTTATGACACCTAGGAGGATAACAGTTACAGCATGCAGTACAAAGGGACATAAAGCATGGGGTACATTGGCTATAACAACAAAGAAATGATCCTAAAGCAAGAATAATTTTCACACCAATAAATAAAGCTCTTAACCAACTTAAATTAGGTAACCAAGAAAACAACTGACTAAGACCAAAACCAAATCCTTCTCTTTGGTTGATATTGATGCAGGATCCCGCCACTCAAGGCTGCACAGCCCTCCACTCCATTTTCTAGCCCAGATGAGCTCAGAAATCAGACCCCCATCTCTAGGTATAAACAGGCTTCCCTTAAACAGGCTTATCTTTCCAGGATACACCCTCTAGGCTCTAGAAAGGTCATGAACAAAGCAGCCTGAAAGGTTTTGGGTGATTCTACCTTGAGTAGGCAGCACACACCCTAATTCCTTCCCTGAGGCCAAAACTGCAAAGACTTAGTAACCTTGCCCCATACAAGGTGGGCCCTGCAGGCCAGGGCCCAGGAACAGAACTTATGTGGAAACAACAAAATGGAGCTGATCTGGTCCTCACACTTTCTCTTTTTATCTCTAGTCAAAAAGTTCCAACCAACAGATACCTTTCTCATTGGTCAGTTTGAATCAAGTGGGAGATGCTGTTCCAGCCCCTACAGAACTACAGGATTTCACAGAAGTGGAAACTTCCAGGTTCCAGGAAGTTAAGTCTACAAATTCATAAGAGTTGAGTCACCTTGGAGAGGACCCTGCAGGTGTATCCTTGTGGTCTGCTTGAGAAGACCTCTGTTCTCCTACACTTCATCATTCCTGGGTATCTTTTCTCACTCCCCCACTTTTGAGATTCCATATATATTTTAATTTGGAGTCTCAATATAAGGTTGCTTCTGTAGGAGCCAATGTTAATTTGCAAGACTGGCTCCAGGAGTTACACTGACTCTATGGATCAATTTGTTTTCACTATTTTTTTTAATACTAACTTTTAAAAAAACTTTATTTATTTGCTGTTTTTGGCCAGGGCTGGGTTTGAACCCACCACCGCTGGCATATGGGACCAGCACCCTACCCTTTTGAGCCACAGGCGTTGCCCTGTTTTCACTATTTCTTTTGAGAACAATTCTTTTGCTGCAGTTCTCACTGTCTCAGGTACTATTATAATTTTCACTTTTTACATTCTACTTTACATCACTTTTCTACAAAATCTAAGGCATAGAGGTATTTCTGATCTGTTCTATAGTTTTGTTGGGTCCGAAAAAGCCTCCCGAAGTAGCCCCAATCGACAAACTCGAGACACGCTCCGATGTAAGAGGCATAAGGTGAGATTTGTTACAGACCCAGGAGGCCCGGGGGGCCTGGGGGCCCCGGGCCTGGACTCTCCTGGCATGCAAGCTGAGGACGAGCCCCGAACTCAGGGTGAAGGCAGTTTTTATGGGGTACAGAAAGCAAGAGGGGTAGGGTCAGATACGAGTACACTTTTCATTGGTGGTTGGTGATTTCACTAGTAAAGGAGG
>NW_003852654.1:1087822-1091956 GCF_000181295.1 Otolemur garnettii | reverse complement strand
GTTGGTGCAACCTGGTTACCTGTATTTCAAGGTAATAGAAACTTATTGTTTATTATAGCAACTATTTGCCTAAGGTGACTCAGTTTACAGCACAGTGGCTGTGCAACCTGGGGTGGGGGAAGGCAGCAGGGAGTGGCCCTGCAGGTTTCACTGGCAGAGGGTGGGGCGGAAGGGCTACGCGGTAAACAGCTAGGAATGGGGCTTGTGCTGTAAACAACAAAATGGGGCTAGTTTGGCTCTCACGGTTTCTTTCCTGGTTCCTTCTGCTGTAGCACCCTGTTATGGTGCTACAGGCAGTAAACTTCAGAGTCACTTGGCTGAGATTTCCTATTTCCCTGGTCTGGACCAGCATTCAGATTTCAGGGACTGTGACTCCTCTCGGGTTCTTTACCCAGTCTTTAATTGTACTGTGGTGGGGGGCTGATAGACATATGTGTTTTCACATTTCCTTGTGTCACATATTGAGTACTGTGTCTGATTATGAGTGAAAACTCCCTTCTGGGTGCCTTCACATTCAAAAAAGCTATAAAGGAGTCACACTTGTCTTATTTATTTTAGTGGTGTGGATGCACAGATCACATCCCTTTCCCCCAGGTCGAAAGTCCAATTAAGACAAGTCCCCTGAGGAGCTTCCTCAGTCTTCAGCCACATGTTGGCCAGTGAGCTCCCAGTATGTGGCTGGAGCAGGGCATGTTGACGGGCTTAAAAGTTACCTTTGCTTCCCACAGGGCAGTGAAGCTCTCTTCAGCCAGCTGTGATGAATCCAGTCTTCTTTTCCACCTTTGCTGCTGTGCATGTGGTCATGATGATGGTGTAGCATCCCTTCTACCTTGGTTTGAGGGGGACCGGTTTCTGATCGTTGACCTAGACTTGATCCCCTCGATGCCCCAGAGAGAAAGGATGTACAGATACAAAAGACTGAACATAACACAGTTAATTACCTAAGGGGAGATCTTCCTTGCTACTGTACCTAGTGCTTCTGACTGACTATTCCATTCAATCTCTCCCAGTTCTTTTAGGGGTACCTGCTAAATTACAGAGGATTGATGGAGACCTGTTTGAACAAGAACAGTGCTAAGGCCTGTATCCAATTAAGATCTGTTTCCTGGCAGAGTTTATCAATTCCTGCTCTTATGGCCCCTTTTCATGCACTGTGTCCACCCAAGCTTTAAGGCCTATACATCAAACATAGTTTCCAGGTGATATTCTTTAGCTATCATTTGCACTATTTCTGTTACAAAGACTAGCCCATTGTCAAATCTAAACCAGGGTGGTAACCCATGGGATGATTTCTCTGGGCAACACTTGTACTGCTTCAGGAGTCCTCTTCATCCTGGTGGGGAAGGCTTCCACCTACTCTAAGTACATGCAGACCAGAGCTAGTAAGCACCAATTTCCTCCACATCTGGACAACTAAGTAATGTACACTTTCAAATCTTTGACAGGGGCTTCTGCATATGACTGAATTTTAGGCAGCAGGTATGGTCCCTGTCTAGCATTGTGTTGGTTGCATGTCACATAATGCTAGATGACTTTCTTGGCAAGGGTGGCCAAGGGGGGAATGTAAAAGTATCTCCCCAGAAGCCTCTTAATTTTCTTTTGCCTCTGTCCTAAGTGCATGGCCTCATGCATACAACCTCTATAACTAACCTCAGATTTTTACACAGTAAGCTTGATATTCGGTGAGGCATGAGTTGGTCAACCAATGATACCCCATGGTGTTCATAAGGGTCAGCACTTCATATGATACTTAGACTCTTAATATTTGTCCTAAAGTCAACTTATCAGCCTCTTGCACCAGCATGGCAGTGGCTTCAAGTGTTCTTAGGCATGGGGGCCATCCTTTCGAGACCCCATCAAGTTGTTTAGAGAGATAAACAACTGGTCTTGCCCAGGATGCTACATTCTAGGTGAGCATTATCTTGGCTATTCTATTTATTCCTGATACCTACGGTTCAAAAGGCTTGGCCAGGTCAGGGAGGTCTAGCAAGTAGGCCTGAAATTTTCCTTTAGCCTTTTGAAGGCTTTTGGTTGTTTAGCATTCTACTCAATTGGCCTGGTCTCTTCCCCCTTAGTGACTTCATACAATGGTTTGGCCAGTCTGTATGTTTCAGATAGCCTTTCACGGAAATTTT
This sequence comes from Otolemur garnettii, assembly GCF_000181295.1. Lineage (NCBI taxonomy): Eukaryota > Metazoa > Chordata > Mammalia > Primates > Galagidae > Otolemur > Otolemur garnettii. Next base: position 1,089,821 of record NW_003852654.1, on the reverse strand, counting down.
CAAGGTTTTCATCTGGTTTCTGCATTACCTTAGCTACTTTGCATACGTTTGTGGCTTTCTGGCTCCCTTACACTGGCAAGGACAAAGTCAAGTTTAGGTTCAGGGTCAGAGAATTAAAGCATTTAGCAGTAACTTACAAATATCTGCAAGTTCTGAATTTCAAGGCTAAGGTTCACACAATGAATATTAGTATTCCTACTTATAGACTTAGCACAGTTCTTAAGATAATACCTAGCTTTAAGAGTCCCTACAGAACTGAGCCAAAATTCTAGACAATTCAAGTGAATATTCCTGAATATCAGTTGGGTGTGGGACCACTTTTGAGGCTGTGTTACAGTCACACCATTTACTGTGAAATTCTCATTCAGGTTCCAATTTTTCCTGAGGTATCTGTATAGACACAGCAGATAATGCTTAATACTGCACATATTTTTTCAGTGTAGCCAACAAGTGACCTTTTTTGTCTTAAGGCTTCAGAGAAAATATAACTGCCATATATAATTCTATATCCTTTGGCCAGTCTCTTAGTCGCATATAACAGATCAGTTTAGTAAAACAGATATGTCTCATTTTATGATTTGGCATTGCAGATAAGGCTGGAATCTAATATAGGTGGGCTACAGGGTTTTTTTTTTTTTTCTCTTCTGAACCATTTCTCTTTCTCTAATTTTTCTCTTTACTAAAAAAAATTATACCAGACTTATTTCAATTGCCGAAATAAACTGTACTTTCAGTATACTGGGTTGGATTATTTGCATAAAGTGCAGCAAGAATAATTATTAGCCATCTAGGCTTTTCTTTAAAATTGTCTTTGCTGGAACCTTTTATAAGGAATCTCAGGTTAGACTTGAAAGCCTTCCATGAGCCCAGGTTTTCATCTGTGCCATTAGATATCTGTATGCATTGGGTAAATTCCTCTCCTCTTGAGGTCCCCAATCAAATTTTTGTTCCCAGACCTGTGATCAAGTGATATTCTTTATTTACCACAAATCAGGAAATATTATCGGTGGGTATCTGGCCAGTTTTTCCAATAGGCTTTTTTTTTATTGGCCTTATAAAGTCAACCTTAATTCCTTAACATAGTCTGGACACCTCTGAAAATGCTATTCCAGTCAAAGCCTTAGAGAAATAGCCAATGCCTTATAGGACTAAACAGATTCTTATTGAACTTATTTAAATAACTGTATTGTCAGAAATTAAGAATACTTAGAAATGGCTTCCAAATTCTGGAGAAATTGAGGAGAGAGAAAAAATAAATGTTTCAGATTCTGCCTATAAGTACATACATTGCTGAAAGCTACAAATAGCTCAAGAGACAGAAAATGGCCTTCTTCACTTCTGGAAAACAGAACACAGAAAGAATCAGCAATATTTCAAACTAAAAGCCATAACAAACCAGCCCAGATCCATGTAACTGATTTTTGTTCTGTTTGAAGTTAGGTTAGCAATACTCATGGACATGTTAGCTTTCTAATTAAAGTCCTAGAAGTTTTCTTTTAGCCTGATGCTATTTAATTTCTAAAGACATCAGAAATTTGAATTTGAGAGAAGGTACCAGCCTTTCCAAATATTTCTCTGGAACAAGAAACTTTGGACTTAGCCAGTTACAAAAAATACTTTTGAGATGAATTAAAATGATTACTGACAATATACACTAAGACAGACCAATATTTTATAATATTGGAATATATATATAAACATAATCCACACAAAATTAACTACCATTCCATATTTGACAATATCTCCTATACATTTATTAACATACCAAATAAGCCCAATATGTCTTTCTCAGACTTTCAGTGGTCTTAATATTTCTTTTTTTTTTTTTTTTTGTAGAGACAGAGTCTCAGCTTATCACCCTCGGTAGAGTGCTGTGGCGTCACATAACTCACAGCAGCCTCCAACTTCTGGGATTAGGCAATTCTCTTGCCTCAGCCTTCCAAGTAGCTGGGACTACAGGCGCCTGACACAACACCTGGCTATTTTTTTTTTTTTTTTG
>NW_003852654.1:1082804-1087802 GCF_000181295.1 Otolemur garnettii | reverse complement strand
TTTTTTTTTTTTTTGCAGTTTGGCCAGAGCCGGGTTTGAACCCACCACCCTCAGTATATAGGGCTGGTGCCCTACCCACTGATCCACAGGCAAAGAGACCAAATTTAGAGTTTTGATTTTGAAAGGTTTGTCAAATATAAAAGGCTTAGAACATTTGTTCAAACAAGATTACAAGCCATAGCCGGGCACTGTGGTAGGCACCTGTAGTCCCAGCTACTCAGGAGTCTGAGGCAAGAGAATCACTTGAACCCAGAAGTTTGAGGTTGCTCTGAGCTGTGATGTCATGACACTCTACCAAGGGTGACAAAGTGAGACTGTCTCAAAAGAAAAATAAATGATTACAAGCCAAAAGATTCTAAAGGCAATACTGAATAGTCAACTGAAGCACATGCAAATTCCTTCACAAATTTCCTTTTGTGAACCTTATTCAATCTTGCACAGGTAATTTACAAACATTCTAAACCTTCTGGATTTCCCTGCCTATCACTTTCTTAAATAATCAGTCTGTTTCAGGACAAAATTTACCACACAAGATCCTTTTCTCACACAATGCCATTTTCCTTTCTCTCTCATTTTTCTTACTTTCAAAAAACTACTTTTCACAAAACAGGATCACAGTTTACTATGAAGTTAATTATTCACTTGGCTAAACTTATAAATTAGAATGCTTAAAAGGAAAGAATCTTCTTGATTCTTTCTTTGACAAAGACTCAGTTTCTCAAACACTTTAAACAATCAAATCATTACATTTTACAAATGATAGACATTTTATGGAATATAACATTGCTACAGGATTTTCCCACTTAGGGCTAGGCAGGGAACCCCCATTTTTCAAGCTCAGATGAGCTCAGAAATCAGACTCCCATCTCTAGGCATAAACAGGCTGCATCCTGCAGGCCACACCCTCTGAGCTCTAGCAAGGTCATGAACAAAGCATCCTGAAATGTTTGGGGGTGGCTCCCCCCTGATTGAGGAGCACACACCCTGATCCCCTCCCTAGACAAAAACTGCAAAGACCTAACAACTTTGCCCTGGGGAGGGACTGCATTCATTCATTTGTTAAAACATTCAGCTTATAAAGGTGTTTTTCAACTTACCAAGTCCTGGCCAAAATTTCTCTTAGGGCCAATGTTTATCCCTAGACAAAGGACCGATGCAGGAAACCTCTAACTTGGGTCTCTTCCACCCTGCCAGAAGCTCTGGTGCTCTCCACTCCCTTTGCATGCTCCTCTGTCCAACAAAGTCCAGCATTTTATCACTGATCTGTGGTCCATGGGCTCAATTCTTGAATCCCTGAGACCAAGGACTCACTGGAGAAAGTCCACAAAACCACAACACAGGCATCCTTTCCGATGTCTTTCTGATGTCTTTTTATTGTCTCACATGGCCCCATGGCATCAAAGATGGCCACCAAGGACTGGATATGTTTCTGTTTCCAAGACAGAAAGCAAAAACTCAGAACATCCAGTTTCTCTCAGAATAGCCAGGTGGTAAAGTTGGAGCAGGGAAGAAGGGACCATGTGGGCTAGACTGCCCTGTAGCTGCTGGCCTAAGTATGGAGTACATGCCCTTAGGCCTCACAGAATTCAGAGGCTTAAAATCAAGAACATAAGCTCAAGTCAAATCTAGCAATGTTAGAAATATTACACAGGTGGCAGTTTTATAATCTTTGAACATTTGAATTTTAATAACAGGTTTAAAACTAATTTTATCTTAAGGGACACTAGAATCACTTCAACAATAAGTCATTTGAGTTATTTCTGTTCACACAAAGGTCTCAATCTTCCCAAAGACATAGTTAGCACATAGTCTCCTGTAAATCCTTTTTCAAAATTCTTCAGTACAATTCCCCATGTGGTTGACTTCCCCATGTTTCCCATTTCCTTCCCTCAGACAAACACATTGTGGATAAGGTAAAAATAAGGATACAGATAGAGGCCAGTCACACAGTCATTTTGCCCTGTGAAAAGTGGGGGGGTGGTAAAAACACTGCCTATTGTTACCCATCTCAGTGGCCAAGCACTCACGTGCACACAATTCCAGGCTTTTTCTAACTTGAGCTGCCTTGATTTCCCACTCAAATTGCCATTTAACCATAGGAGGTGAACCAACACTCCCCTAGGCCGTGTGAGGGGAAGTCGGAACCTCACCCTCAGTGTCCAGTCTCAGTCACACCAGACCCACACTGTCTCATATACCTCTCAGCAGGCCTGCTGGCAATCTAACACCTAGGGGTTGATTGGACTCCTGCTTCCACTCAAATAGTGGGGACCCCAGATCAACCATACCTTGCCTTAGACGTCTCCCAGTGCAGGTGCCAATTCCTCCTGGTGTTTGACTCCTTGTGAAAGGTTATGGAGCCAAAGATGAAAGATTATTCTGAGGTGTGAGATGAAAGGAAAACAGAGGTCCAGTTTGTGCAATTAAAATGGTTTTATTCCACCTGGGTGGGGTAAGATTTCCAACTGGGCCAGGAAAAAATCCACACATGGGTAAAGGCAAAAAAGGGTTTGAAAGGTCAGGAAGGTGGGAGTCAGGACATTGCCTTTCCTGGGTTGGACATCTGTTGTAATGGTGAAGGTTGGCCCATTTACCTTTCCCAGATGGGACATCCTGTGGGTGAGGGTAGGGGGTTGATTCTTTTAGGCAGGTCCACCCTATTTGAGTGGGGTTTGATCTATCACCTTGAAGACCTGCTGTTGGGGTCCTTTCACCACCCACTTGCCCAATTGAGGCATCCACACAGGGAAGCCAAGCTGCCTTCCTGGTGTGGTCAGTGGTTCACATCGCCCAAGCTGATCAGGGCTCTCCCACCCCACCCCACCCCACGTGGATATTCAGAGGGTTGGCGGCAACTACCAGGTGCATCTGAGCCTATTCTCTCCTCAGGTCCTTTCGCTTCCAGGTCAGGGGACCGAAAATGTTGCAGGAAGATGAGGCCCAACGGAGAGGAAGAGCACCCAAACATCATATTTAAGAGGAATAAAGGGTTTTATTCAGCTGGAGGAGCAAATGGCATAGAAAATTTCAAAATGGCTATGCTCCCCTAAAGGCCTCGTCTTTCCCTTTTTATCTCTAGTCAAAAAGTTCCAACCCAGGTTATCTTTCTCACTGGTCAGTTTGTGTCAAGCTGGAGAAGCAGGCTCCAGCCTTTACAGAATCATGGGCTTTCACAAAAGCAGAAGCAAGCATCAGTCCCCAAGTCCCAGGAAGTTAAGATTTTAAAAATTCCTAAGAGCTGAGTCACCATGGAGAGGACCTCACAGATGTATTCTTGGGGTCTCCTTGAGAAGACCTCTGTTCTCCTAGACCTCATCCTTTCCGATATCCCCTCTCAACATGATTATGTCTTAAAAGTAAATAATCAATGGTTGCTCAGTTTTCTAAGAAAGTTTCCTGGGCTTGTCCAAGTTTTAAGCTTAGGATGCAAATAGCACAGCACAAGCTAGCTGACCCATCTCAACATTTAATTCAATTACCATGGCTGGATCACAAATAAGGACAAGGAAAGGCACTCATCTGGCTTGAATAGGTGAACATAACTCTGGCAATCTTCTGGGAGATTAAGATGTTGGGTCTGCCAGGTCCTTTGAGTTTGGGGGTTATTCAGGTCCTATGCCAGGCATCAATGTACAGATGTGAAGTAAGATGTATTAGGGTTTGTTAGGGTGTGACTTTGGTATGATGAATCCAGGTCTTAGGTTTTGCCAATCTTAACTGTGGCAGGAGTTGTAAAAACAAGATATGAACAAATTGAGCATGTGTTCATTCTTTTCATCTGTCCTCCAGTAGCCTATGATTTTAAGGTTAACAGATGTTAAACATATGTCTTTAACAGGGGATGGCATAAGATAGGATCCTGTCTTAGATCATAAATTGATCTTCCTCCCTTAATCAGTATATCTCTTAAGAGTGGAGTTAGGACTTTTTAGGCATAATTAGAAAGGACTAAATAGAGAATAGCCAATTTCCCCAACTATTAAGAGTTGAGAGAAATTTGGTAACCAGACTTCCAGACACCCCCTTGATAGTTATGGACCTGGGGGACAAGAATCCAGGAATTAAGAGAAGTGCAGGTAGGAGAAAATTTACTTATTGTCACTCCACAGTCAGATGCACCTGGGGATTTTCTGGTAGTAATAAGATGAGCCGGAGCCATTGGAGGCTATCCTGGACATACTTAATCAAGCTCAGGAGCTGAAGGAGCTCTCATTCCCTGAGGTCTTCACTTCTGGGAAGAGGCCGATCTTTAATAGTTACTCCTGCATTCTGGACAAGGGCCAGTGGCTTTCCTGCCAGGCTGCATCACTTGATTAGAGTCTCTGCCTTTTCCTTCTCTCCTTTTTCTTGGTTTAATTATAAAATACTGATGTGGCCATTTTTAGGTTTTCCTAAGTATGGTAGGGCCTATAGCCAATTTTTGTAGATTTCTCCTAATGTCTGAGGCTGTTGAGTAATGAATTTATACTTTAAAATAGTTTGGCCTTCTGAAGAGTCAGGTGTAAACTGGATAAATTTTCAATGCCTTGTCAGTCACTTAAGAAAGGCTGAGGGATTTCCTTCCCTCTCCTGAGTGATAGAAAGCAGTTTAACACAATTCTCAGGGCTCCACTTAGCGTCCTTTAAGGTGGCTTTCTCTCTATAGGGTACCTAGTCTTTTTTGAGAAGGCCAGATTAGCCCCATCTTGCACTCCTTCACCACTTAGGCCTGGCCAAAGGGAAGTGTTAAATAAACATACCTTGTGAAGATAGGGCAGATTAGCCTAGGATGTGGGCACTTGTAAAAACAGTTCCTAAAACACCATTTGGTTCCCTTTGTAATGGCTCAATCCTAACCCCTTGATCTAATCTCGCCTGTGGAGACAGCACAGGATGCAGGGCCCACGTAAAACACCATTTGGCTTTTCTTTGTAGTTGCTTGATTCTGACCTCCTGCCCCATAGAGCTAATCTCTCACCCTTTGTTTCTGTAAACTGCTTTGTGTTAGGAATTCCAATC
>NW_003852654.1:1068252-1081092 GCF_000181295.1 Otolemur garnettii | reverse complement strand
GTTGGAGGTTGCGGTGAGCTGTAATGCCACGGCACTCTACCCAGGGGGACAGCTTGAGGCTCTGTCTCAAAAAAAAAAAAAAATCTTCCTCCAGTTATTTCAGAACAAAAATATCCCATATAATTCCTCTTTATAAAATATTATTTTCTTCTTTTGTACTTTCTTTACTTGCATTTCTCTCTGCCTAGCCTTTCCTTTACAAAAACACACTTCCATATTCACATTCAATTGCCAAGGAGGCATTCCAGTGTGGAGTCCCCTGGAATAGTCTCTCAATCACCCCCATCATGAACAGACCTTGTATCAGACATAGGGGTAAAGAAGTCCCTAAGTCTGGCAGATTATTGATAATATGCACCATGCTTCTTTTTCCCAAGAAAGTCAACAGATAATAATGACTCATATCAGCAAGTCAGGACTGAAAGAATTGGATTTGAGAGACATTTTAACACCATAGTTGCAGGTTGACCATTTCCTTCAGTAAAAAGTTTTGCACCAGAATTAATCACAACCAGCTGAGAACTTAGAAAACCTGGCATGTCTCTGAATCTTTCCATTTATACCAATAAAACAGGAAGCCCCAGGTCATTTTCTTTGCCTCTCCTAATTTTTAAAGGGTTTTTAAATCCATTTTTGTGAAGAAGGAACTGAACTGTAATCTAAACTTTAGTGTTCATGGATCAAAGTGTGCTTCTTTGTGGGTGGAGCTTCTCAGTGTGTCACCACTGAACCACTCTCACTCTCTTACATGTTTCAGTTTCTCTCTCTGGGGGTCTAAAACTACCAAGAGGGCTCAAAATACCAAGTGATCAGCTCTTATAAGCATTTCCTGGATGAGCCATCTTTTAAGTACTTTATGGGATGTTTCCCTATAGGGCCACATTTACATCAAGGAATTGCCCCAGGCTACTCCCACTCAGGCTCCTAATCACACAGGGATACGTTTCAGGGAGGAGTAAAATGCCCCTTGTCTTCAGAGGTGAGGAATTCAGTCTCTCATTTAGCTAACAGTGAGACAGTTCTGCCCTCTTTTGCAAATACATAGAAAAGTCAATGGAGATTCACTTTGGAGGAAAAGGAAATGGAGAAGACCCTTTAAAATGCAATTGAAGCAACCAAGAAATACAAGAAAAAGTCAGCACAAATTTACCCAAACACACAAAGCAGTCCCTTACTGACATGCAGCCACTACCAAAGCATTTGCATAAATCACAAGGAAAAGACACTTTAGAGAATGAAATGTGTCTCTGAGAGTGGAGAAGAGACTTGACAGAAGTAAACAGCAAAAGAATTAGAGTCTAGGAGACATGGGTCAATAGCAAAAGAGTCTGAGAGTGCACACTGAGGGGGCTTTTGCCAGAAAGTTCATCAGTGCTGTGGGATCACAACCATTGCCAGAGGCACCAGGACCTCTGTCTACTGCTACTCTATGCCCTTTGATACCCAAACAGAGAAAGGTAGTAGAAAGAGGATGGATTCAGGAACCTCCAAACATTTCCTCACACCCCTTGGTGGGGCTGAGCCCTATGCTGGAGGGGGTCTGAAAGGGGCTTGAAGAACCATTCCCCAGCAGTCTGTCACCTGTGAATTGTAGATCAGAAGCCACACTACTCACTCTTCCTAGATGAAATTGAGCAAAAGTTTGGTTAGTTTTCATGACTTTGTGTGAGGATGTGCTTTTGTATTGGAACTGAGTTGTATTTTTATTCTGTTGTCTTCTGTAAAGATACAAGGCAAATTTTCTATTCTTTCATATTTGCAGAGGTTCAATTTGTGTTCTAGAACATGAATGATGTTACAACATGATCCATGAGCTGATGAGAAGAACATATAATCATTAGTATTGGGAGGTATAACATTCTGAATACATCTGTTAATCTCATTTATTTGTTCTAGTACTAGGTTTGTTGTTGTTGTTGTTTTTGAGACAGGTCCATTGTCTCTTTGTTTAGTTTCTGCTTGGAGGATATGTCCAGTTCTATCAGTGGGGCGTTGTGAGTTATTGTATTATTCAAATCAAGAAGGGTTCATTTTATAAATCTGGGGGCATTAATGTTGGATTTATAAATATTTAAGAAAAATTGAAATGTCTTCTTATTGTGTATACAGTATATAGTGTCCATCTTTGTCTTTTTTTACTTTTGTTGCTTTAAAGTCAATAGTGCCTGCAAATAGGATTTCAACTACTGCTTTCTTCTGATTTCTATTTGCCTGAAATATTGTTTTCCAACTCTTCACCCTGAGCCTTGATTTGTTGTTGGAGGTTAAATGTGTTTCCAAAGACAGCATATACTAGGCCTGATTTTTATCCATTCAGCCAGCCTGTGCCTCTTCTGTGGGGAATTCAAGCCATTCATGTTTATTGAGAAAATATATCATTGTTTGTCTTGTTTTGTGGAAGTCTGTTGCCCAGTTTTATCACTTGCACCACTGTGTAAGCTAGGCTTTGTCCTTTAGTTTCTGGTTGTGTTTACTTTGCTGTGTTGGTCTGTTTACAGTATGGGTATGAGTGCTTCCTGCAGAGCTGACCTTGTAGTGGCAAATATCCTCAAAGTTCACTTTTCAGTAAAAAATTTTATTTTGCCATTGAATATGAAACTTCATTTAGCAGAATACTGAATCCTAGACTGGAAGTTGTTTTGTTTAAGAAGATTGAAGGCAGATGACCACTCTCTTCTGGCTTGTAAAGCTTCTCCTGAAAAGTCCACTGTCACCCTAATTTTGAGTTTATTGTTTTTTTGGAATTTTTTGTTTTTCTTTTTTGTTATTATTGTTTTTGAGATAGTACCACTCTGTCAACCTGGTCAGAGTTCCATGTCATCATGGCTCACAGCAGCCTCAAAGTCTTGAGCTTAAGAGATCCTCTTCAGCCTTTGCAAGTAGCTGAGACTATAGGTGCCTACCACAACATCCAGCTAGATTTTCCATTTTTAGTAGACATGGATCTTACTCTTGCTCAGGCTGGTCTTGAACTCCTGAACCCATGCAATCCACCCATATCAATGTTTTTAATGATTTTGCTTTTGTAGGTCAGCTGTTGCTTATACTTGGCTACTTGCAATTTTTTCTCTTTCATTTTAACTTTGGCCAGATTAATTACAATGTGTCTATTTCTGTCATAATGTCTTCAGCTAGAGAATCCATGCTTTGTGGACTATCCTATTTTCCCACAGGAATACTTAATGATTTGTATGTTTGTACACTTTGTGTAGTCCCATATCTCTCTAAGATATTGCTCTGCTTTTACTCTCTTCTTTTCAGCCTCTTTTAAATGATTGGATTAGTTCAAAAGTCTTGTCTTCAAGTTCTAAGATTCTTTCTTCTCCATGGTCTAGACTGTTTTTGAAACTCTCTGCTGTGTTTTGAAACGCTGTGAATGCCTCTTTCAATTCTTTAAGCTGTGTTATATATCCTTTCAAATTATGTCTAGCTATTTGGTGATTTTGTCTTTAATTTCATTGATTTTTTTTAGAGGAATTTTTGCTGCTTTCTCCACTTTATCTTCAATTCCATTCATCATATTTCTCATTCAAACTCTGAATTGCTTTTCTGTCATTTTAACCATTTCTTTATGGATAGAATTTTCTGCTGTAGCTCTATTGTAGTCCTTCGGAGGAGTTGATATGCTCTGAATTTTCATGTTAGCAGGGTTCTTTTGTTGATTCGCTCGTGTGTGTGTGTGTGTGTGTGTGTGTGTGTGTGTTTCTATTTATTTATTTTTTTTTAACTTTAAGGTAGAAGGTTAGGGTGTCCCTGAATCAGATTTAGGAGATATTCTAGTGCAACATGATTAGCCACCTCACAGGAGGCAATTGGGGCCTGGAGGGCAGAATCTGAGCCAACCAAGTGGCACAATGGTCTGCTGGTTTTAGTGCTATTCATCAGGCTCTAGGGATATTTGTATACCCAGGCAGGAAGGCTGATGTTGGGACCTGCTGCCTCTAAATGCAGAGCTCTCTATGCCTCTTCTAGGATTTGCCAATGTCTAGTAGCAGCTTCTTGTTCCACCAGCTGGTGGCCAGATTTTAGAGCTGCTGTTTGCCTGCCAGATATCATGGGGTGATATCATTTTCACAGGCTTGGGGCAGAGCTGTCTTTGCCTTTTCCAAGACCTGCTGCTGTGAAGTGGCAGATTGCTTTTCTGCTGTCCACTCAGCAGGTTTAGAGACTTTTGGATGCCAAATCTGAGGGGCTGATGTAAGTTTCAGAGGCCCTGCGATGTGGAGCTCACCACACCCCTTCCAGGACTTACCAAAACAAAGCAGCAGCTTACTGTTCTGCCAGCCCATTCAGCAGGGAGTCTAGGATACTTCCATAAACCAGCAGGATGATACCAGTTTCAAGGGCCCCTGGGAAAAGGAGCTCACCACACACCTTCCAGGGACATTCTTGTTGGCCTGCTCAGCAGGGTTTTATGGCCACTTGCATTGTGGTATCAGTGGAGCTTATATCAGATCAAAGGCCAATGTTCCCAGAACATTGAGCTCACCGCTCCCTTCACCACTATCCATTTAAATGAGTTGCCACGTTCTCCTATGGCTCTTCTCACTCACAACCTGATGAAGCTGCTTTTCAGAGTTTTATAGACTAGAAGACCTTGAGTCCCAGACTGCTTTTTTCCCTGCCAGGAGGGCAGGGGTTAAGGGCAGCACTTTCAGGCGAGCCCCTAAGCCAGGGACAATGTACAGATGGGGAGCCAAACTGACCAAGAGGATTGGGTCAGAACCATCCAGGCAGGGGACAGGCTTGGGCCAAGCGTGACTCTTACCAATGTACCTGTAGAGGTGAAGGGGCAATCCCAGAACACAGCCTGCCGGTGTTAACTATCAGGGCCACATGGTGCAGGGGTCTCCTGAGTTCTGCCCTGATATGGTATGGAGGCAGGGCCTCTGTCCCTTTACCTCTCTCTCTTAACTGCTCCACAAGCAGTTGTTCTGGCAAGAAGATGACCTCTACTTGGCCATATAGCTCCTGCCTTGGTCAACCTTCACAATTTTTAAAAAGTGAGTCCAGAGCCACGAGCTAGGTCATTGACTAATTTCTAATAACCTAAATGACAATGATTAGAATTTTCAAATTTTCTAAAAAAATGAAATATCAATTGCAGTTGTTTTTTACAAAGTAACAGACTAAAATTCAACAGAATACACTAACTTTAACAATGGTCACATTCATATATAAATAATGGTTGTGAATTTAATTACATAACAGAGTGGTATCTTTTTTATGCAAGTACAGTCTATCCCCCAAAAGTATTAAGATACATTCTTCATTGAAGACAAATACTTTATCTAGTTAAAAATAAAACCAGCAAGTCAATTTCACCACCACAAAATTAAAGACAAAGTAAAAAAAAAAAAAATAGAAGAAAATGTCCACTCCATGAAAAGATGTAATCTATAAAACAACCACATGGGGATTTTTATGTTTGTAAGTAAAAGTCAGAAATTACTCCAGGTCATATTAAAGGGCTTTTGTACTCAGTAAGGTATATACCATATGTCAAAAATGTTTTTCAAGTGGATAAAGGGGAAAGAGAAAGAGATAATTTCTTTCTGGTATATCCTGTATGAAACATACACACACATATACACACGCAGTATCACAACCCCCAAAAAGACAGTGAGAGAAAAATGAAGGAAAGATTGACAAATTGAGTCACAAAACTAATTTTGGTCATAGTGGGAGGCTCATGAGATTCCTAACTCCATTTAAATTTCTCTTATCATGTACTTTTATCTACATTCTTCACCTCACAAGTGACTATTATAAGATTGGGATTGTTACTTGTATTCTTATAATCATAGGTCACAGTCACCAAGTCTCAGCAACCTACAGCTTATGGGGGGTGAAAGGCCACATTTAAATAAGGAACCTTTACAATTGGTGAGCTATAATTGTAACTCATTCTCTAGTAAGTCTTAGTAGAATATTTCTTTTTTAAAAGAAAATTCAACCATTTCTCAAGATCTATTCCATAACAAAGAGGGATAGAATACTAGAGAATTGAAATATATATTGGCTCTCTTAGCATGTAAGGACAAAAGGGAAACAGTATTTGGCAACTACATATTATTTGGTATTCGCTGGCATTGTTGCTGAAGGTATCTTGCTTTTTATTTTTTTCCTATGTTAAATCTAGACTATTGATACTCCTACTATTATGAAGTACTGAATATGAAAATATATTGTGTTTTTCTGAGTGTTTGCAATATTCCTAAACCATTTGGGGGATTTTAAAAATAAAAACAAAGAAATTTTAACTCTTTATTAATTCATGAAGTTAAAATCACCAGGAACATTTTGCTGGTCTAATGGATTAGTTTAGTTTTGCTTAAGCAAAATGTCATATAGTTTTATAAAAAAAAAAAAAAAGATGGGAATTAGTAGTTCTAAAATTCCACAAGTCAAGATCATTTGTGCCATTCCCGTTTTCCAAGTACCACACATACTGAGATCCCATGTCTGTTAAGGAGATCAGTTTAGTTCAATGGTGATGGATGAGAAATATTTAAAAGCATTTGTAATTAAAGTGCTTCTTTCTGTAGATTATAGGCCAATATTCTTTTCTATCTTTTTTTTTTTAATGGGAACATAAAAATATGGAACGCTTCACAAATTTGTGTGTCATTCTTGCTCAGGGGCCGTACTAATCTTCTCCGTATAGTTCCAATTTTAGTATATGTGCTGCTGAAGTGAGCACCCAATATTCTTTTCTTCTATTCCTAGTCAATCTGAGTTTGGTTTCTTCAAAGAGAGGGGATAAATCTGGAAATGGTTGCTTAGCTGATTTACCACTTGTACTCCACAATGGGCAGTGAAAGTGACTGCTAATGTATACAGGAGACTATTATCGATGGAAGAGGCTACTCCTGAGTTTACCACCAAGACAACTAAAAAAAGAGGAACCAGCAAGCAATTCAAATTGGAAAACAGGTACTGCTCATTTGGCAAATGATCAACTGACATGTGATGTTGGCAAAGGCTGTTTCAACCACAAAGTAAAATGCTCTAGGATGTGCCTCTAAAATATCTGAAGGCCTCCAGAGGGTACATGCTATAGACAAAATGAATAGCAAACATGGAGAAAGAAGGGAACCATAGCTTCATAGACTGAATTGTGTTTCAAAGTGTTATTTTTATAGCTTCTGATAAAGTTTAATGAACTCATTGGAAGAAACACACATATTGTACAACCAATAATCATTGCAGTGAATAGATCTCTATATAAGACATTGAACAGGAAAGGTTCATACTAGGCTTAAACTCCCACAACCACAGTCACTATGTAGACAAAAGAAATTGTCACCTGGCTAATGTCATATCTCCATTATAGGAAAAGTATCCTTTTGTTCTACTTCTCCCAGTGGGACAGGATAAAAGAAAACAAAACTGCCCATAGCAAGATGTAAAGAATAAAAACACTGGCACTAGCTGATCCTGTCCAAAGATGCACTCCACAGTTATAGCAAAGTAAACACATGACCAACTATCCAGGCCATGATCCAAAAGTTCCCCTTTGGGAATGCTGGAATTGGTTCTGTGAGCCTGCTGTGCATCCAGTCTAGGCTGTAAAGTTGAGGATGCCCAATACAACCCAAACCCAGTTAGGTACATGTTTATAAACTGGTGCTGAAGCATAAAAGTCAGGATCAAAGTAAGCCACAAGTAGAAAATTGAGTACAACCAGCAGAAAGCCAGAAAAAGTTACCAGATTGGGAGCCAGTCAGGTAGGAAGTACCTTTACTATAGTGTTCTAAAATGGATGCACGATATACAGAGAAAGTGGATTGGTATCTACAGCACTGTACTTGTATTTATCAAAGCCAGCCAGCTGCTCCAAGCTCACGTACTCCTAACCAGTCATGATGATCCCAAAACTGAGTGCCCACTTGGCAGCAACTCTCCACTACAAGCACCATGGGGAACAGACAAGGCTGTGAAGGACTGAGCTAGCAAAGAAGATGGAAGAGCCGCACTGCACCCATCTTGCATGTGTAGCCACCTCAGCCCCCTTTCAAATTGTTATGTCCTTTATTTCTTGCACAAACTTTATCAGACTATAACTTCCAGTACAATGTTGAATAAAAGTGGCAAGAGTAGACATCCTTACCTTGCTCCTAATCTTAGGGGTAAAACAGTAGAGCATTTTTATAGATACCCTTTATCAGGTTGCAGAAGTTCTCTTCAATTTTTTTTAAATCATGAATTGGTCTTGAATTTTTTCAGATGAATTTTTGTTGTCTGTATTAAGATGATTATATACTTTTCCCCTTTATTCTGATGATAGAGTGAATTATAAATTTTTCTCACAAGTTAATATAATTTTGCATTCTCAGGGTAAACCCCATTTTGTTGTGATGCATTATCTTTTATTTCTATATTGCTGGATTCAATTTGTTAATATTTTGTTAAATATTTTTTGTGGTTTTGTTCATAAAGGATGTTACTCTATAGGTTTGTTTTTTGTAATAGTCTGGTTTTAAAATCAGAATAAAGCTGGCTCAAAAGTTACTTGAAAAATATCTCCTCCTTTTCTAATTTGAAAGTATTTGTGCAAGGTTGATATTATCCTTTTCCTTAAAAGCTTTATAGAATTAACCAGAGAAAATAATCTGGCCTAGTAGTACTTTTAATTATGAATCCAGTGTCTTCATACAACATAAACTTATTTGAATTTGCTATTTTTCTTTAAAAATTTGGTCTTTAAAGGAAATTATCAATTTCATTTAAGTTGTGAAGTCTCTTGGCATAATGTTCATGGTATTTTCTTATTATCTTTTTAATATATTTGAGATTTATAATGACGTTTCTGCTGTCGTTTCTGATATTCATAATTTCTCTTTTTTTCTTGATTGGATTAGTTAAGGCTTATGCATCTTTCCTAATAGCTATTGATTTCACTGATTTTTCTCCAGTGTTTTTCTGTTTTCTTTTTGATTGGTTCTCTTTATTATTTACATCATTGTACACTTTGAGCTTATTTTGCTGTTCTATTCTAATTGTTAAAATATTAGTAGAAACTTAGATTGTTGATAAGAATCCTTCTTTTATAATATAAGCACTTAATATTATAAATTTCTCTCTAAGGGACTTTAGTTATATCCCACAAGTCTTGATATGCCATGTTTTCATTTTCATTCAGTTAAAAATATTTTTGAATTTAACTTGTGATTTCTTCTTTGACCCATATGTTACGTACAAATGTGTTGTTGATTTCCAAATATTTAGGGATTTTCATATATTTTAGTTATAGATTAGTAATTTAATTCTATTGTGGTCAGAGAATACACCTGGTATGATTTTGCTCTTTTAAGTTTATTGAGATTTGTTTTATGAGTCAGAATATGGTCCGTTTTTTTGGCTTGGTGCCTGTGGCTCAAGTGGCTAAGGTGCCAGCCACATATACCTGACCTGGCGGGTTTGAATGCAGCTCGGGCCCACCAAACAACAATGACTACTGCAACTACAAATTAGCCAGGCGTTGTGGTGGGCGCCTGTAGTCCCAGCTACTTGGGAGGCTGAGGCAGGAGAATCGCTTGAGCCCAGGAGTTGGAGGTTGCTGTGAGCTGTGATGCCACGCACTCTACCCAGGGTGACAGCTTGAGGCTGTCTCAAAGAAAAAAAACAAAAAACAAAAAACCAGAATATGGTTCATTTTGGTGAATGTTCCCTGTACACTTGAAAGGAATGTATATTTTGCTGTTGTTGGGTAGAGTTTTCCATAAAAGTCAAATAAATCAAGTTGGTTGATTAAGCTTTTAAAATCTTTTATACCCTTACTGATCTGCCTACTTATTTGTTCTATCAATTACTGAGAAAGGTGTGTTGAAATATTCAACTATAAACACATTTTGTCTATTTCTCCTTTCATTTCTCTTAGTTTTTGCTTCCTGTATATTTAAGTCCTGTTGTTAGGTGTATACCCACTTAGAATTACTATGTCTTCTTGGAGAATTGATCTGTTTATCATTATGAGATGTCCCTCTTTATTCCTGACAATATTTCTTACTCAGAAGTCTACTTTACACAATATTAATGTAGCCACTCCAGTTTTCTCTGTATTTTTAAAAATTGTATATTGCTTTCTACATACTTCCTTTTTACATATCTGTATCTTTATAGTAATGTGAATCTCTTGTTAACACCATATAGTTAGTTGGTTCTTACTTTTATATCCCAGAGAGGAGAAGGAAAAAAATGATTTTTCTTTATTTTTTTGTAATGTAATGAACTTACATTTGAAAGTAAAAGTAAGTGAAGTCAAATGAGTGTATTTTCTAAGATGAGTCAACTCTGCCTGATCTTACCCAGCATGATTTGAAAAATCATAGTAGGAAGAACTAAAAGTACTTTGGAGCATTTTGGCATTGGCTGAATAATGTGCGACTATCAAGTGGTATGTAGCACAAATTTAAAAGTTTATAGTCAACAGCTCCGGCATATTTTATAATAGGAGTGCAATAGGGAGAGCAATATAGTTCTAAGTCATAAACATGATTGAAATACATATATCTCTTTACATGGATGGAACTGGAAAATGTTCTTCTTAGCAAAGAATCTCAAGAATGGAAGAAAAAGTATCCAATGTACACAGCCCCATTTTTAAACTAATTTATAGCTTTCATAGGAATGTTATAACCTAATTATAGCCTTAGAATATGGGGAGGAGGAGGGAGAGGGGAGGGGAAGAGGGTGGATAGGTGGAGGGAGGGTGATTGGAGGGGTCGCTTTCATGGTTTATCCTACAAGGGTACAAGTGAATCTTTCTAAAAGCAGAGTATGAGAGTTTTCACTCACTAAGAGAATGACATGAAGGCTACATTAACCAGTTTGATGAGAGTATTTCAAAATGTATATGAAAACACCACACTGTATCCCGTGATTGCATTAATGTACACAGCTATGATTTAATTTTAAAAAAAGTTTCAAAAAAAAAAGAAATACATATATCTCTCAATTTTACAACTTAGTATAAGGGATGATTACATTAATGATGCATAACAAAAAATAATCTGAAATTTATTTTTATTTCTCACTGGAATGTACTATAGTATTGATATGTGTTCTTTCTCCCTAGTATTTTTATACAATATGCTAGGTAATGAGGATACAGGAATTAATAACACAAGGGTGGCGCCTGTGGCTCAAAGGAGTAGGGCATCAGCCCCATATGCCAGAGGTGGCAGGTTCAAACCCAGCCCCGGCCAATAACTGCAAAAAAAAAAAAAAAAAAAAAGAAGAATTAATAACACAATCACTATTCCTGCCCTCATAAAGTTTATATTTTAGTAGTAGATGATAGGTCAGCTCTGTGGCTTATGCCTATCATCTCAGCATTCTGAGAGGTTGAGGCAGGTGGATTGCCTGAGTTCAGGAGTTTGAGACCAGCCTGAATAAGAGTGAGACCTCATCTCTAAAAAAAAATAGAAGACAGAAACATGTAATAATTAAATAATTACCAGTGTGTTCAGAGATAGTACCAAGTATTATAGAAGAACATAATATAGACTTTAAGAGACTGAAACAAAAAGGTTTTACTGAGTAAGTGATGGTTAAGAGAGTTAAAGAATGAGGAGGAATAAGCTATGTGAACTGGTTTGCTTTGATAGACCAATATGGGCAAATGCAGGACTAAATTTGGTATGTTTAAGAAAATGAGAGAAAGTCAGTATAACTGGAGTAAAGTGAGAAGAAGGTAGTATATGAGATAGGAGAGAGGTGGGCAAGTTCCTAGCAATGCTAAGAAGTTTGATTTAATGATTAGAGGGCTATAAAGAACAATAGAGAACAAGACAATGACATAATCAAATTTGTATTTTAAAAATATTACTCTTTACTAGGTGAGGAAAACAGTGGAGTGGGGACTAAAGCTTTTCTGAGGAAACTAGTTAAAAACTATTGGAGTAGTTCAATAAGGCATTGTTAATAGCTTTTTGGTTAGTAAATCATTATTGGTTATGGAGATGTAGAAAACAATGAATTGGAAAGAATTTTTTTCTTTTTTTTTTTTTTTTGTGGAGACAGAGTTTCACTTTATTGCCCACAGTAGAGTGCCATGGTGTCACACAGATCACAGCAACCTCCAACTCCTGGGCTTAGGTGATTCCCTTGCCTCAGCCTCCCAAGTAGCTGGGACTACAGGCACCCACTACGGTGCCCGGCTATTTTTTTGTTGCAGTTTGGCCAGGGCCAGGTTTGAACTCACCACCCTCAGTATATGGGGCTGGCACCCTGCCCACTGAGCCATAGGTGCCACCTGAATTGGAAAGAATTTTTAAGAAGGTAGATTTGACAGGACTTTTTGATTCATTGCATGAGTGTATAGGAGGTGAAGGAGAATGAAAAGACAGGAAATATTCATAAGCTTATAGCTTGAGCAGTTGAGTGGATAGTATTACCATTTATTGAGCTTGAGAACCCCAGAAGATAAGAAGTTTTGAGGAACAAAGTTAATTAGTTCAATTAGGAACATGTTGAACTTGAAGCATCTGTAATATGTGTAGATATAGAGTATATAGTTGGATACAGTACTGGGCATAGAAAAATGGTGTGTGGTGAATATACAAATATAGGAGTCATCAGTATCATTGAAGTCTCAGGGTTTTAGTTAATTCCAGAAGTAGAGAAATGAAAGAAATAGAGGTTACAAGGGGCAAGAGAAGAGTTTTGGAAGGGAGCATAGTAGAGAAGTACGTAACACAATATCCGGTGCAGAAAAAACATTCAATCAGTATTTACTTACTTTAAGAAAGATTGTTCCAATTTAAATTTCTTTTCTTTTTTTTTTTTTTTGAGACAGAGCCTCAAGCTGTCCCCCTGGGCAGAGTGCCGTGGCAT
>NW_003852654.1:1062847-1068152 GCF_000181295.1 Otolemur garnettii | reverse complement strand
GTCATTGTTGTTTGGCGGGTCCGGGCTGGGGATTCGAACCCGCCACCTTAGGTATATGTGGCTGGCGCTTTGGCCGGTTGAGCTATAGGCACCGAGCCTCCAATTTAAATTTCTACAATATTCATTTATTTGTTCAATAGTAATATACAGGGTGGACATAAAGTTTGCGGGCAATTTAAAAAAGTTTAACATCGTAAATTGCACATGAACTTTATGTCCACCCTGTATTGTATAATATAACCAGGTAGTAAGAAGTCCTGTGGAGGGGGAAATGAAGCAAAACAACGGGATAAAACGGTGAGCAATGCTGATTTAGGGTGGTCAGGGAAGGCCTCCTTGAGGAAGTGGCCTCAAGGAGGCCAGAGTGGACTCCTGAATTAAATGACAGAGTTGGCCACATAAATTCAGGAGAAGAGTATGTAGGGCTTTATAACCATAATGAGATAAATCTAGTTCTAAGTTAGTTGGAAGATCATTGGAGGATTTTATGATGAAGAATGACAAGATCTTGCATTCATTTTGGGGTTTTTTTTGTTTGTTTTTTGGGTTTTTTTTTTTATTATTGAATGGTAACTATGTACATTAATGCACTTCTGGGGTACAGTGTGGGGTTTTCACACACAATCCGAAACACTTCCATCAAACTTGCATTCATTTTGAATAGAACAATCATTCGGGTTTCTCTGCTGGGATTAGACTTTAGGGTTAGGGTCAAGAGTAGAATCAGATGGCTGCTGCAATTAACTAGGGAGGAAATAATAATGGATGAGACCAGGTATTAGCAGTAATGATAGTAGGAAGTGGTCAAATTATGGATATATTGTGAGGGTAGAGCCAAAAGGATTTGTTAATTAACTGATATGAGAAAAGTATAGGAGTCAAGGATACCTCCAAATGGGTACCATTATTTATTTAGGTGGTGGGAGGAAATTAAACCATATAGAAATCAAGATTTCTCTTTTGAATATGTTGTAGTCTATCTTATTATGAACCTTGTAAGTGGAGATTTTGAGTAAGCAGTCTGTAATTCAGGGTAGAAATTGCAGCTAGAGATATAAATTTGGGAGTTTTGAATATACAAATGGTGTTTAAATTTAGAAGAGTAAATGAGATCACCAAAAGATTGAGTATAGATTGAGAAGAAAGCTAAGAAATGAATCCTTAGGCATGCTAAGATTTATAGCTCAGGAAAATCAGGAGGAACTATCAAAGGACTGTAAAAGGAGTAAATAATGAGGTGAGAGGAAAGTATAGTATACCAGAAAAGTATAGTGTACTAGAAACCAAGTAAAGAATGTGTTTTAAAAAGGAGGATGTGCTGAACATCTTTTAAGCCGGTGGTTCTCAACCTTCTTAATGCCATGACCTTTTAACACAGTTCCTGTGGGTCACGACCCATAGGTTGAGAACTGCTTTTTAAGCCATATTTCACAAGCTCTTGGACCATCTTTTGGTCAGGCCATTGCTGCAGCAGCTGTATGCAAGCATACTTTGATGCTACCTCATTCTGTTGCACCTCATATGATTGCTTCCTGCCTTGGGGCTTCTCTGCTACCACCATGTGGGACACCTGCGGAGTACTCCTCAGTGATTCTATGTATCAGTTTGTAAGTGCCAGTGAGTTAATATCTTCTAGGATTATACTTGATCAATTGCATCAACACTCTGGTGGAAAATATTGGGGCATATTCTACATGAGTCCTTAGAGAGTCAGTGGCAATAATCCACAGATTATTAACATATCTTTGAACTGATGTTCCTTCCTTAACTGGCTCACTTTTTTCAGTCCCCTTCCCCTATTCCCTGAATCACTTCCCCTAAATTAATTGCATGCAGGTCGTGCCTCACTCCAGTTCTGCTGGTCTTTTTTGGAGGGGAAGCTGCATTAAGATAGAGGGTATGATCAATTGGAACAAATGTTGCTGATAAGTTGAATAAGATGATTGAGAATTGACTTCAATTTAGCAAGATAGAATCATTGGTGACGTTGTCAAACTGTTTTGGTAGAAGATTCATTTACAAGTCTGAGTGGAGTGGGTTTGAGATAAAATGCTTCTGTTTTCACAGTGATGTGTGGCAAAGTCATCCACTGGGAGTGGAGGTATAGAGGAAGTGGGATAGGTATTGAAGTTGTGATTAGGAAAGTGTGAAATAGGCCTTTTGAAGAGGTTTTCTTAATAAACTGAAAAGAGAAATAAAGTAGAAATGCCTGGTGGAACTGAAGGCACACTTGAATTTATGGTTTTGTGTTTTTCTCCAACCATATTCATCTCTTTAGGTGAAAATGTAGAACAAGTGGTTACACTGTATTTAACTAAAGTTTGGATTTTGTCAGGCAAGTGTGATAGAGTGAGAGAGGAGGATGTAAGCCTTACGAATGAACTAGCCCAGGGTTTCTATAGGACTTGTAGATTCCATTCCCTCTGGTACTACTCAAATCCAAGTTGTAGTTGTGCCCCTCCCCATAGAGTCTGCTGTATACCCTCACATTGTACCCATTAAGTAGAAGCATACCAATCCTCCTCCCTCTTTCCCTCTCCGTTTTCCATCCTCCCTCCTCTCCCCACTTGAACTTAATTGTGTTTTTCCCTCATATGTGGTATAGTTGTTTGTCTATTGTCTTCATATTAGTATTATGTGCATTGGATACTTGTTTTTCCATTCTTGTCATACTTTACTAAGAAGAATGTTCATTCCTAAGGCCATGTTGTAGTTGACTGAGTAGCATTGCTTTTATATTTCTCTTGATCACTATTCCAGTAAATAAAAAAGAAAGAAAAATTTGACCATTGTCCTCAACTTCTAATTTTCTTCTAATTTTCATTGTCATTGAGGTCAAGTTCAGTTTAAAGGCACATACAATCTTCACAAGTATTCAATCTTGATACATATAATTAGGTAGACACATCACCCAAATTAATTAATGATTAAAAGAAAAACCAATTTCCATTATGCTCTTTTAGAGACACAGCCTCAGATATATATTGTGCATTAATTTCTTCACATTGGTGTGGAATCTTGTACATTAAAAAATGCTTCTGCTTTAAAGATGTTCATGAAATTTCTGGGCTTTGTTATCTTTATTTTATAGATGAGGAAGCAGAGAGGTCCAGAGAGGGCATAGGGTAGAGAAAGAAGCAACTTAGTACAAAGAACTCTGGCCTAGGAATCTGTAAACATGGATTCTTATTCTCCTATTTTTGTTACTAACTCACTGTGTGGTTATGAGTAAGTCACTTTCCCCCTCTTGGCTTCACTATTTGTAGTTATGGAATGAGGTAGTTGGGCTTTCTTAAACCTGTTTTTATAATATAATCATGTGGGAGCTTTTAAAAATCCATTCCTCAGCCCTACCTCCAAAGATTCAGATTTAATTGGTCTTAGGGAACTGTGATTTCCCCACCACCACATTGGCCCAGAAGAAACCAATCCAGGGAAACCACAAATCAAGTCTGGCATTTCTCTTTAAAGGAGAGAATCATTTAGTGTAAGATCCAAATACTATGGAGTATGTCCTAGAGGGAAGGTGAAAGGCAGATAGCGTTAGTGGCATAGTCTAACACTGAACCTTTAGGAGAGAGGTTAAGGTTCCATTTACCTCTCTCTCTCTGTCTCTTTCATCCTTTACACATATGCACACACACGCACATACAAATTCCAGTTGAAGAGCCATAAGACTTTCAAAAAGAAGAGTGCCATTATAAGTCAAGGACAAAAAGGAGTTCAAGTGTATAACTGAGCCAAGGAATTAGAAAGAATGCTTTAGAGAGAGAGAAAAACAAACTGATTATAGATCAGTTTGTTTAAATCATTTTTTAACTTGTTTTCCTTTCTGGACCCATATTTAGTATTTCTTCCCACTATTTTTTTTCTCTTCCTTTTAATATGGCTTATGTATTAACATGGGCCTGGGACTTTCTCCTTCTTAGAAAGTCTTCACTCTCATTGGAAAGGGAATATTTAGAAAAAAAAATTCACATGGTAAAATTGTTTAAACCATGTAATCTGCAGTATTATAAAAACAAATGTCCCTTTCCCCTAATTTTCTTTTTAGTGTTTCTTGTTGTCATCAGATTGACTTTTTGTCATCAGGTAAGACTTTCAAGTTGAGGATTAAAGTGTGGGCCTGGGAGAAAAGGGCCAAGGGAAGCATTTGATCACTTTTAGTTTAGCCCTGAGGACATAAGTTCAAAATGACTTTTCAGGATTCATGTATGGTTCACCTTATCTTATTACAATGGGATAACATGCATGTGGCTTGATGTTAAGGCCTTATATTAAAAAGCTACAGTATTTTCCTAAAGACTATCTCTGTTTTTAGCAGGAATAGTCAAACCTTCAAAGACTTTGGGGCTTCCAGACCCTTGTCATCTGTATCTTTTACTATCAGGATTGTCTGGCTAACTGAGGAATGACAACTTGTGGGTTAGGATTACCCATTTCTTTTCAGGACACCAGCCAAAAAAATGCATCTGGGAGAAAATATATCTAATTGGTAATGACAGTAAGAGTCCTTGCAATAATCAGTGTCATCTCAAAGATGCCTTTCCTTGTATAGCCCATCCCAGCCTTTAAGACCAGCAACACTGGAGTGAGCACAATGGTTCACGCCTGTAATCCTAACAGTCTGGGATGCCAAGGTGGGTGGATTTCTTCAGCTCAGGAGTTCAAGACCAGCCCGAGCCAGAGTGAGACTCTGTCTCTAATAATCACCAGATGTTGCAGTGGGCACCTGTAGTCCTAGCTACTCAGCAGGCTGAACCAAGATAATCATTTGAGCCCAAGAGTTTGAGGTTGCTATGAGCCATGATGATGTCATGGCAGTCAACTCCAGGACAACAGAGTAAGACTCTGTCTAAAAAAAAAAAAAAGACCAGCAACACTGATAGTGTGATGATAAATTTGAGGGTGAAGATAAGGAATACGTCTAGATTAGGAAAAAGGGATGAACAATTTCAGTTTTCAAATCTTAGGCTGAGGTTCAAAAGAGGTACTAATGACCACTTATGATTTGGCCTAAATCACCAGAGTAGAAGACTAATTGAGCATTTGAAAGTTAAGAATTTTGGCTACATTCATCACTAATACAAAGTCTACTGATTGGAATCAGCATTAAAGGAGATAGGAAAAGCTACAAAGGTCAGGTTTGAAGCAAAAAAGAAAAAGTGCTTAGTTTGAACATGTTATATTTGAAATATCTCTACTAGATATTGGACTAGAGATGTGAAATAGGCAGTTTGGTATATTAGTGGGACATTAAAGGGAGAAGTCCATGCTGGAGATATAATTTTGAGAGTTATATTAT